>NW_027555958.1:99067509-99632509 GCF_003287225.1 Phascolarctos cinereus
AGAAGATATGCTTCCATCACAATACTTTTAATCAATTACAAAAATAAATTATTTTATCCACCTGCACAGAAGTTCACCAAACATTAAATATAAAAGATGAGAGGATAACAACTCCTCTTGGGACCTTTTTTCTTTCTGAAATGTATTGAAATTAAAGATGAGAAGAGTGAAAGAATAATAATGATGTTGATGACTTATAGAAAACTACATGTTTGATTACTGATATCTGCAGTCATTTGACTAAAGCAACTCTTCATAAAGAAAACGGATGAATTTGCTCACATGAGGCCTTATTTCCCTGTATATATACTTGTGTTATTCACAAATACTGTACATGTTAAGGTCTGATTTATTTTTTTCTCATGCATCTTTTTAATAAGTCATTTCCACAAAGCATCCTTAGGAAACATCTTCCATAAAATGTTTGTAAGATTTCTCCTTGAATTGTCTTAAATTACAAACTAACCTGAGTTTTTTAAAAATAAGGTTTGATTTATTAAAGCCAGGTTTTGTCCCCAACATGTATCATGTTTCAAATCTATACATTAATATTGCACTAGCGGAAGGCGGCAATGTCCAATCAATTAAATCTTCCCTGGAAATCTCTCTGTGTGTTGTATTGATTTTTTATCTGCTTCATTTTAAGGGAGCACAGGCCTTCACAGATACATGATAAATGATTTAGACTTCAATTAGGAAACATGCCTTTACAATCACTAAATGAATCAGGGATTTATCTGATTTTCTTATTTGTAACATAAAATAACTGTTAATTATACTGACAATCTTTGCATTACTACTGTCTTGGTATCCATTAGATATCCTACCCATATAAGCTTCACTTTCTTCATATGTAAGATAAGGGCTTGAACTAAGGCTCATTCATTCCACCTTCAAAGTTCCACAACCACGACTTAGCTGTGACTACAACTTTGGTCAAAATTACCTTTAAAAAGTCCTTGCCCTATGTCTTGCTACTCCTCAAATTTGAGAGGAAGTAAGAATGTCATTATTTAAAGTTTATGAGTTTGTTTGGTCACTGGTCAGAGATAAAAATTAGTCATATTTTTACAAACCAACCCAGCCAGCTAATTCTATTGAGAGGTATTTGTGAAATAATTACTTCATTCTACAGAAGTACAAATGTATTAGTCTACTAAATAGTTTACCTGCTAAAATCTTGAAGATTTAGGATATTTTAAGTCAAGCAGTAACACAAAAGAAAAGATGGGTTGAGAAAACATTAAGTTAGCCATGTGGTAATTATGGTCCTCATTTTTTCATATCAAATTTCTTCCTTGTTTCAGAGCTCAGAGAGTTTAATTTAATTCAAGCAATATCTTGCCAACTGTTTGGAAGACATTGTGATAGACATGTGCTAAAGTTGAAACAAGATATAGTCTTTGCCCTCAACAACCTTATAGTTTAATGGGGAATAATTCATGTACAGAAACAACTATAATGTGAGAGAAAATATGGTAAAAGCAAAGAAGAGATTGAGACAAAGTGCTGTGAGTAATTCAGAGGGAAAAATAATTTTGTTCAGGGGGAGAAAAGTTGTTAAGGAAGACTTCAAGGAATAAGCATCAGATGTGAAACCTTGAAGGAAGAGATTCCAATTGGTGGAAATTGGGGAAGAGGAAGTCAGTTCAAGGCCTGACGGACAGTGTTAGCACAAACAAAAATAATTTAAAGTGGAAATCCCAAACTGGTCACGTATGAAAAGATATCATAAAACTAAATTTTCTTCCTAACATTGCCTGACAGTTCTTAAATACAGTAAGAAGAATGAGGGGCAGAGAAAGAAGGCATAAAATGGGATAGTTAGTGAGGTTATGTTATATCATAAGGATGAAATCATACCCTCAGGATTGTGGCAGCAGAGTGATAAATATATTGTCACTTTCTCATAGGAGCATTAAGGAGTTTGCAAGGATTACAAAACTCCAAGGGTTTCCTACCCATGATCCTTTGTTTGGGGACAGACCTGGCATGACTAAAAAAAAAAATTGATGAGGCCTAGAGATGTATTTATTATGTGTGGGGCTGAGTTATCCCTCTTGGACCTAGCCAAGAAGACAGGACCCCCTTAAGGGGTAAGGACACAGATGATGTAGGCTGAGGTTTCCTGAGTTTAGGGGCAGATACAGATTCTGGCCAGAAAGTTCCTCTTTGAAGGAAGGACCAGAAGCAGCCAGCTTATCTTTGCAGGATTAGAATTTAGTTAACAAAGATCTTGAATGCTGAAAAGTAGTTTCAGTAGCAAAGACTGCAAAAGCCCTCAGGTGAGCAGCACTGGAAGGGGACATAATTGGAGATCAAAATGCTGGCAAAAAATACCAGGGGAACTCTTGCATATCTTCGGTTGGTCCAGGCACCCAGTACAGCATGATATCAACCTTCCTTGGGTGTATCCATAGTCTATCCCATACATACATGGGATGTTATGTCTCCCATGAATAATTAATTTCCTGGTTACATTGGCATTTGTGTAACTTAGTGATGAATCATTGTGGAATAAGTCCTGAATGAAGTACTATTGTAACCGAGATGGCATTTGGATCAGCACCTCGGAAGTAAGTTAAATTTTCATCTATGCAAATGACCCATCCTCCAGCAAGTACATCAAAACACTAAACGTATACACACAGACACACACACATGTGTATATGTATAAATAATTATATATATAAAATATTTATATATAAAATTATATATATACAAAATTATTTACACACACACACAGAGACACACATGTGTATATATATATATATATATATATATATTATATATATGAAATATTTATATATAAAATTATATATATATATATATATATATGTATACAAAATTATTTATACACACACACACACAATTCCAGGGCTATTACATATTTCAAAGGGCACTAAGAAGTACTTGTATGGCCTGAGGCTATATTAAGCCTTTAGAATTGTTAGCAGGAATGCAAAATGTGACACATATAGTAACTCCAAACACATGTCAATGAAGGGGGGAAATAACAAGACTGGTAGCCACCAGAAAAGACCCATGCTTCGGGAGTCAGGCAGTTTTTGAAACTCTCTGTATCCTGCCTTATGATACGATCCTGTCCTCTCTCCAACTGGCTCCTTGCTCACCTCAGAGCCTTGGATGCTTTTTTTTCTTTTGGTGAGGCAATCAGAGTTAAGTGACTTGCCCAAGCTCACACAGCTAGTGTCAAGTGTCTGAGGTGAGATTTGAATCCAGGTCCTCCTGACTCCAGGGCTGGTGATCTATCCACTGCGCCATCTAGCTGCCCCCCAAGTACTTTGGATTTTTTTTTGCTCCAAAGAAACTTGGTTACCTGACTCAGTTTACTTTTTAGCTTATGCTTATTTGGATCCCGGTTCAGACTCATCTCTTTTTTTCCAGGAAAAATTGATGATGATATTGATGGCAGCGATGATGATGATGATCATGATCATGATCATGATGGTGATGTGATAAGGGTAGTGGTGATTTTGTGGTCATGCTTGGCATTTATATTTGTTCTTCAATGTCTGCCAAGTACTTTAATATAAATGTGAGCACAGTGTAGTATAAGGTACAGAGACTGATTAATAATAACAATATCTGTTTGCATTTCTTTAGGCTTTAAGGTTTACAAAAACTTTTGTAAACATTATCTCATTTAATCCTCACACCAACCCTGAGAGAGAGGAGCTATTATCCTTGGAAACTCAGAAAGGAGTTATTAGAGAACCTCTGATGACCTGTTAAACATTGAGGTGTTGAATCTTATGACTGAAAAAAAAGAGGGAAAATGTACGTAAAAGGAAGTTTCAAATGATGAAGAAAAAATGAACAATTAGACTGAAAGGGAAAACAGTTTGATTCAGTTCCACATGAAAATGAGTAGAGAAGGACAACTCTGGAATAAAAAGTGAAAGAATAATGTTCTCTGGAAAAGATTTAATTGCCAATTACTGGAGGAATAAAAAGAGCTAAATGATTTTAAATTAAAATTCTATAATAAAGAATGTCTTTTGAGTGATTTTGGAAGACAGATATGGTGTTCAAAGGGAATTCTGCACACAGAGATTAGCAGACTCCAGAGAAGGAATGGGAATCTGGTTCCTCATCAGCAAAAGTCTTTATGTGAAAATTAAAATTTATTTTTTACAAATGGAATAAAAACAGAAGGTGGATCTTATAAAAGTATTAACTTCCAATTTTTTTTTGGTATCTTGGCCCAGTTCTCAGAACTTGGAAAAGCAGCTGAAAAATGCAACCCCAAAAGTGGGTGTAAAATTAGGGTTATGAAAATGCTTACTTGAGGAATTGTGGGTGTCTAGAAATAGTAGGCCTTAAGGAGAACCCAAAATGTATTTAGCTCTTTGAAACTGCAGCCAGAACCCAAACATTAAGTATTTACAAAACTAATTGCAAAGAATTTCCAGGATGTTACACAACTAGGCATTTTAATAGTAGCAGGAAAAGACATTCCTGTCAGTGTTACTGAGGAGAAAAATTGGATTAGCTACCATGACAGAGTTGCTTAGAAGCCACCTTTAGCCCTTTCCTCCTATTACATTAAGGACATGAAGAGACCCATCTGCTGAGAGGAACATATTCTCTTTTTATAGAGTCATTAGAACTACCATTATTCATCAGTGGGAACTTTGTCCCTTTGGCTGTAAGAGTTATTTGTGTGGTCCAGTCATTCATTTTTTTTTCAGGTATAACCTAGGGATTCAGTAATATATTAATTATTTTGCCAGTATTCCATACTCTATATTGTATCATTGAGGTAGCTGTCATTTGGCTCCAGAAATCCTGGGACCTTGCCAAATTCAGTCTGAAAGCAACAAAAGAAGAGAAACAGAACTTTTTTCAGCAATGAGGAGTCTTTCAATACAGCAATGGCAAACATACACACATGAAAACCCACATACAACTAAGCTACATGTTTAGCTTTCACCCATACTCTCAAAGCAGGGTGATGTTTCTCTAGAGTTTCCTCCAAATGCCAGTATACCCTTGAGGATATCAAATTCTTTTTTTTTTTTAAATTTTATTTAATGCAGTCCTAGAAGACCTCTTCTAGCTTGGGCATTCTCGTGCCTTGATTTTATAAAGCACACAAGGAATACTAAAAACTGGGAAAATCCTAGTCCACAACAACCTAACAAATTGAAGATGAATCACATTTTTCAGTTGCCCTTACAAATTCTGAAAACTAGGCCAAAGTATCTGCAACAAAAACACCACGTGCAGTTAATAGGTTCTAATGACCTGACTTTTATTCTAGCCAGTATTCAGTTCTGTTGCTATCTCTCTTCCCACTGCTGGAATGATTTGTTTGAACTTACAATCCCAAAAGCCATTTCCCCTGGCAAATATTAGTGGGAAATGGGCCTAGTTTGATCTCAAGTTACTTGCTACTTTCATAAATCCTCTTCTTTAATCAAACTGGAATAAGAAGCTCTAGGCACTTGGCAGTGGGGATAATTCTAGGAAGAGGGATGGAACAGCAATTTTGTTAGCAGATGTAATTCCTGGGAGAAGAAGCTCACTCTAACAGTGGAAATCTCTGTAACTTATAGTTTTGCCTAGAGGGCTCAGAGGTTAAATCACTTACCCAGGTTCACACAAACAGTATGTGACCAAAGTGGGACTTGAATGTAGGTCTTCCTGACTGAAGCAGGTTCTATCTCCACTTCTGCTATTTAACACTGCCACTCAGGTAGTGATGAATTACTAATAGAGAGAACTTAAGGTAGAAAAACATGGAAAGGGAGATAGCATAAGTATTCCAGGGCAAACTTTCCCTACTTCAAAATCTTGTTTAAGATTAGCTCTTATAAAATGCCTTCCCCCTCTCCCATTTAATGACCAATCCTAGAATAAAATACATAGTATAATGTGTACTTTTCCTTTGCAGAAAAAATACATAGAACATAAATTTAATCAGGTTGAGAAGATAGCCGAGCCCTTGTTGTTGAAGATGCTCATTCAGAATCAAATTAGATCAAGTTTTGTGAAGCATTTACTACTTGTAACAGAAGATGTAACTCCAAGTGGTAGGGAGGTAACAACCAAATAAATTTCAAAGTGAATATGTGCTGTCAGATTTTAGAAGATAGTGAAATTGTTTAATCTAGTGTAGACTTGGAAGACTTTATGGAGAAGGCTTCATGAGCTAGATCATCAGATATTTCATCTTTGAATAGATAGAAAATGAGAATAAAATACTGACCAAAAACAGACCAGAGGATAAAACTGTGAGAGCACAAGGTGTGTTCAGAGGAAAGAAGGAACTATCATCCTCATTGAACAGTTTAGGAAACTAAGGCAAATAGAGGTTAAGTGACCTGCCCAGGGTCAAACAGCTAATCTCTGAGCCAGTCTTCCTGAGTCCAAGGCCAGCACTCTAGCAATTGTACAATCCGGCTGTCTTTAATCTAAGCTCCTAGGCTCGTGGGTAAGCTGTTTTCTCTTTCTTTTCCAGAATAGATTGGAGGAGGTTAGAAGTTTGAAAAAATACTACAAAGGTAGATAGAAACCAGACTGAGGAAGATCTTTATGTCACATTAATTAAAAGTAGTGGGAAGCAATTTAATGAATCAATCAGTCAAATATTTATTAGGCTCATATTAGGTGTCAAGCACTGTGCTAGGTGCCAAAGATACAAAAGCAAAAATGTAATAGTCCCTACCTTCAAAGAGCTTACATTCTATCAGAGAAGATAATGTATGTATATAAATATATGCAAAATACAAGGTTTTTAAGGAGGATAAGGTACTAATTGCATAGGGAAATCAGAAAACATCTTATGTAGAAGGTAATGCATAAACCAGACTTTGAAGAAAAGTAGGGATTCTGAGAGATAAATTTAAGGATCTAGGCAACTGATCAGATAGCTAAGATTGGCACAGTGTATAGAGGGTTGAACTTGGAGTCAGAAAGTCCTGAATTCAAATCTGGCATCAGACACTTAGTAGCTGTGTGAACCTGGGCAAGTCACTTAATCTTTCTGTACCTCATTTTCCTCATTGATAAAATGGGGATTTTAGTAGCACCCGACCTCCCGGAGTTGTCATGAAGATAAAATGAGACCATATTTGTAAAATGCTTTGCCAACCTTAAAGTGCTTTATACATGCTAGTGTTTGTATTACTGTTGTTGTGGTTTTTGTCGTTATAAGAGAGGGCATCTTAAGCAAAGGAAGGCAACCAATGCAAACTCTTTTGGACAAGAAATCAATTGCTATAGGTGAAGAAGAGAAAGAAGTCCAGTTTGGCCTTATTATAGAAATCATGGAGAGGATTAACATATAATAAGTCTGGAAAGGTCAGTTGAAATCACGTTGTATATAGCTTAAAATTCAAGTTTTTTGTTTAACTATAGAGATAAGAAGGAACCAATTTATTGAGTAGTGAAGTGAAATTTACCTGACACATATCACTGTTGGCATCTGTGTGCAAGATGGATTAGAGAGGTTAGATAGGGAGGGTGGCTAGTTGAAGGTTCAAATGTCATATGTAGAAGCTTATCCATAAATTTCTAAACTCTAGATTGATACTCAGAAACAGTAACAATTCTGAAAATGCAGATGAATTATTAGTCATTTTCATAGATGCTAGCATTGGAAGTAACCTCAGAGGTGCTACCCATACCTGAAAAATTATCCTTTTTTATGATATCCTTAAAATATAGTCAACTGGTTTCTGCTTACCTAATGTCTCCAATATCATGAATTATTGTTAGACCTCCAGGGCTAGGGAACTTAGGAAGGTAGATCAATTTATTTTCTGGATGTGTCAACTTTCTAGGGATTTTTTTCTTGAGCAGCTGCAAAATTGTTTCCTGTTTGCAGCTTTCACCTACTACTTGAAATTCTGACTTAAGGAGCCAGAGAACCCAAGCCTCATCAACTTTTCTTATGCTAGCCCATCCGATATTTGAAATATACTATCATGTTGTCTGTAGGTCCTTTCTTTGTGGGCTCTTTAAACATCACTAGTTACTTCAACCAATCTTCTTATTGCAATCTTATTAACCCCACCTCTAGCACTTACAAGCTGTGCAAACCCAAGTCTCTGAACAGCTCTTGTTCTCAGGTAACTTTCTAAAACTGTAAGTGACAGATGACTTGTAATCTGTGTTGCTAGAAGGAGTTTCCTTATCAACAAAATGTAAAAGGTCCTTGACATATTTAGTTGAAAATAAGCTTCTGAAGGACAAAGACTATTTCTTTTTTTCTCTTCATGGTCATTGTCACCCTCCTCTGTACTTTACAGGTTGTTGATATTCTTCCTAAAATGAGGCGTCTAGACTGAATTAATACCTCGGTCATTCATAATTCGACAACATTAACATTTACCTCATTATGATCACCTTGTGTTCCTTAATACATCCTATAATCTCATTCACCTCTTTGGCTGCATGTCACATTACTGATTTTTGCACATGAACCATCATCTTTGCTGCCCTGTATTTAAGTAGGCTTCATTTTATTATAATCAACAATTTATTCCAGCCCGTCAAAGATATTTTTGGTTCTTGACTGTACCTCCCTAGCTTTGTATTATCTGTAGGGGGAACTCTTAAGTAAATAATTTATATAGGCTCTTAATAAATCTTTTGAAAACTTGAATCATTTAATTCAATTCAATGAACATTTATTATTCAAAACTAAGTTGGCACAATGGACTTGTAACATTTTAAAAAAATGACTCCACAATCCTGCAATGAGCCATATTTAGAGATTGCTATGAAATTTAGTGTTGTATCAATCAAACAGCTAAGGGAATATTAAAAAAAAAACCTTGACAAAATTAAAAACAAAATTGATTTATAAAAACAAAGGTCTAGATTCCAAAGAGAAATAATGAAAAAAGTCAATGATGGTACAAAATCATTTCTAGATATCTAATTATACTATTAGGCAACGATCATCAGAACTATTTATATTTTTGAATTATGTTATATTTTCATTATGCCATGTTAATTATACATACACTTTATAAACACACATTTTATGCTGCAATTGCCACTTCAAAATTTACTGGTTGAAAGTAAAAAGAAAAAATAGATTAAGCAAAATCAGGAAACTTAAAAATCACATGTTCAATAAATCTAAGAACATAAATTTATTGAGAAAAAACTCTCTATTTGAGAAGAAATGACACAAATAGTAAGAGAGCAGTCTGTCAGAAATCAGGTTTGATAAAAAAAAATGAGGTGAACATTTTAGAAATTATAACAACAAAGTTTAACCCTTAAAATAGAGGAGAAAATCCACTTCCCTCCTTTCTTTGCAAAAGATACAGGAATCTGAATGTTGAATATACTATGGACTCCACACACTGGTTAATTTGGCTAGTTTTGCTAAAGTGTTTCTCTCTGAGTCTGTTTCTGTCTCTGTCTGTCTTTCACTCAGTTTTCCTCTCTCTCCTTTCCTCTTCCCCTATGCCCTCCTGACCACCTGGAGGTCTTCAGGTACAAGTTGTACAATCACAGGTAGGGGGATATTTTGGAGGATATTCCTTTTTAGACATGAGTCATGGGTTCAGCTACATGGTATCTGGGGTCCCTTCTGCTGATGATATTCTAATCAGCTCTAGCTTGTTAGAATGCTTCTTCCAGGAAGCTAAATCACAGGCTCCTTTCTGAGAAACGGTGGGATTACCAGACTGCCTTTCTACAGGAATGCTGCTGAGTTGTCACAAAGCATCAGATAAGTACAGTCATTTCTGGAAAGAGGTAAGAAAGCCTAGTTTTGCTGCTGGCTTCCTCAGATAGTCAATGTATAAAACTAGGCTGTAAACTGCCCAAAGTAGAAATGAAATTATGCAAGAATGAGGCCACCAACACCAGATGTTGTGATGCAATAGAAAGATCTGGAGTCAGTACACATGGGTTTGGATGCTGCCTCTGTCAATGCTGGCACGACCTTGGGCAAGTCACTTTTCTTCTTTATATCCTAGCTTCCTCATTTCTAAAATCAAGAGATAGGACTAGATGACCCCTGAAGTGCCTTCCAGCTCTAATCCTACATGTGAACCTGTACACACATATAAACTGATGCCAATTACTCAATAAATATTTATTAAATGCATATTCCAATGAATAGCAGAACATTGTACAAGACCCACTGGAAGATGCGACATTTATTTATTTTTGAGGCAACTGGAGTCAAGTGACTTGTCCAGGGTCACACAGCTAGTTAGTATCTGAGACTGGATTTGAACTCAGGTCCTCCTGACTCCAGGGCCATTGCTCTATCCACTGTGCCACCTAGCTGCCTCAACATTTAGATAAGTCATTCCTCTCATGGAGTTTACAGGCTAGGACTAGGTAAAGATTCTCTCTGTTTCTCTTTCTTCCTCTCTGTCTCTGTCCTTAGAGACCAATTAGTCCTATCATCTCATTTTATAAATCAGCAAATGGAGTCTCCGAGGGATTAAGTGACTTTCTCAAGGTCACCTGGGTAGAAAGCAGCAGAGGTGAAATTGCAAGCCATGTCCTTTGGTTTAGAATCAACGTTCTTTCATTTTCTTTTCCTTTTTTTTGGGGGGGGGTGAGGCAATTGGGGTTAAGTGACTTGCCCATAGTCACACAGCTAGTGAGTGCTATGTGTCTGAGGCCGGCTTTGAACTCAGGTCCTCCTGACTCCGGGGCCAGTGTTCGATACACTGCGCCAGCTAGCTGCCTCCATCAATGTCCTTTCTACCGACAACATTGCTCCCTCACAACCACAGATAATTATAACATACGATATCATGGAATGCTTCTTTCAAGTATAAAATGAGCAGGTAGATATGTCACAAATGAAATCAAATGACACCAAGCACCCAGCCTGTCTTTCAAATCCATTAAGGTCTTGGAAAATGGGAAAGATGAAGAAAAACTGCTTCAAGACACGGCTTAAGATGATCCCTAAAATCTAATATTTTTAATCTTCAAATAGGTTACATAATTTCAGGGTCAGCAGAAGTCCAAATAAATCAGAGCAACACAGCCATAGTACAATTGTGATCCACTATCTCACTCTCTTTGTTTTTTAAATTGATAAAGGCTTCTACCCATCCAAAATTCTTTGACCTTGAAGAAATAAAGAAGCTAATAGATGTGAATTGGGATTTCTACAAGAATGTTTGCACCCAAATATGTCTGTTACAAACTACCATCAACACACACACACACACACACACACACACACACACACATACACACACATATACATAAACACAAAAAGGAAACTGACTGACTGGAGATTTCAATATTATTAAGACCCCAAATCCAAATGTAATTCAGTAATACAGAAGGTTTATCTATTATTGTTTGGTCTCTTCTTCTTCCTTATAACTAATCAGTTCTTCATTCACACACTGATTTCTGATCCTTCCTTCCCACAATATGTTCCCAAGCAATTAATCCTACTCTAGCTACCCTTTCGTCTACAAATTTGAAATTCTTTAATTTTGTGGTGAATCAGTACAGTTCTAGCACAGCCTTTACTTTTGAATCCCTCACACCTTTGTTCTATCCTGACTTACACATTGCCAAACTCCAGCTCTAGACTACTTCCTCTGATGCTCCTCCTCCTCCGATGTTCCTCACATGGAACTGGAGGAACACAACCTTGCCGACTGGGTCTAGTACAAACATATTATCTTATCTCAACTGGGAACTCAGGAGACATTTCTTCTACCTTGCTCCACCCAGAGAAAGGTAATACGTACATCGTACTCTGCCCACTCATCAGAAAGGCTGTTCCAAACCTTTTCTCTCCTTATACCTCCCAATTAGCCTCTCCTCCCTCTGAGATTCATACTTTACCAAGAAAATGCAAGCCACTTGATCTCAGCTTATTATTCTCCCCTCCTCCACACTTCAAAACCCTTTGAGTTTGTACTATGACTATTTTTTTTCCTTTTAACTCGTCTTTTGATAAAAAGATGGTTCTTATCTTTGCCATGGTCAGCCTCTTTTTGTGTACCTTTCCTCTTCAATCTCCATTGTCTACTCTTATAGATTGCCTTTATTTATGACCCCCATTTTACTTTGTTCTTCATTCTCTCCCATCTACTTATTCCTTCCCTGCTGCCCGTAGAGCAAGCTCAAGTTTCTTCCATTTTTAAAAACTTTCAACACATCCTACCTCTGTTTCTCCTCCCTTTCTTAGCCAAAACAAGAACTTGGTGACTCCATCGTCCGTCTCTTACCCTCTTTTAAACTCTGTGCAATCTGAATTCTGACCCCACTATTTGCCACAGTTCTCTCCTAATGGCTTTTCTTCAGTCTGTAGCTTTCTTAATCTCTATGCAGCATTTGATACTGTTGACCACCTTCTCCTCTTGAATACTCTCTCCTGAGTTTTCATGATGCTTTTCTCTATTGGCCTTCCTTGCTATCTGACTGCCCCATTTAAAAAAACAAATTCCACTTTTTAAATCTCCCTTCTCTCCCTTCCTCCTCCCCCATTGAGAAAGAAAAATAAAACCCCTACTGTAAATGAGCACAACCAAGCAAACAAATCCCTGCATTGGCAATGTCAAAAGTAAATATCTCTCAGAGCAGCTAGGCTGCACAGTGGGTAGTGCACTGGCCTTGAAGTCAGGAGGACTTGAGTTCAAATATGGCTTCAGACACTTGATGCTTACTAGCTGTGTGACCCTGGGCAAATCACTTAACCCTGATTACCTTCCCCCCCCCAAAAAAAAAAGAAAATATCTCTCAAGTCCATCACCACTTTTTCTGTGGCAAGTAATATATCTCATCACAATTCCTCTGGAATCATTGTTGATCATTACTCTGAATGGTGTTCCTAAGTTTTTCAAAGTTGTTTGTCTTTACAATATTATTGTTTTCCACCTGGCTCTGCTCATTGTACTTGCCATTAGTTCACATGTCACAGGTTTCTCTGAAAATATCCCCTCAATCATTTTTTTTTTTTGCTTTTTGGTGAGGCAATTGGGGTTAAGTGACTTGCCCAGGGTCACACAGCTAGTGTCATGTGTCTGAGACCGGATCCGAACTCAGGTCCTCCTGACTACAAGACCAGAGCTCTATCCACTGTGCCACCTAGCTGCCCCCCATCCATCACTTCTAATAGCAGAATAATAATCCTTCACATTAACTTGTCTGACTATTCCCCAATTGATGAGTACCCCCTTTGTTTTCAATTCTTTGACACCACAAAAAGAGCTAGTAAAATATTTTGTAAATTTTGTAAATATGGGTCATTTTCCTCTTGTTGATTTCTTTGGGGGTATATACATGGTAAAAGAATCTCTGGGTCAAAAGACATGTACAGTTCAATAGTTCCAAATCCCTTTACAGAATGGCTGGACCAGTTCATAGCTTCACCAGCAGTAAATTAATGGTTTCCCATTTTGCCATTTTTCTTTTTTTTTTAATCAATATTGCCTATCTGAGAAGTGAAATGGAATCTTTAATTTTCATTCTTGAATTATTAGTGATTTAGAGCATTTTTCTTATAGCTATTGTCAGGTTGGATTTCTTTCTCTGAAATTGTTTTGATATCCTTTGACAATTTATCAGTCGGGGAATGGCTTATATTTGTTTAAGTTTGAATTGATTCACTATATATTTTAGAAATGAAATCTTTTTTAGGGAAACATTTTTGGTAGAAATTTTTCCTAGTTCTATAAAATAATTTGGTATTTTGATTAGTATGCTATTGAATAAATTAATTTAGGTATTGTCTTTTGATTACATTGGCATGTCATTCCCATAAGCAATTAATATTTCTTTAAGCATTTATATCAGTCTTTATTTTTATAAGAAGTACTTTGTAAGTCATATTTATATTGTTCCTATGTATGACTTGGCACCTTGATTCCAAAGTATGTATACTTTGTAAATAAACTTCATATAATCATTTTAAATACTGTTTCTCTCCTATACTTATGTGCTCAAGTTTGTTTTTGATATGAAGAAATGCTGATGAAAAATAGTGGCATATTTTACATCCTACAACTTTGTTAAAGTAGCTCTTTCAATTGGTTTTTAGTTGGCTCTTTAGGGCAAGTAAATCATCATATCATCAGCAAAAAAAAAATGATAATTTTGTTTCCTCTTTGTGTTTTCTAATCTTTGTGGAGAAATTGTGGAGGGAGAGCTTGATGTACTTGTTCATGCTACTCTGTCACCTTGGCTGTCATGAAATAAAAACTGTTTGACTTCAGAAACTACTTACAGGCTGATTTCTTTCTATCTCTGAAATCTTACACATTACTCAACTCCAAGCATTTTGTGATGCTGGCCTTCTTACTATTCTTCACATAAGCTGCTTTATCTCCCATCTCTGTCTATTCTCCCATTCTCCATGCCTAGAATGCTTTCTCACCTCACCTCTGCCTTTTAGAGTCCTTGATTTCCCTCAAACTTAGATCAAGTATTACTTCTTCCATGAGGCTTTTCGTGCTCTACCCCAGCCCCTACTAGTACTTTTTTGTCCAAGGTCAACACAAGACTGTTTTCTATGTGTCTTGTTCATACTTTGTTCAGTCTTAGGAAGTGTATTTTGTTGTATCAAAGTACTTTTGAGAAATGAAGAATATATAATACAAAGCTGCTAAAGACACCCAAATACAATTAGATTCCATGATTGTGACCGGCTGTAGAAGAAGGAGGAGTACAGAAGTACGAGTTTACTACAATGCTATTTAACTTAATTCAGCAAGAACTGAAACTGGCCAGTTGGGGAATACTGCCCCTTCTTTTCTTTCCTTCCTCCCTCCCTCCCTTCCTTCCTTCCTCCCTTCCTTCCTTCCTCCCTTCTTTCCCTCTTCCCTTCATATGGAGTATCATACACTTACATGTGGGTGCTCTGCCCAAAGGAATATAAATTTCCTGAAATAGAGCTCCATTAAACCAGGCATTGATAAAGCCCATTCGGATTCAAATGGAGTTACCTGAATATGCCTTAAACGCAAATCACTCTGGGTCTCACTGACGGACCAATAATGGCCTCCCACCCAAGCCTCATTTGGTCATTACTTGGGTTTTGTTGACTCCGAATGAGTGTAAATAGCAATTGTTTCTGTTCTGCCCAGAAATTCTGAGAGTCTTCCCCTCCCAGATTGATTGTTGCTTTCAGTAGGTAAAAGAAACTATTTTTTTTTTGCCTCACTTCTTATGTAGCCTTAATCACTGAACAGGTATAGCCTCCCACAAACTGAGACCCAGGAAAGATCTTAGCTTAAAAAGGCGAAGGTCTCCCACCACCTCCAGGGCCATCTCTAGTTGTCTTGCTATGTTTTGCCACTGGAGCCAGATGGTTCTGGAGGATAGAGTGAAGCTGGTGACTTTGCACAGTCCTGTCTCACTTTAATCCAATTCACTTGTGAGTCAAGACACCACCTTCCTGGTGTAATTGGTCCTCTTCAAGAGCAAAGGACAAACAACAACCAATTCTGCAAGGAACAGGGACAAATGAAAGGCAGGCAATAGTCTCAGATACAGTAACTGTCAACAATTTTCCTGCAGATTTCAAAAGAATCTCTATACCACGCTGTTGTAAAATAGTGTGTGTATGTGTATGTGTGTGTGTGTGTGTGTGTATACACAGGTGAACCAGAAAGCCAAAAATGACTATAAAAATTGCAATGACTTCTATGGCAAAAGTTTTTATATTCTAGCACGTTGCCAACACAAATTTCACAGCCAGTAATGTACCTTGTTTTTTTCCTCTAATACACTGCCCTATTTACTTCATTAAAACAAAAACAAACAAAAAACCAGACATAATCCCACAGGTATACATGCATTTATTAATACTTTGGGTTTTTAGTGCAGCTTGTGTTTTAAAAGTTACAGAAAGTCTTGTAGAAATTTGTAGAAACTTGTACAAATTATTACTAATGACTCAACCCAAATTCAAACAATAATTATGGAGTATTTTGTCATGGGAGGTATTGATTCATAGATGTACATGTTATTTCCCCTATTGGACTCTAAGCCCCTTGAGGACAAAGACAAGCCTCATTTTCTTCCTTGTGTCCCTAGCACTTAGCATAGTGCCTGGCATACAGTAATTACTTAATAAATGCTGCTAGATTAATTATCAGAATTTTCATAATTTGTGATTCATAGAATTAAGCAAGTGAGACAACATAGTATGCATGATGGCATTTCAGGGGAAGAGAAGTGTACTAGTTAAGTTTCTCCTGGGTGGGTTACAAGACATATATTTTTACCATGATCAGGGGTAAAAGGTTTTTCTTTTCTAGAAACAATAAATAAACCTTGGATTCTGACAAGTCCAAATGACTTGACTCAAGTTACAAAGCAAATGTGTAGAATTGGCATGAATAGGATGAAAACTATTGAAACGGATTCATCCAAAAACCCAGAGAGCCACCCCACCACTCTTACATTAATAAAATATTCCTAAAAGCTGTAATTGATTACATAGCAAAACTGGTATTTCCATAATTAATATAAATATAATAAGCATGAATAACTTTGTCCAATCTTTTGCCCTTTGTACTATGGCATTTACCATATTACTATGTTTCTTTGATAAAGCATTAACACTGTAATTTTTTTACAGAAAAAAGTCCCTGAAATATAATATCAATATACAAGTTTTACCCCTGAATCTTGAATAGAAAGGTAGGATATTTCCAGGGTCTGGTACTTAGAACACAAGGGACAATTTAGGACCTCATTTAAAATGTAGCAGTTGTACAATGGCTCCCTGGTAAAGTAGATTCATCTCAATCATCCCAACCAATTGACTAATTTCAGAAGCAAAAAAATGATTCAAGATCTTTAATCAGAAATCAGCCAAATTACAAATGATAATTCTTGGTAACAGAGTTGAGGAGAGGCAATGTGGTGCAGCAGAGAGACTCATACATAGAATTAGAGAATTAGTGACTCCAGAGTAAATCCATTCCAATTTGACTGTACACTTGTAAGGCCATTTTTCCTCATGTTACTTTGGAAATTTCTTCTTTATAGCCTCCATCAAATTCTGTCCCTGGCACCAAGCAAGGAAAATCTAATCTTCTTCATATATGACACCTTCAAGTATTCATAAACAGTGATCCCCACCCCCCCAAAAAATCTTCAATTCTCTATACTATTGTTCTTAAATCCATCACCAAATCTTCATGTTATAATAATGTGTCAACAAATAAACACATCAAAATGCAGGGGCTCTGTGATTTCAGTAGTAATCACTAAAGCCAAAACTTAGATTTCCTTCCAGTTACAGAGCTCTGCCTATTGGACTGGAATTCAGATCTTCCTAAGTTCAAATCTAGCCCCTTATCCGCTATCTCAACAGTGCTTCTCAATGTAATATCAAAAACAATAAAAACAATGATATTTTCATGTGTAGAGTTTTACAATTTACAAAAGTGTTTTTGCAACACTATAAGGAAACAACTAGGTGGTATAGCAAATAGATCTCTGACTTTGGAACTGGAAGAACTGAATTCAAATCCTGCCTTAGACACTTATAGTTGTGTGATCCTGGGCAACCTCTGGAGCTCTCTCCTTAGTTTTCTAATATTTAAAATATGTATAGCAATGTCACCTACTTAAATGGTTTCTGTGAGAAGCAAAAGAGATGATATATGGGAAGCCCTTTACAAACCTAATACACTATATAAATGTTAGCCATTACCTTATTTGACCATCTCAGGAACATTGTCATAAAGGTTAACATTTTGTATGAGGAAAATAACATTTTGTATGGGGTTAAATGATTGACCCAAGGTCATATAACATATAATAAATAAGAGGTACCAGGGCCAGCACTAGATTCAGGAGATAGACAGATGGATAGATAGATAGATCATAGATAGATAGATAGTAGATAGAGAGATAGATACAGGTATTATATCTCATATCATGCATAATTGTTTATACATATAATAATAGTGTTTCTTATGAAATATTTCTTGAATTGAACTTATTGGGGAAATAAATGTGAAAACACTTTAAAAAGTGTCACCAACGAATATATACATAGCAGAGATGCAGTGTGTTATAATATAATAATGCTGATTTTGGTGTCAAAAGATTTGGGATTGATCCCACATTCTACCCTGTACTAGCTGTGTGACTTTCAGCAAATCATTTAATCTCCCTCAACCTCAGTTAATCTCTCTATAAAATGTACATCAATATACTATAAAAGTAGGCATATAATGTTATTACAAAGATTAAGTTAGGGCTTGCATATGAATTGTTTTGCAATGGAAATTTGGTATAAAATCATAAACTATTGTTATTATAGTCATGTGTACCATTCAATTAATTGCAGCATCAGACATAAAGTAATAGCTTCCTGGAGCATCATTGTAGTTCAGGATTCTCAGAGTCATTATCCAATTATCCCCATGATTATATTGGTGTAACCCAACTACTACATATCACTTTTCAGGGCTCTCCTGGGAAAGGAAAATCTCTTTCCTTTAATCTAAACTCTAAATATTTAATAAAATAGCTTTTCTCAAGGAATCTGATTGTAGTATACTTGAAAAAAAAAGGGAAGGTAGCCATACTCCTAGCCAATTTATCTCAGAAATGTGCAAGCATGCAAACTTTCCAGTTTATAAAAGCACCACAATTAGAAACAGAAACTTTTCAGTCCTGCTAACAAAATGTTTAGGGCAACACCTGGAAGGCAGTAATGACTAGCATGTAATCTACATGTCAGATACAACCTACCATGAGAAGATTCTATGAATTCAAAAGGAAAAGTTGCCAACATTTCTTTCACACGTAAAAAGAATTTTCATAAGAAATGTCATTGATTTGGCACTAAAATTACATTGTACTATATCATAGACCCAGAGGATGTTGTCATGTGCTTACTGCAATATCCATTAAATAATAGGGTATTCCTATTATGGATTTTTCCCAATATGAACTTGCATCAAACAGAAGTCAATTTTTCATTTCAGTACTCATTTTTGAAAGCTGGAAAATACATTTGAAATTTAATACAAAAGTACAAGAAGAAAACATGAAATATAGAACTTCTTGGAATGCTTATGCATATATTCAGTTACTAGTAATATATTTTCTTGCAATTAGTTAGCCAATTATCATATAGTAAACCTTGCTATGTATCAGTCACTTCACTAAATGTTGAGAGTAAAAAGAAACGGCAAATTTGTTTCTGCTTTCAAGGGGCACACATTCGAATGAGGGAGACAACATGTAAATAAAGAGAGCACTAAAGAAGAATCTTCATTTTCTTCATTGGGAGAACAATGTGCATCCAACAGGCTGTCAGGTACAATAATGGCTAGAGACCTTGTCTAGGAGGTAGGAAGACCCAAGTGCAAATGTGACCTCAGATCCTTACTAGCCATAGGACCTGGACAAGTCACTTAATTTCCTCAACCATAAAATGGAGATAAGAACAGCACTTACTTCACTTCAAAGGGCTGTTTTTAGTCTTAAATGAGATAACATTTGTAAAGCACTTAGCACAGTGCTTAGAATATAGTAGGTGCTTAAAAAAAGGCTTTTCCCCTTCCCTTTTCTTCTCTCCTCTACAGACTGAACCAAATGTTAGAGCATGCCTGAAATGTTTAAGCAGTATCCTGCTTTGAAGGATATTGCCTTTTACTACTCAGATCGTAGTTTAAAAGAGTTAGAATTAGAGGCTGTAAGGGCAAAATAGAATGCCAATTGTCTACAAAATTCAAGGAATGAGATTTACTTGGCAGAATTTTTCTAGATATTTGAGGTTTTAATTCCTCAGTGCCCTCAAAACTCTATTTTTCACCACCTGAAAGAGATCCCCAGATGAAAACTCACAGGAGGATCAAAGGTGAGTTTTGAAACTCCCAGATCAAGGAGAAAATACTACAAGCAAGGAAAAAAAAATTCTGTGGAACAACAGTCAAGATATCACAAGATTTAGCAGCTTCTACATTAAAAGTCCAAACACACTCCAAAGAACAAAGAAGCTGGGTTTGCAATACCTTACCTAGCAGAGCTGAGTACAATCCTGCATGGGGAAAATGGATATTTAACGCATTAAATGGATATTTAATGCATTAAAGGACTTTCAGGTATTTGTGAAGAACCAGAATTAAATGGAAAATTTGACCTTCAGGGGAAATATAAGAAGGTAAATATTAAAGACCAATTATGATGGATTTAATAAGGTCAAAATGTTTACTTCTTTATATGAGAAAATATTATCTGTACCTCTTAAGAATGCTATCATTGTGTGATGATTTACTTTTATAGAATCAGCTCTTTTCAGCAATGCAATGGTCTAAGACAATTCCAAAACACTCATGATGGAAGGTATAGCCTATATCAGATTACATACCATCTAGAGGAGGAGGAGGGAGGGAGAAAAAAAAATTAGAACTCAAAATCTTATAAAAGTTAATGTTGAAAACTATCTTTACATGTAATTGAAAAAATACAATACTATTAACAACAACAACAAAAAAAATAATGGCCACTCCAAAAACAAAAACTACACACACACACACGCGCACACACACACACACAATTTGGCTAGGCAATGAGGTCAAGTCCTAGGGTCACACAGCTAGTAAGTGTTATGTGTCTGAGGCTGGATTTGAACTCAGGTCCTCCTGAATCCAGTGCCAGTGCTCTATCTGCTACGCCACCTAGCTGCTCAAAACAATTACATTTTCACCCAGTAGATAGCACAGTGTAGTGAATAGAAAGCAGGCCTTAAAGTCAGAAAGGACTGGGACCAAATCCCTCCTTTAATGAATATAAGACCTTGGGCAAATCACTTAACATCACTGTTACCAGCAGCTCCCCAAGATTTTTAAGTTGAAGAGGAAGTGTGAACCTTCACAAATGGAGAGGATTTCTGTGGCATTTAAAATGTTCAAGAGAAATAATTTCTAGATAATTGCTTATTTTATTAATAATGCCAGAATTTTAATAAAAGGTCAGTGACACTCTTAAATGCCAACGACTGGTGGTAGGCTTATGGCTTATACACCCATGGAACAGTGGTGGTCCTGAAGGTGGCAATCAGCTCTGATTAGTTAACAGTTAATGAAAGAATGGAAATTACAATGAGGGGCTGGGGGTGACATGCCACTCTTGGATAGAGTTGTTGTGGTTGTTGTTTGTCCTTCATTTTCCAAGATGACCATGGCATCAGGGAGGTGATTCCATGATATGCAAGAAAATTAGATTAAAGTGAGGGAGAGCTGTGCAAAGTCATCAGCCTCATTTTCTCCTAGAGCCATCTAGGTCGGTGGCAAGATATAGATCAGGATGATTGGAGATGGTCCTCTGGACAGAGAGACTATTCCTAACTCAGACTATCCCAAGTTTGGGCAATCTGGACAAACAATTTATTTCCACCCAAGCTTGACCGAGTGGAATTTACCTTAGATTAGAGATTCTTCCTAAGGTTGGGTGGTGTCTGACAAAGACTGAGTTCAGTTAATTCAATGTCCTTCAAGAGACTAAGTTTGAGAAAAAGGGGGGACTCTGGATCTCCCCAAATCATTGGTCATTAATAACAATTTCTCTCATTCTTTACCAAGAGCTTACTACACAAAAGCAATCACAGATCCAGTTAAAATACTTATATATGCATAATTATTCTCACCAATTTTGATAGATATCTAAAATGAATCTCAAATTTTCTAAAGTTCTTAGGCAAAGTAAAGTGAAATAGCATCTTTATTCCAAGCAAAAACTTACTTCTGAAGGAACAAATATATAAAACACATTTTTAAAAAGTATCTCTTGCTATCTTCCTACTGCCCTCTGAGAAACCATTTCTCTTTCAAAAACAGGTGTCCCAGAGAGAGAAGGAAAGAGGGAGGGAGGGAGGGAGAGGGAGAGAGAGAGAGAAAATATGAGGAAAGAGCCAGAGAAAAAGAAACAGTGAGTGAGACAGAGAGGAAGAAAATTTTACAAAATTTTGCATTGATTTTCATAAGTAGCATAGGAACATGTGAATACATTTGATGTCTAGAGAGTTTAAGGTTTTCAAAGCACTCTGCTGATGCTTTTTCATTTGATCCTCATAACAAATCTTGTGAGGTACTTACTGTGGAGCCCATTTTATAAATGAAGAAATGAGGTGCAAAGAAGTTAGGTCGGGGCAGGGAACTTGTGGCCTCTGGGCCAAGTGTGGCCTTTTGACTAAATCCAAACTTCACAGAACAAATTTTGGATTCAGTTAAAGGGCTGCACATGAGGGCCTAGAGGGCCACATGTGGCCTTGAGGCCGTAGGTTCCCCCCTCCAGATGGGTACTTTGCCCAAGGTATTTAGCTAATAAGCATTTGAAGTAGAATTTGTAATAGGATCTTCCTGACCACAAAACAAGCCCTAGCCTATCCATTATACCACATAGCATCCATATTTTCATATGTGACTTTATCATTTGATGCTGTCTAGATTCATATATGTGCTATAAGGTATATATTAATTTAGAAAGTTTCAATGAATTTAGAAAAAAAGGTGCTCCAGGAAACTGACTTTCCTCTGAACTGTACACACACACACACACACACACACACACACACACACACACACACACACACAGAACTGGGCTCGAATTAGAATAAATTCAATGAAGGAGAGAGAACAAGGAGAAGATAGGAATAAAGTTTTAGGGGAGCATAGGAAAAAATCTTTGCAGCAAGTTTCTCTGATAAAGGCCTGATTTTCAATAAGGAACTGATTCAAATTTATAAAAACAAGAAACCTACAGTTTAATGTGTAATCCTCTGTTCTACTATGTTTATTCCAATGCCATTCTACTTCACATTTGTTAAGTTCTGAATAGCCATTAAAATAAAAAAAATAAGTTAATAGTATCTTAATTTCTTGAAGAAATATCCAATGCTTTCCTGAAGATTTTCTTCTCTTTTTTTTTTCTTTTCCTCAACCTACTGTTTGCTTTCAAGCTGAAGCAATTATTTTTAGATGCATGGAATAGGGAAAGAGCTCATTTTCTGAATAAAAGCTGATCAGTGTGGAATTAATTAAATGGATACATTTTATAAAAATGTTTAACACATAAACTGTTTTTCTTTTATATGGTAATATTTTAAATGGAATTAGTAACTGCAAAAAAGTATACTTTTTTTTCCTCACTGCAAGGATGAAGTGGTGTTTTTTGTTTACTTGTTTGTGTTTTTTTGGTAGGATTTCTTTTCTAGTGACTTATAGAGTTTCTCTTCTTCAAGTAGGCCGGTTAACAGCTATTTATTTAACTCTCACTCTGTGCTAGGCACTATACTAAGCACTGAGGATATGAAAATGAAGATAGCCAAAAGATAAACCCAAAAGAAAGACATTTCTTGTCCTCAAGGAGCTTACAGTCTAATGGGGGGACACAATACATAAAAGGGAATTGCAAAGGGAGAAGTGGGGAATTGCACCATGATGAGTATGCTGAGGAAGTTCTGAGGGTCAGAGCTGGGAAGTGAATGGAAAGATAATTAGCCTGGGCCCCTCTCTAAAATGAAGGCCCTAGCCTAGAAGAAACCTACCAATGAGAGTTGTTGATCTCTTTTTTATGATATTGTTGGGTGAGTTTTTTGTTGATTTGAGGAGGAAAGGGGGAGCTAAGCCTAAACTATGTCTTGCCCCCCACCTTACTATGAAGAAGTATGATTATTTTCCTTATTTTGTAAAGGTTGTGTTTCTTTGCTTATGGACCATTTCTCCACCACACAACACACTAACTTCATTTATGATTTTTAGTTTCAATAAAAAAACTGATTATTGGATAAGCATTAATTAACTCAAAATCTTTGGTTGCGCATGATAGCTCCCTGTAGCTATTCCATTGGCGGAAATATGCTAACATTTCTATCACTTGGAAGTAGTTTCCTGAGTGTGACTTTCTAAAATTTGTAGACAATTGGAGATTTCTCCAGCCCACTAACATTTGGCTAGTTTTCATTAATAGTTGCACGTGATTCACTTGCCATATCTGTCACATCATCCTTTTAGAACACTACAATTCTGATGAACACCTTTGGATTTTTGCTATTATGGAAAGTGAATCAACAAGCATTTATTAAGTAAACACTATGGGTCAGGGACCATGCTAATCACTAGAAACACAACATGAAAAAAAGACAGTTTCCATCCTCAAGAAGCTTACATTCTAATGGAGGAAAATAAAACATGAAAGGAAGCCAAACAGTAAGAGATTAGGGGAGAAGATACTCACATGGAGGCATGGTGGAGAAAGTCCAGAGTCAAAAGTGGAGCTAGCAGAGGAATGAAGACATAGCCAGCCTGGCACATTCCTTAAAATGGAGTTTCTGGGAGGCCCTGACCAATAAGAGGAAGGGGCTGCAGGTGTGTGAGAAGTCTGTTGTGGCATGATAGAGAAAGTTTGAAGAGTCAGGAGTGGGGCCTGGTGGGGAATGAAGACATTCATTTCTTTCATAATACTGATAAAAAGAAAAAAAAAGTCTCTTATCCAGTTCTATCCCTTTCTACTTGAAATAATTTCAGGACGTAACACTCACATTGTTATTTGGCTAACAATTTTGTGAGTAAAATTGAGGTACCTTATTAAGTGTTTTTTTTTTCCTTTTTGGCTTTTTGAAATACTTTCTCATTATGAAAGAAGCTTCAGAGTTTTATTAAAATAGCTCTTAGTGACTGTGATCTGGCATATCTCTTTGAGGAGCTTCAATAAATTTTATTTATTGACAGGTGTTAATACTTTTGAGAAAGTATTTTAAGTGATTTCTTTGAAGGATTTTTAGGGAAATACAGTGACTGGTTAGCTCTATGATTTCTTTTAGTTCTTTCATTTTGCTAATGAAGCTTTTGAACTTATTTTTTCCCATTTGAACTATCTGCTTTTTTGCAGAATATTCTTTTACCAGTTTGTTTTGTTTTTTGATAATTGTATTTGGCATAAATGCTATTTTTTGTGTTTCCACCACTTTGACATGTTATTGACTATTGTTATCAATTTTTCTTCTGTTTTCACTGAAGATAGAACTGTCATTAGAGAAATCACCTCCCTTCCAATGCTAGATCCTCTTTCATTTTCTTTATGGTGTTTACTATCTAATTTAACATGCAGTATGGTAGGGCCAACTTTATTTTTCAGGCTATTTTTAAAGATAATTTGTATATTGTTTTGGCAAGTTCTCTTCACCAGAGATATATGCTTCCAAAGGTTTTTGCCACCATTATGAATAATGTCTAGTGTGGGTGGAATCCAAATAGAAGAGAGATTTTCTGTGGATGATAAGGTCCTTCAAATGTTCATATCTGTGGGTGAAATGGTACTATTGGAATAAACCCTGGAACATGGTAAGGTCTCCTAAATGAGATTCCTAACTATACAAAAAAGTTTGGCCTAATTATTTACCTAGAGGAAAACTTAGTAGTTGAAGAGTGTCTATTGTTCAAACTACAATATATATATAGTTTAAATAGAGAGGTAGAAAGACCAAAAGGTCACTGGATCCATCCTTTTTCCTCTATTTTACAAATGTAAAGTCAAAGCGCTAAAAATGACTTGCCCAGTATCATACAAATAATGAGAGCTGAGATGCAAAGCCAGATTCTGTCATTTTACATCAAATCCTTTGCCCTTTCTACTGTGTTGTACTGCTTTCTATGTTATATGGACAACTCATAGAGCTAGACTATACGTATATTCAGAAAAGCAGTCATATAACCTATAAGCATCAAAGCTGGGATTTAAACCCAGGTCTTCCTGACAGTGAGGCTAGCTCTCTATCCATTATATATCATGATTTCTTCTCCCCTCCCCCACTTTTTCTCAGTCTCCTTCCCTTCCTCTCTTTCTTCCTTTCTCCCTGCCCCTTCTCTCTTCTTCTTCCCCATGCCCTCTTCATTGACTTCATTTATCCCTCCTCCAACACCTTTCCATTTCTCTCTCCTTCCTCCTCCCCCTCTCTCTTTCACTCTTTCCTTCTTCCTCCTCTCCTTCTCCCTTCCCTCTCCTCCATATACACTATATAAATATGTGTGTTACAAATAATAGACTGTATGAAGACAGAATAATAATATATTAGAATATTAAATATGTGGCATAGTTACAATGTTATAATTACTATAACATAATATTATAAATTTTTTAAATTTTTAAAAATATTATATTTTATTTAACATTATTTATAAATAATGCACAAAGACTGTATCTATTATTTCAGTGGTATAAAAATCTACCAGGTAAGGAAACTTCCTCTACCATTGCAGACTGGTACTTTCTCTGCAACATCTTATCTTAGAGAGTTGCCTTAGAACAGTGACATCAAGTTTAAATAGAAATAAGGACCACTATATTGCACATAAGAGTTCCTGAGGGTAATGTATTGACTTAGAAAACCACATATTAACATTTTCTGTGTTCTGTTGTATTTTTATTTATTTTATCAAATACTTCTCAATTATATTTTTAATCTGGTTTAATCAGGAGAATTGTTAACTGTATTTGACACCTCTGGCCTACAGCACTGAGATTTTAAATTACTTGACCATAGTCATGGTCACACATCCAGTGTACGTCAAAGGTGGTATGGATCCTCACGTATTTTTGGCTTTGGGACTATCTCACTATCCACTATTACATATATAGACAGAAATACTCTTTGTCTCTCTCTCTTTCTCTCTACACATATGTATATATGTATGTATGTAAATATGTATTGCAAACATATGCACATATCAGGACATACAAATATGAATTTGTCTATATATGTTACAGAGACTTTAATTGTACAATTAATCGGATACTAAATTGAACAGAGAAGTGCAGCCAGAATTGCATTTAGAATATTGTGCAGTTGTTTTCTTTAATGACCTCCATATTCTCCTTGAGAGAATGGCTTATAAAATATAATAATTTTCTCATGATACATTGTATGACAAAATACTACAGAATGCCACAGCCTTTGAAGAATTAGAGTGTTCATTAAAGGTGAATGGAGAAGCACATATGTAGAGAGACTGTTGATGGAACCATATTTAGAGATAACTAACTGATAGAAAATATGTTCCATTGATACCCACTTAATCCAAGAGATCTAGAGGAAGACCTTCACTATGTTGGTGTTATTATCTGTAGATGTTTTACAGGTAAACACGGACAAGAGCCCCAGTGGGTCCCAGTGGATGGATAGAGTGGACATTTGGGAAGGGAGGAAAAGTTTCTGATTTGCATTCTTGAAATACAATGATGGGATACTTTGATGAGCTGAAAGATCTAAGTAAGACTTCTTTTCTGCATATTTCAGTCTATTATATTTGTTTGACATGTTGGAGTTGATTTTTGTAATACTTGTTTATTTTCCCTATACTAGAAGCTATTCTCTTTTAAGTCTATTACTTGTCCCCCATTTTCTTTTCTCTGTCTTTTCTGTTTATCTCTTTCATTTCTTCTTTCTTTTTATTTTTAATTCTATTTCTTCCTTTCTTTTTTCTTTCTTTTTGCCTCACTATTCCATCTTTCTATGATACATTTTTATGTCAAATATTTTTAATACATAAAGATTACTTAGAATTGTGGTCCATCTGTCAATAAGGCTCTTAGTTCTTTTCATCAATTATATTAGAGATTTTTCACTTCCAGTGTCATCTTACATGGAAAACGCTTCATGCAGTGAACTGACAAATTCACCCAGAAAAATAGAACCTTTAAAAGAAGCATCGATAAGAGGATAGCTTAGATATTGTCACTAAAAGGATAGCCTACTGATTTTTCTACCTGGCTCTTTTTTTTTTCCTTGAAGATGTCCTTGAGAAAGAAAACTATGTACGTCCTTCACAAAACAGGTAATTAATTTGCTCTTGATGCAAAGTCTATATATAAAACTTTGAATTTTTTCAGTACATACACTACTTCTGAATGGTAAATCATTTCTCAAAGAGAAGCTTCCACAATAAAAGCAATACAAGTCATCTATTTTATTTGAGTTGAGACCAGAATAATACCCTAGTTCAATAATGCATGTTTTTTTTCCCTTGAAACACAAGGCAAAAAATTGAAAAGAAGAAAATATTTTTAAAATATGCTTTTCCCCCTTTTCCATTGTATAAATGGCTATATTTGCTTCTCTCATTGCATTTCACACAAGCTTCATTCTAAGATTATTTTACCTGGTTAGATAGCCTACCACCAAAAAGTACAACTGAAGAATAATACATGTCATCTATTACCCAGTATCTCATTCACTGTCTATCTGATGTCTCTCAAGCTGACTAGGAAAAAAACAACTGCATTAAACTGACTGACTGATTTGTTAACTAAACTGACTGGTTTTGTTGCTATGTAGATACAGACTGAAATAATCTTGTCTACATCTTCACTAAGGATGAAGAGTAGAAAATTGAGATAAAAAATTTCAGATAATAAAAATAACCTCAACAAGCCAGTTTTGCCTCAAATATCTGTATATCAGGTGGGGGGGATTATTTTGGCATATCTATTAATAATGACTGACTCAATTCTTCATTTCACTGTGTTTGTAGAGGTAAACAATGTCAGACACATACATATCTTCTCCAGTAAAGATCAGGCTTTGTTATAATAGTTGCATACAGTGTGGTGGCCAGAGAGCTTGCCTCAGAGTCAGAAATGAATGAGTTGGATTTCCAATGATGATGCATACCTGTTGCATGACCTGGCAAGTAATTTTACTTTTCACTGTACTAGATAACTCTCTACGGTTATATAATCTACAGAAGAGTTGCCATTTGGCATTTGTAGAAGTGTCTTCAGCAAGTATTTCCTATATTGATAAAATCACAGGTCTAGTCCTGAAATAATAATAGCAATCAGAGGATTATACAATCTCAGAGTTGGAAAGTTATCTAATTGTTGCCAAAGGTCAACTAATCCAACAATTACTTACATGACAAATGTTGTCTACAACATATCTGACTCAAATTGGCCTTCCAGCCTTTGATTGAAGACCTCTCCTGGCAAAGAGCTCACTATATTACAAGGAATACCACTCCTATTTTTTTAATAGCTCTAAATATGAGGAAGCTTTTTCTTGCATTGAGCTAAAAGATTTTTTTCTACAATCTATACTCATTCCTTCTGGTAGCTCTTTGGAGTCAAATAGAAAAGATATTATATCATTATTCAATGTGACAGACATTCACATTTAAGACAACTATCGTTCCTCCTTCTGCTTCCAAAGCTTCTCTTCTCTAGGCTAACTTTCTCCAAGTCTTTCAACCAATGCTTTATCAGTATAGTTTCAAGTACCTTACCACCTGTGTGGACTTGGGCAAGTCACTAATCTACTGAACCTCAGGGTCATTCTACTTTATTTATGATCCTATGGTCTTATATTCACTCACCTTTCTGAATACTCTGCCCTAAATACATAGGATTCCTTCACAACCCTCTTAAAGTACAGCACCCACAATTGACTTTATCTCCTAAGTGGTCTTACTAGGACAGAATAGAGAAAGGCCATGTAGAGTGAAACTATTGAGAATGGATGAACTCTGGCATTTGGATTGTAACCACTGATCCAGTAATGGTAGAATTGACTATTCAAATCATTCTCTTCTAAAGTGGTCAATTCAACCATTCTAAGGAAATATTTTCGGGCAAAATGTAATTATATCCATATTAATAACAATAAAATAGTATAGGTCCTCCAGTATGGCCCTTTGTCTGAATCCAAACTTCACAGAACAAATCCCCAGTAATAAAAGGATTTGTTCAGTAAAACTTGGGTTCAGTGAAAAGGCCACACCCAAGGACCTAGAAGGCCTCAGGTTCCCCACCCCAGGCTGGGCTTTCCTGCCTTAGGGCATGGCATATAATTGACTTCTGTTCTTATGGTGCTGTTGTTGAAAAGGGATAACCAATGTCCCTCCCTGAAGTTTCTTGCACTGAATCCTCTACATACTTGGTAAAGTGATTCTAAATCAAAAGACAATCATGTCAATCTCCTGTTCAAGAAGTTTCCAAGGCTCCCACTTCCCTCTTGGATAAATCCAAATTCTTTCTGACATTTAAAGCTCTTAGCAATCCTCTCCCAAGTTATCTTTCCAGATTGATTTCATATCACTCTGTCCTCTTGCACTTGACATTTCAATCAAATTGATCGAGTTAATGTTCACCATAAAAGACATCCATCCTCAGTCTCTGTGGCTGTTTCTGTGTTTGGAAGGGACACTCTCCTAAACTCTTTGCTGTTGCTCAGTCATATCTGACTCTTTGTAACCATATTTGGCATTTTCTTGGCAAAGATACTGAGAAGTTTGCCATTCACTTCTCTAGTTCATTTTACAGATGAGGAAATTGAGGCAAATAGGGTTAAGTGACTTGCCAAGGATCACACAGCTCATAGGTGTCTCAGACAGGACTTGAACTCAGATTTTCTTGACTCTGGGCAGATAGGTGGTACAGTGGATAAGGCACCAAGCCTAAAGTCAGGAAGATCTGAATTCAAATACAGCCTCAGACACTCACTAGCTGTGTGACCCTGGGCAAGTCACTTAACCCTGTTTGACTCAGTTTCCTCATCTGTAAAATGAGCTAGAGAGGGAAATGACAATCTTGTCCAGTATCTTTGCCAAGAAAACTCCAAATGGTTACATGACACAAAGAGTTGTACACTGAGCAACAGAACCAAAACTTCCTGATTCTAGGCCTGGCACTCTAGCCACTGTGCCACCTTGCTGCCCCTAACTTCTGCTATGTCCCAGATACAAGACTTCAGCCAGAATCAGTGATTTCTGCATTGTAACATGATGCAAGATCTCAACATCACAAGATGTTATGCCTGGGAAGGGCCTTGAGGATCAACTGGTCCAAGTTCCTCATTTATATGGAAGGTAATTGAAACTCAGAGAAATAAAGTAATTTGTTGAAGGCCATATTGTAAGTGACATGAAACTAAACTGTATAAAAGCCTCCAGAGCTCCGAAGTTCCTGGGGCTATATCATTTGTCTTCTGGTAGTTTTATGCTGCTTCTGCTGAAGCAAAAACATTATACAAGAACACGTAGGTAGATGTGATTTTGGATCTCATTATAACCCTGAGTAGCAAAATGACCCTTTTCTTACTGTGGGTGGAAATTGCCTGTTATTGCTGTATGTCTAAGGTGTTTGTAATATTGTAAAATTGCAAAATGTGGAAAATTACTCCTGCAGGAAGATGGGAAGGAGTAGGGTGAGGGATGGCACCTGAGTCACGAGTCATCCAAAGTTTACCAGTAAAGTAGGTGGATTGATAAACCAGTCCAGGAAAGTTCAAGTGTTAAGAGATTAAGACGGTTTTATTATCTCTGCCCTACTAACGAGCTGCCAACTCAAAACACCTCTTAGAAGAAAACCCACAATTTAGAGAGAAGTTCAATGGAGGAAAAATGTCTTGAAATAGGAAAACAAAATCAGCCAAGGTTTGAGTCTGACAGACTCAAAGAAAAATGAAGATGACTAATATTGGTTATATAGAGAGGCCTGAGCTAGAAGTTAGTTAGAACAAAAAAGGGCAGGCATAATTTCACTTTAAAGTAGAATCAAATTTCAGGAAGATCTCGGCTCAAGTCTAGCTCTGTGTCAGTCACTTAACCTTTAGTTGGCCCCAGGTGATGTGTTGTGATTATAAATTATAACCAAATTTCTCATCTGCACAGCTGGAAGGAGTTTTTATTCCAAGAAAAACACAAATCTGAGGCAAAAAAGGGAGAAATTATGTTTCTGTGATTCAGGGTATACTGAGGAATTCACTCTCCTTTTCCTCCTACCCAGTCTCCTTTTGGTTTATTCATTTGTTAATTCCCTGAGTTCAAAGTCTTTTAAGCATGTATGATCTGAAACAGTCTCAAAAATGACCAGCATTTCAGAAACTGTTTCTCTAATCAGCTTAGTTTCCACCCCAAAGTAAACTGAGGAAATCTGTCTTGCTCTGTTGGCAAGCTTTCCTTCTCTTAATCTTGGAACACTAATCTAGATTAGTGCCTAGCAATTCACCTAGAACATACCATGGAGACTGACCTATCTGTAGAGTGTGGTGGAGCCAGCCCACACCAACTTATGAGAGCTGATAATTAAATTTTCTGTATGAACATTTATACCTCAAAAAATCAGCAAGTGTTACAAATAAGGGCTTGATTTATTGTTTTTGTGATGTTTGGACTTAAGAAATTATGAAGAAAATACCAATAATGCACATTTAATTTAAAAGTGTGTTACATAGGCATGTTTTCCCTTGGAAAGCCAGTTGTTAAACATTTACTATCATACCTCTCTCCATATGCTCTTGGTTTATACTTTTATGGAAACCGGACTATTTACCTTATTGTGAAATCAGTCCAGATAGCCTGTTTGAGAGTTGTATGAACTGCAGTCCATAGGTTAGAGATTTACTTATGGCCTTGAAACTCTGAGTAATCAAGCTCAAGTGCTTTATCCCTTTTGAGGACTTTTTCTTCTTGGGGGGAGAGTGGGGGTGTGTTCTGAGTGTGTTTTCCTTAAGCTAGCTTGCTTGTCCTAGTGAAGTTCAAGTTCCAGCCACCGATTGGATTCCCAGTCTATTCAGGGATCCCTGGAGAAATTTTGGGTGCCCTATGTAACCTATGAGAATTTTACAAAATGATACCTGCTTGTAAAAATTGTGTAACTATGAATTTAGAAGTGAGTGTAGTACCCAGGCTTACTCTCTATGGTAGGCCTATATTCTTGTGGAAGAGTGCTAATTTGTTAATTGCCAGATTGTGAACACAGCTACAAGGAGTTTGCCAGAATATACCCTAATTGATTTGCTGAGGGCAGTAAATGTTTGACTGAGGGGGACTAAGGAAAAGAAATTGATCCTTTAAAGTCTAGAACCTAATCAGAGAAAAAAGGCTTATAAAAATGTGAAACTGAATGTAAAAATGTGACTAAGGTAGGTGAGATCCTTTATGAGGTGGGAATAAGACCTCTGAGTCAATTAGAAAAGGATCACAGACACAGGATGAACAATGATTGTTTCAATTGTTTCTCTCTCCCATTCCTCTCCCTAGGGTCTCCTTTCAAAGTCAGTTCAATAAGTATGGCTAGAAGTCAATTTCAATGAGAAACTCAGGACCTGAAGTAAAATGTAGGCATCCCCCTAACTCACCAACAGCTTTGACGTCTATCAGTTACCTTCAACCTGATTTATCGCCTGTCTGCTGAGACAGTTGTACTGGGGTGTAGCCCTTGCACATGCTACAGAATCTCAGAGCCACAGGTGGACATCAAAGGTGGATTAGCAGCCCTAAAAAGGGCTCGGCAAGCCCTCACACGAGATGTGCTAGTTGTCCCAAACACTCCATGTACCCCAAGTCTGACTGATAAGGAGGATAAAAAAAGAAGAAACAACAGATAAGGAAGAAATACTTCATAAACCATAGAGCTAAGGAATAATAATGGGGCAGGATATTCCTTTTAACACGTGGCTAGATTTGAAGTTATCTTAGGGTAAGATTTTTGAGATATATAGTGATAATAATACTATCTCACAGAATTCTTTATGCCTTATAAAATGCTTTCCCTATAGAAACTCTGTGAGATAGATGATAAACTCATTAATTCTTTATTTTTGTTTTATTTTATTCATATTTAGAGAAATAGCCTATTTAAAAAATCAGCTTTCCTCCTCAAAGGACTAAAGAAAGAAGGGACTTGACTATGATGTTGTGATGTTGCATAGATTTCATTGGTTTAATGGAGAAAATTCTGAATTTTTTTTTATAGAAACTGAAATGTACAGGCAAGCTATACGAAGTCATGCAGAGACAAAAGCTTATACCTTGGACCAAAACTGTATGGAATACTGTGATAATTCTTTGTCTAGCTCAATTTGTGTTGTGATTTGCATGGTACTGAATTACTGCAACCTGAACTCTGATCCTCACCTTTGACTAGCCTCCCCTCTTAGACCTTGTTGTAAACGCAGGCATTTTATCTTGCTTGTGCTCCATGCTTCCTATTTCCAGTCCTCTCATCTCCAAAACTAATGTTCCTGGTTCTTGGTTTGTTTTCACCTCAATTCTGATAGTCCTTGCCCAGGAATTTCTTGGCTGCAAGTTCTCCACTCACCAAACCAAGCAGATGATTCAAGCAGCCCCGTGGACTTCATTCAGCTCTTAACAAGGCCCAAGAAAGGAGGCATAGTGCATATTCATGGGACCCCAGCTTCCACCTTGTCTTGGTGAAAACCATTCTTCAGCACCTGCATCATCAGTACTATCTAATCACGAAGCAGATAAATGCCCATTTGAATAACAGAAGCTAAAATTCCTGAGATATATTCCTTTATAATCATGTGAATGGACTTTTGAAAGGTGAAAGTGGTATTATTTTGGATGATAGCCATGTCTGACAAGGATTTTTGCTGCCCATAGATAACTTATAGTGGCTTCAGCAAAGATCTGCTGCTATTCCAGGGAACGACTAAGATGTATTTCTAACTGTATAAACACTCACATAATGATACATTTTATCCCCTGTACTCCTCCTCTTCCCTTTATACATTACAGCACCTAAAACGTATAGATAATGTCTTTCCAGGACATATTGCATTGAATTTATTACAATTCTATCCCTATGCAATTCACCCCCCCAATATTGAACATTCTGTTCTACTCACACAGCAATTTTCATCCACAACCATTTTTTAAAAAATACTTGTCCCTCTCCACAATATTAAGTCAGCTATCTGAGGAAGCAAAGGAAATATGTCTCACTTGCAAGAGATTTTGCAAGAGGCATAAAAAAGATGAGCAGATAACCGAGGAGCCCTTGGGGAGTCCTTGTAACACTAGTGTCCTGGAATGCCTTTATTCTCCAGACAGACTGATCCTAAATGGACCAAATAAAGAGTGAGAACCCCTTTTGTTTTTCAGGTACAAGGCTGGGAATGTGCCAACCAATGGCTAACATTTATATGTTGCTTTAAGGTTTGCAGCTGCAATATAGATTTTACTCATTTTGATCTTTCCAATACCCCTATAAGGTAGATGCTATTTATTATCCCCATTTTACAGGTGAGGTAACTGAGTTTTGAGAGAGATTAAGTGACTTGCCTGGAATTACACAGCTAGTAAGCATCTGAGGTAGGATTATAAACTTCATTTTCCTGTCTCCAAATTGAGCACTTTACCTACCATGCCATAGCTCAGTGAACATTCTTCTTCCCACATGTTATAATGCTTCTCTGGTGGTTTTTACTTTTGTTTGTTTGTTTTTGTTACCTGCAAATGTTGATCTGGCCTCCTTGCTGTTCCTGGAACAAGATGTTCTGTTTCTCAATTCCATGAATTCTCCTTGGCTATCCATCAAGCCTGGAATTCTCTCCTCTCTGTCTCTGCCTAGCTCCTTTCAAGTCTCAACCAAAATCCCATCTTCTGTAACAGTCCTTTCCCACTCCCTTTTAATGCTAATGACTTCTCTTTAAAATAACCTTCAATGTATCTTATTTGTACATAGTTATTTGCATGTTGTTTTTCCCATTTGATTGTAAGCCTCTTGAACATGGGGACCATTTTAGCATTTTTTTCCTTGAGCCTTAGCATAGTGCCTGGCACAGAGTGGGTGCTAAATAAATGCTTGTTGACTTTATAGGTATGTCGGCCATGCCTTTACCTTAAGTCACGGATAAATTTGTTAAATGGCACATGTGCAAGGGAAAATTCCTGGGTCACATCTCTGCAGACCACTCTTTAGGCGGACCTCAATGCATGAGTGATTACTCTTCCTTTTCTTGCCTTCAACTATTTCCAGACTCAGCTATACAGCTAACCTACATTTTTCCATCTTGTCTACAAGATAGATAGGAGAGATTTTGCTGATGGCTTGCTATAATCCAAGCAAATGTGGAGGTCTGTGATTGAAATCAAAACTTGACATGACTCTCTTTTGCTCTAGAAAGCAGAATTAGGGCTAATTGTTAGACAGCACAGGGTGAGATTGCCACTCAGCATAAGGAAGACATTTTTAATGAAACGAACTGTTCAAAAGTGAGTATCAGAGCAGGAAAGGCAATGCAGCAAGACAGTGCAGACAAAAGGACGAGATGCCAGGCTGCTAGCATTTCTGACATGGCTTTGTTTAGCTAGGGTTATTTTGGGGGGAGAAGCAATGTAAATATCAGTGGTGTATATTGGATTGTATGCAAGGTTTGTATGAGGAAGAGAAGAATCAAGGTGCTACTCCCAGCAAGAGCAGCTCAGTTCTGGTTGGTTAGTTTTCCTGGATATAGTCCTTTCATTTCTGTTTTCTACCCTCTAGGAATGGCATTTGGTCATCATTGTTCCAGAACTGGATATGGTGCACCCAGTATACAGTCATAAGATTTAGAGCTGGAAGGGGTTATGATGGACTTAGACATAGCCATCTAAAGGCTTGCATGTATACAGCATTTTAAGGTTCATAAAAGGCTGTAGATACACATTTATCACGTGTATCACATTTAATCTTCAAAATAACACAGTGAGATAGGCACTATTATTATTCCCATTTTACAGTTGAGGACACTGAGGCTCGCAGAGGTTGAGTGACTTGCCCTGGGTAACATAACAAGTAGATGTCTGAAGATCTGACCTCAGGTCTCCTAGGCACTCCATCTGCCCATATCACAGTCGCCTCTTAGAACATAATGTAACCCAACTCTCTTAGTTGATAGATGAGGAAATTGAGTCTCAGTGAAGTTTAGTAATTTTCCTAAGGTCTAATAGGTAGTAAATGGAATGAGTAAGATTTGAACCTAGGCCTTCTGACCAGATCCAGGACCCTTTCCATTATCCTATTCTGACTTATGATGTCTTAGATTTAGCAAATTGGATTTCTGATTGAAGACCCTGAAACTAAAATTAGTTAATTGTTTCATACCATAACAGACATACAGGTCATTGTTTCACCATAACCAATTGTTCAGGAATGGTCTCTATATCTTCTTTCTCTCCTTTCCCCTTCCCCCAACCCAACTCTAAGAGATATTATCTTATGTCCCAGAGTTAATTATTACCCATCCTATACTACCTCCATATTCATGAAACCTCAGGTTGTATTATGATGAAAGAGACCATTTCAGGGAGCTTGTTCTCTCCCCAAAATGTTTTATTTTGTTTTACTCTGTTAGTGTCTGCCCCAAGGGGTCATGGTGGGGAGAAAAGTAGGGTTATGACAGTATCTCTTGACAGGTTGGTAATCTCCCTATCCTTGGCAGTATTAGGCAGAGACCAGAAGGAGAACTCATCTGTCAGAGAATCCATTGGAAAGGATTCCTATATCCAGTGGGAAGCTGAACTAGATGACTTCTGCGGCCCCTTCCAACATTATGCTGAGTGATTCTGTTAATGGAATAATGGTTATTCCATTTAGGGGGAAGTCATAGATCCTAAACCCAAAAGTATAAATCTGAAATGTGAAAATTTGTCCCCCAAGGCAAATCATTTGAGCGATATACTTTTCATGAAGGAGGAGGCAAGGAGGCAGGGTGCATCACTTTTTTTTAGTGCCAAAATCACACCACATTTCCTACTTGCCTATATTTGAAGTCCTGCCTTCCCAGAAATTCTATCTGGCCTGCTTACACTCCTATATGTATTTCTCTCTTCCTCCTTTCTTTCCTATCACTAGGAGACCTTCTTAAATTAGAAATGAGGTGCTTATTTTGCCTTTACCTCTGATTCAGAGACTCAATGCACCATGGATCTGTAGTTGGAAGAGACCTTAGAAGCCATTTATTATTCCGCCTCATTCTACAAGTAAAAAAAAAAGTGAAGTCTATGGAGGTTAAGTGATTTGTTCAAGGTTATACATACAGGTAGTGAGTATCTGGGGCAAGGTTAATGGGACCTTGCGAAGTTATACAGTTACTCAAAACTTTCCACTCCAACGAAAATCTATTTTGTTTTTAAAAAATCCTCCTGAAGGAGTAGGTTCCTCAGTCTTTCCTGATTTCACTATTTTTTAAATAGCCTTGACTGTAATGAAGCCTTCCTTCAGTGCATCAAGTAGGCATTCCTCACACTGTAGCTGACAAGCAACCTATGCTTCCCGCATTTCATTAGTCAGTTTTCCATCTCTCATAGTTATCCTCAATGTACATCTTTCTCCCAATTCTCTCTTCATTCCTAACTTCCCCCACCTCCTTCCTGGACTTGTTATCCTCTCTACGTACAACTCTATGTCTGTCTTCCTACACTTATATTATACATTTGGTATCATAATCCCCTAGAGGGATCATAGTGTTTGCTTTTCCAAACACCAGTTGTAGCATAATACCTATGTAGGCATTTCAGTTTGACTTTGGGTACTACTATGTATCACAAATGCTTAGAATGTTTTAAAGGAAGGGGCCTTAGACCTCATCCTGTCTACCTTATCTTTTTTCAGATCTAAAAATTGGAGTTCCAAGAGACCAAATGATCTACCTGAGGTCACACAGTTAATGAGTAGTGTAGATGAGATCAGAACACAGGTGTCCAGACTCTTCCTTACCCCAAAATCCTGCCCAGTGATCTTTCCACCATACCACAGTACTAGTGATGATAATAAAATATGTATTGAGAAAACAAAGTTTTGGGAGCAAGAAAAGTTAATTCTGTAGCTTTTAAAATTTTCTCTATTGATAAAAAATCCAAAGTTTTTTGCAACTCTAATCGTGGGTGCCTAGGTGGACAGAATGCCTTGAGGACTAGAAAGGACTGCTTTTCCCTGAACAAGTATATCAGTATTTCACTTTGAGTCACTGAATCACAGCAGGGGACAGGTGCCTTTAGTGATTTCCAGACTGGTATATTGCTTGCCATGATGAAGCCTCTCTTTGAACCACATAAAACTCTGTGAAGTTAACAGTGACAAAAAAAAAGTCATTCCCTTCTTATAATATTAGGAACTAGTTGCCAAGACTCACTTTTACAGGAAGGAGTAGGTTTAACTCAAAGTTTAAGGACAGTGACCAAATCAGGGGCTTGTATGTCCTAAGTAATGAACTTTCATTACCTTCAAAAATCACCAGTCTTTACTGCCTAGCATGTCACCAGATCAGCTAACAAAGCGCACTCTCTAAATTGCTTACTCAATAGGAAAGTAAATGCACATAAGGCTATTGTTTTTAGCAATATTGGAAATGTCAACATACATTTCTCCCAAAGAAATGAATCAATTGAAAACTAAAAATAGTCAACAGAACTGCTTTAAAATATTATGTTGATGTTTCAAGCAGGTAATTTATAAATACAAATAACACTTTGGGTCCTATGTGAAAGCTAAGTGGCATAGTAGATAGACTCCCAGAGATGGAATCAGGAAGATCTGAGTTCAAAACTCACCTCAGATACTTACTGACTGCAAGACTCTGAGCAAATCACTTAATCTCTCTCAGTCTCAGACTCCTCATTTGTACAATGGTGATGATAACTGTACTTACCCCATAGTCTTGTTGTGAGGATCAAGTAAAATAACACATAAAATATGCTTGGTAAACCTTGAAGCTCTCTGTAAATGCTAGCTTTCATTATTATAATGAACACAGAGGCCATGTTGAATTAATTTATTACCATAAGATTACTACACTGAGCAGAAAAAAAAAGAAAAGAAAAAAGAAGTAATGGACTAGATTGGTTTGAGGGAGGTAGTAAGCATTTTACCTCGTGGGTATACTCATAGGGAAGATATTTTTCAGGTTTTTTTTTTTTCTTGTCAATTTGATAGCGGTCAGCATCCACTTTACGGAAAAGAAGTCCTCAAAATGCCTTCCTTCTAAGGGTTCTGTTATAACACAGACTACCTACACAGCAAAACATTAGAAAAAGGCCTAAGTATTTGTAAATCTCAGTTATAAGAGGAAAATAATCATGATGGGAAGGACTTACATTTACTGTATTGGTCTGAAACTAGGTAGCATCCATAAAATAAGATAGTTTTCAAGGAAATACATTGGTGTATTTGTACTACAATAAGTAATGCCATCAATGAACCATAACAGGGTTGTATGTAAACCAGATGAGGGGAAAGGGAAAATAGAGCCTATGTTCAAACACATCTGCTAATATAACATTTTATTTTTATCAAGTCTTATAAATATGTTCTGTCATGTGATCCTCATGGCAACTAATGAGTTATATAATGCAAGTATTATAATTCCTATTTTACAAATCAGAAAAGTAAATTTCATTTTAAATGGTTTGTCCACAACAATATGGCTAGAGTCTGGGTCCACTGACATGGAAATGTAGAAAATGGAGGTGACAATGAGTGAGGCAGAGTTTGCAAATAACAAGGATCCCCAATACTAAATGCTGGGTTTGTAGATTAGGCCATTGTATCTAACATCCCACTGAAAGTGCCATTCCTGTTTTTCTTTCTTTTTGTTGTTGTTGTTTTCAGTTGTGTCCAACCCTTTGTGACCCCATTTGGGGTTTTCTGGACAATGATATTAGAATGGCTTGTCATTTCCTTCTCCAGCCCACTTTACAGATGAGAAACTGAGGCAAGCACGGTTAAATGACTTGTCCAGGGTCACATCTATGTATATGTATTCTACATTCACAAGGCCTTGAGATACACTGACCCAGGCAACAATTAGCAAGTGATGGAGTCAGATAACACAGATAGAGTTTAATGTCATTATCAGCTCTAAAAGTAGTCCAACTAGATGCTTCATCAATATCACTGAAAAGCCATTTGGAAAATTATAGGTGTCAGTATTTCCTTGCTGGGTGAAGATTCACAGCTTCATATTTCTGTAAGGTATATTTGTCACCCTAATATTCCCTGTTGAGTTCATTCTTATGTTAATATCTCTGCAGGTGTGGGGAGCTTTCAGTTTCCTTTAATGTCTTAGCCTCCTTCCCCCCCTGCTTAGTGATGAGTTGTGGGGAAATACTCATTGTAGCTGAAAGGGAACAAGGACGTTTCAACTCTGGCATATTTCTGCCATATTCACAGGTAAGATTTATTTTTCAGTTATCATATATATACATATATACATGCATATATATATATATATATATATATATGTGAATGTAGAATACACATACATAGATGTGTGTATATACATATATAAACACACTCATATATGTATGTATGTGCATATGTATATGTACATCATATCTATCTATCTATCTATCTATCTATCTATCTATCTATCTATCTATCTATCTATCTATCTATCTGTCTCCCTGTATAGTCCTTCCATTGTCAGACTAGACCTGGGGGACCTGGGATTTCATTGAACTACTGGGGAAGAATATCTCTCTATTAAGGTAGATCTGTGATTGTTCTATAACTTATAGCCTTCAAGTTGCCTAGGGGTAGTGAGAAGTTACATCACTTTCCCAAAGCTTGTATATGTCAGAGACTGGACTTAAACCCAGGTCATGCTAACTCCAAAAGTGTAATGATTAATGGTGATGATGATGATGGTGATGATGATGATGATGATGATGATGATGATGATGATGATGATACCTAGAACTTAAATGATACTTTAAGGTTTGCAAAGCTATTTACAAATATTATCTAATCTAATCACCATAACAGTGTTAGGTGAAAATAGGCAGCCACATTGCTTTGATTTTTCGGTTTTGACTTTTGGCTTTTCTCTGTTTGGGTTTTATCAAAGTGCTCTAGCAGCACAAAGAATATCTTTCTTACCCTGTATGACTTTTGACAGACTGGCACTTTAATTAATAGGAGAGATAATCGCATTCACTGATCTAAGGGCTCAGAAAAATGTACCTCGTGGGACAGCCCACTCACTCTCTCTGATTCCAGCGCATATCTCTGAAGGGAGAAAGCAGAACAACTCTTTCAAGGCTTTGCAATAAGTTTTTAGCAATACTGCAAGAAGCGTCAGTAAATCAGTTGTTGTTTTTTTAATAGTGGAGGTTGGCCCTTATTACCACCACTTCAGACAAACAGGAAAATTGGGCAAAGCTTACCACAGAGGTACCAATTAACAGCTGAGAGATCTCTGGGAAACTGAAATGAAGAGGGGAAAAATGATTCCAAATAAATGGTAACAGGAAAAGCTTGACTAGCCTTTCAATTTATTAGTGGTATGACCTTTCCAGGGGGCTTATCTTCAAAAGGAGGAAAAGCAATGTTGTTAAAGTATACATACATGCATACATACACATACATACATATATATATATATATATATATATATAAATTTATTTCAGAGAAAGGTTAAAAATACAGGAAGTCTTTCTCTTTGGATATCATAAGCTTCATCCTGGCAGAGAGAAGAAAGTTAATTGCTCAATTTCTGGAGGAACATTAACTCTTTCAAGCCCATAGAAGCTTTCTGGGACATAGCTCCTTCAAGTAAAATAGATAACTATCCTGATGGACTACAGAAGTGACTGAAAATTAGGCTCGTGAGCAATTTTCTCCTCTCACTGCCAGACTGAGTTGCCTAGTGGATCGTACCACTTAGTTAGGATTGGTTGTTTTACTTTTGAAAGATCTATCATTTCATTGTTATGTATACTTACTTTTCTGATGATCTCAACCCTGTCTGCATATTTCCCAAGTTATAATTTGGAGGAGTGAAGATTACATCTTATGTGGAGCCAGGAATATCTTGTTTTAAATCTTAACAAAAGCATTTGAAGCTTACTCCTGGTATGATATTTGGCAAACTCTTAGACCTCTCTGAACTTCAATTCCATATCTTGAAATGGGGATAATGATGGCATAGCCCGTACCTCAAAGGATTGTCATGAGGGTGAAATAAGATGAAGAATATATCTCCTTATAAACTTCAAAACACTGTATGAATGTGAGTTGTTGGTATTGCTGTTACATGATTTTTATCTTTTTTGATGAAAATCGTTCTGGGACTAGTGGCTATATTACTATTCTTTATAACAAATTTTCTAGAGTATTATGAGAGGAAATAAACTACTTTTTAATTGAGCAATATTATTGGAATGTAAGCCCTTCTTCTATAATATAAGTGGGAAAAGTACAAATCCATGAAATTGGTAGAATGCCAGTAGATAAAAAGCCCAGTTTTAACTCATTGAGAAATTATCATAAAGTTCTAGAGATTCAACATTAAAGAATCATACATGTCTTTCATAAATCAAGGAAAACAGCATAAAACCCATAATTTTTTTTCTGTTGACTATGAGGAAGGAAAGAAAACACCTTAATATGACATTCTCAATAGAAAATGTAACTAATTTCCAATTCAGATAAAATACCTTGAAAGTCTAAGTTTAACCATCCCTTTAAATTAAAAAAAATGTTTTAAGGAGGATGAAGGAATTTAGATAATTCCTATTGAAGAAATCAGATATGAAAAGGGAATTTTATATGCATATTTATCAAAGGGAAGTTTAAAGTTAAATAAATTCATATTTGAAAAAAATAGGTAAAAATTAATATTATAACCTGAAAGGGGGGAACATGGTTACTGTCTTTTAGAAGCCTAATTAATCTCAGAGTTATTTAGAGACAAAGAACATTTTCAGGATAAAAGGAAATCAGAGAGAAATGACTTAGAGGAGGGATGAAATGGGGAGGGGGAAGAAATTAAAGGATGATAGGGTAGTATACTTGTAGCAGAAAAGATATGAGATCATCTGGTTCAATTATTTTGTTTTGTGGTTGGGAAGGCTAGACATATAGAGAAGCTTGCTCAGAATTACATGGGCAAGGAAATAGCAGAGTCTAGACTGGGCCAGGGTTCTCTGAGTTAAGAATCATTGTTGTTCACTGAACCAGGCTACCTTTTAAACTACACCTTATTCCAGGTTGGACAAGAAAAGGGGGGAGATAGAGAAAATGACAATAAATATAAAACTGAGAAACCTGGATTTAGCCTTGGCAATGGCGGTGGTGCTGGAGGGGAGACAGAATGTCTGGTAAAAGCTAGAACCAAGTAGTTTCAAGCAAACATATCATAGACAATGCGGATTTATGTGTGTGTGTGTGTGTGTGTGTGTGTGTGTGTGTGTGTGTGTGTGTGTGTACATAAGATATATATATTACACATATATGTATGAGTATATATATTTGTATGTATGTATACTGTGATGAGGAAAATAAACATTTGAATCACAGTGTTGAATGTGAATGAATTAAATTAATTCATAAGATAGAAAAGTGTTAAAATGGGTTAGAAAAGACAGCTCATCAATTCACTACATAGATGAGTTATACTTAAAATGTAAAGAGAAATGCAGTTAAAATGAAGGGAGGAGAAATTCATTATGTTTCAGGAAAATTTTTAAAGTTAGATTTATAAACATGATTTAAGATGCAAAAAAAAAGATATAAAGAAAGAGAAATGGAATTACATTATGCTTAAAGAACCATAAATAATGAAGCAGTGTCTAAATGTGGAGAAATCCTAATTTAAGAACTCTCTTCTTCAACACAAATGACACCTTATTTGTGACTCAGTAGTTCATTTCTAAGGAGTCATTTGAGGAACATAAAAGACCAAGCGACTTGGTAAGGGTCATACTGCTAGCTGGTGTAGGTAGGAGAATTCAAACCACGTTTTTCTTGACTCCAAACTCAGCTTCCTATCCACATTGCATATTACCTCTATCCCACAATAATGTCAATATGAATATATATGCATATATATATATAATATTCATTGAATTAGCACTTATAAGAATATCCAACTAAAAAGCAAAAAGACCTCAGAAGGAAGATAACAATTATAGATAACTTAAACTTAACTCTTTCAGAATTTGTCAAAACCAACAGATAAACAAGAAGAAAATTAAAAGAAAGAATATTGAGGGAAATTTATTTAGAGAATCATGATGATTATTGAATATGAGTATTAAATGAGAAAATACCTTTTAATTCTCCATCACATGGCATTTAAAAAAAACATAATCATGTGCTACAAAATAAAGAGTTTATTAGTCCATGCAACAAGGCAGCAATACTAAAGATATTCTTTACAGACTTTATTTTCTTTTTCTTTTTAACTAGACCTGATTTCATTTTAAAAAGGGAACTACTAGTAAGGAAACTCTCATCACCAATTCAGAATAGTATTTCTTTTTCAGCTTAGAGAATTTTGCAGTCTTAGAGAATTTTCTGGGACACTGGGATGTAAAGTGACTTTGTCTAGGTCAAATAAATATTATACATCAGAAAAGGTCTTCCTAATTCTGAGGTCAGTTCTCAACTAAGCACCTAATGACAAATTTGATGTAGACTTTAGTGATAAATGAGTGGAATATTAACAAAAGATACATATGAAACTGGATAATAAGTGTAGAAAAATATTTTATTTCATAGAATCATGGGATCAAAGATTTAGAGCTGGAAAATACCTTAGAAGTTATCTAATTCAATGCACACATTTTGTAGATAAGGAAATAAAAACTTATAGAGGCTAAATTACTTTCTGAATATTATATACGTAAATTGTAGAGTTGGGATTTGAACTCAAGTTTACTGCATCTAAATCTAGTGTACTTTCCACTACAATATGCATTTATTTAGTTCCCATTGTTGAGTTAGTCATTGGGAATACTAAGACAAACATTAAACATTTCCAGAATGGGTAGGAGATGAATTAATATAAACAATAAATAAATTATAAAAGAGAATGATGATAGTGAGAAAATATACAAATATTTATGTAATTTAGCCATAGCAATTCCTTGGGGGGAAATGACATATATTGATAAATGGGAGGACTAAAAATAAGCACATAGAAAAAAAGAAATTAAAACACCAAGAAGCTAAGAATCCAAAACAAAAATCCAAAGTATTTCAAAATTAAAGGAAAAATTAATAAAATAGAAGATTAAAAGACAAACTAGTAAACAAAAACTTTTTAAACTAACAAAATCAATTAACTAAAATTGTCATAGACAAAAAGCAACTTGCTAGAATAAAAAAATGAGAATGGTTTATAATGTAGGGAGAGTAAACAAAGAACATTATTTATTACAATCTTCCATGTAAAATAGATTCCAATGAAGTTAGGAAGTTAAAGGAATGGATGAATAGTTACAAATCTGTAAAGTTTCCATATTAATAAAACATGAATTTGAGATCATAATCTAATTGTAGAAAGAAAAATTAAGAAACCCAAAAAAGGAATTCTTAATTAAAAAAAAAATAAACAAAAACTCTTGGACCAGATGGAGTTGAAATTGAATTCTTAGAACATTTTAAAAATAATGAATCCTTACACATATAAACTATTCTTAAAAATAGAGGAAGAAAGAATTATATGAAAAATTTCACATGACATATATATTGCCCTGATAACCAAACTGGGGGAAATAATGCAAAAAAAGAGAAAAACATAACAATATCACACGCATGTTGGAATACTATTTTAAAGTAAAATATCAAAGAGACTAGAGCAATATATGTAAAAATATTATTTGTTGGGGGGCAGAGCCAAGATGGTGGAGTGAAAGCAATGACTTGCTTGAGTCTCCCCCAAACCCCTCCAAATACTCATAATAAATGGCTCTAAACAAATTCTGAAGCAGCAGAACCCACAAAAAGACAGAGAGAAACAAATTTCCAGCCCCAGACAACCTGGATGATTGATCACAAAAGTGTATTGCGCCGGGCTGGGAGCGCAGCGCAGCTCAGCATGGGCACGCAGGCCACAGCAAACCTGGAGCAGGCCTCAGAGGACTGAATCGCGGGCAGCTGTGGAGGTTTCCAGACTCCTCAATTCACGAATGCCAAAGACAACTTAGAAGGTCAGTGGGAAAAGTCTGTTTCTGTCAGTGGTCAGAGAGGAAGGCGGGGTCTCAGCTCCATTCCCCAAGAGCCTGGCCCTGGGGGGGGGGTGCAGCTGTTTCCCGAGCTTCTGGCCCACAGACTGAGGGGGAATCCAGTGGCTAATCAGAGAGGGACTTCAGGGATCTCTTTGCCAGGGCTCAGGCAGGAATCTCTTGCTTTGCTCGTGTGTGGATCTGGGTCACAGTTCTGGGCGGCAGTGCTGGGGTGAGGAGGAGCGCTGGCGTGGTGGAGCTTGTAGTGGCTGTAGAGAGGAACCCCTCCTCACAGTTACAGGACAGAAAGGAATACTTGTGGTCACAGGCCAGGAAAGGAGTAAACACCTCGCACCTTGGAAGAACTGAAAATTTACAGGTCCCTACAAGTACCTCTGAAAACAGCTACACAAACCCCTGAAGCTTGGGACAGTACACTCTCCACATTGGAAGCAGATTCTTACCTTAACAAGGAGTTTAAAACTCAAGTAATTGGCTGGGATCATGAGCAAGCAGCGCAAAAAGAGTCAGACTATATTATCTTACTTTGGTGAAAAAGAAGATCAAAATATACAACCAGAAGAAGACAACAAAATCAAAGCTCCTACATCCAAAGCCTCCAAGAAAAATATGAATCAGTCCCAGGCCTTGGAAGAGCTCAAAAGGGATTTTGAGAAGCAAGTAAGGAAGTAGAGGAAAAACTGGGAAGAGAAATGAGAGTGATGCAAGAAAATCATGAAAAACAAGTCAGCACCTTGCTAAAAGAGACTCCAAAAAATACTGAAGAAAATAACACCTTAAAAAACAGCCTAACCCAAATGGCAAAAGAGGTCCAAAAAGCCAATGAGGAGAAAATGCCCTAAAAAGAAAAATTGGCCAAATGGAAAAGGAAGTCCAAAAGATTACTGAAGAAAATACTTCCTTAAAAATTAGAATAGAGCAATTGGAAGATAGTGACTTTATGAGAAATCAAGACACTGTAAAACAAATCCAAAAGAATGAAAAATTAGAAAACAATGTGAAATATCTCATTGGAAAAACAACTGACCTGGAAAATAGATCCAGGAGAGAGAATTTAAAAATTATTGGACTATCTGAAAGCCATGATCAAAAAAAGAGCCTAGACATCATCTTTCAAGAAATTATCAAGGAAAACTGCCCTGATATAGTAGAACCAGAGGGCAAAATAGAAATTGAAAAATCCACAGATCTCCTCCTGAAAGAGATCCCCAAAGGAAAACTTCTAGGAATATTGTAGCCAAATTCCAGAGTTCCCAGGTCAAGGAGAAAATATTTACAAGCTGCCAGAAGGAAACATTCAAGTACTGTGGAAACACAATCAGGATAACACAAGATTTAGCAGCTTCTACATTAAAGGACTGCAGGGCATGGAATATAATATTCCAGAGGGCAAAGGAGATAGGATTACAACCAAGAATCACCTACCCAGCAAAACTGAGTATAATCCTTCAGGGGAAAAAATGGTCATTCAGTGAAAAGAGGACTTTCAAGCATTCCTGATGAAAAGACCAGAGCTAAACAGAAAATTTGACTTTCAAATACAGGACTCAGTGGAACATGAAGAGGTAAACAGGAAAGAGAAATCATAAGACACTTATTAAGATTGAACTGTTTACATTCCTGCATGGAAAGATGATATTTGTAACTCATGAGACCTTTGTCAGTATTAGGGTAGTTGAAGGAAAAAAATTGTATGTATGTATAGATAGAGGGCACAGGGTGAGTTGAAGATTAAGGGGTCATATCTGGAGAATAAAATTAAGGGATGAGAAGGATGATACTCGGAGAAGAAAAAGGGAGAGGTAGAATGGGTAAATTATCTCACAAAAAAAACAGAAAAGAAAATTCTCACAGTGGAGGGGAAACGGGAAGGTGAGAGGGAATGAGGGAATCTTATTCTCATAGGATTTGGCTTAAGGAGAGAATAACATACACATTCAATTGGGTATGGAAATCTGTCTTACCCTACAGGAAAATAGGGGGAGAAGGGGACAAGAGAGCAGGGGGTGATAGAGAGGAGGGCAGATTGGGAAAGAGGGTAATCAGAAGTAAATACTTCTGAGGAGGGACAGGGTCAAAAGAAAGAATAGAATAAATGGGAGGGCAGGATAGGATTAAGGGAAATAGAGTTAGTTTTTCACAACATGTCTACTATGGAAGTGTTTTGCATAACTGCACATGTACAACCTATATTGAGTTGCTTGCCTTTTCAATAAGGGTGGGTGGGGAGGGAGGAAGGGAGAAAATTTGGAACTCACAGTTTTAAAAACACATGTTTTTAAAAAAAATGTTTTCACATGCAACTGGGAAATAAGAAATACAGGAAATGAGGTACAGAAGTCTATCCTGCTCTGCAGGAAAATAGAAGGGGAAGGGGATAAGAGAAGGGAGGGGAGAGAGATAGAAGAGAAGGCAGATCAGGGGAAGGGGTATTCAGAATGCATGACATCTTGGGGCGGGGGAAGTGGTGAGAAATTTGGAACTCAAAAACTTGTGGAAGTGAATATTGAAAACTAAAAATAAATAAATTTATATTAAAAAATTAAAATAAAAAAATTTAAAAAAGTATTATTTGTTATGAAAAAGCTGGCCTTTTAATGAGGAAGAAAAGATGATTCAACATTAGGAAACATAATTTGTTATTCAAAAAATAACAAAATAACATATCAGTAGACACTCCTAAAGCATTTGAAAGATATAGCATTGTATCATGTGTTTAAGATGCTTTAAAAAATGGAATGGATAAGTTTTTCTTTATTGTTAACAAAAGGACTTACATAAAAGAAAGAACCAACATTATTTGAGAGGAGCAAACACTGGAAGCTTTCCAAATGAGATCAAGGATCAGCCAAGATGTCCCTCCCTTTATGTAATTATGCGACGTGATACTAGAAATTCTAGTAATTGCAGTATGATGCATATAAAAATATTTAAAGGAACAAACTAACAAAGAAGGCAAAATAATTCCTTTTCCCTCATAATATAATAGTTTATTTAGAGATGTTTTAAAAATACAAGAAAATAATTTTGAAAGTAGTGGTATGTAAAATAAAAATGTATTATTTTGCATAGTTATTTAAAATCTAAGAGTAAATGACAGAAAGATAAATTCTACTTTAAATAATAAACTTAAAAAATGTATAAGGTTTTTTGGAATTGACCTAGCAAGACATACATTTGGGCTTATAAAAACAACAACACAACAACACACAAACACACACATAAAGAACACAACTATAAAACACATTTTATAGAAATAAAAAATGACCTAAATAATCAGAGACATTTTCAATTTTCTTGGCTGATCTATGCCAATACAATAATAGTGATGATACTATTCTATTACTATATAAATTAATATAATTTGCAAGAAGACAAAGTTAGGTTTTATGTTAGGGGAAAAACAAAACTCCTTAATGATTTGAATTATAGCAAAGTGAAATTGTCTAAAGCAGTGGTAAGTTCAGCTTATTTGAATATGTTCAAGCAGATGATGCTGGAAAACTATTTGGAAGGTACATCATAGTCAACATTTCTTTTGTGTATAGGTTAGTCTGGATGACTGCTGAAGTTCCTCTCAACTCAAATTCTGTGATTTAGTGCCGAACCAACTGAATTACCAGTGGAATATTTTTTTAAAAAATAAATATAATGAAAGGATGCAAGGAAATTGTAAATGATTATTAAGTGCCTGTGTCACTTCCTGACACTATGCTAAATACTTTACAAATATTATCTCACTTAACCCTCACAATGATCCTGGAGGTAGGTGTTACTTTTATTACCCTTTTGCAGTGGAAGAAATTGAGGCAGACAGGAGGGAAGTGATTTGCCCATGTTCCCAGCCAGGAAGTGTCCAATATCAGATTGGAACTCATCTTCCTTACTCCATGTCTTGCTCTGTATCCATTGTTCTGCCTATTTTAAATAAAACTAATAATTAATTCATATGGAGAAACAAAAGGTCAAGAAATCAAATGAAATACTTTTGGAAGTAGGAATAAAAGTTGGCTTGTATTACTAGATCTAATGCAATAATAATCAAAATCATCTGATACCAATTTAAAATGGAAAATTGAATGCCGGGAAGACATTGGATAAGCAAAGTCGAGAAACAAATATGAATATAAATCTAGTATTCCACAAATTCAAGAGTAACAACTTCTGAAGAAGGCACTTTTTATTTAAGAAGAATTTCTGGTTACATAAAAATAAAAAAAAACTTTTTGCACACAAAAAAAAACTAGAACAAGAAGAAAAAATCATTTGGAAAAGAATATGTACATCAAGCATATTTGATAAACTCTAATATCCTACATCTATGAGGTATATAATTAAATGTATAGAACTAAGAGCTATTTTTAAATAGGAAATTAGTCAAGGTATATGGACAGTTTTCATTGGAAGAAATGTCAACTAACAGCATCCATCTGCAAAAGTGTTTAAAATAATTAATTATCAGAGAAATACAAATTTAAACAACTGAATTATTAACTCATATTCAAAGAGTTGGCAAAAATAGTAAATGATGAAAAAAGCCAGCACTGGAGAAGGAGGCCACTATGGGAATAGAGAGTCTCAATAAAATGACAGATAGCTTGTGGAGCTGTAAATTGATCCAAAGTTTCTGGCAAATGATTAGAAATTATGTAGCAAAACCCACTGTTTTTTCCCTTCGAACTAGTCAGGAAGAAAATGGGGGGCACAAGAATTTATTAAACACCTATTGAACATGCTATTGGATTTATACCCAAAGGAGGTCAATGAAAAGAACAAAGACTCCTTATTTAATAAGACATTAATTGCAGTATTTTTGTAATAAGTTTGTGTCCACTATGTGTCCAATGATTGTGGATGGGTGAATAAATTTTGTCATATGAAAGTAATGGGATATTATTATACACAAGAAATGAAAGAGGTGAAAAAATATTTAAAAAGGGAAATATTTATACTAGCTAAAGTAAAATAAGGGGGAAAAATTCATATACCACAAGGGGTATATGACTTTCTACAAGTTATCTACCCTCCCTAGGACTAATTTTAGGGCATCTAGATGGTACAGGGATAGAGTGTCAGGCATGGAGTCAGGAAAACTCATCTTCCTGAGTTCAAATCTGGCCTCACACTCTTACCAGCTGTGTGACCATGGTCAAGTCACTTAACCATCTTTGCCTCAATTTCCTCATCTGCAAAATGAGCTGGAGAAGGAAATGGCAAACCACTCCAGTATCTCTGCCAAGAAAAACCCCAAATGGAGTCATGAAAAGTTAGACACAACTGAAACAAGTGAACAATAAAATTAAATAAAAGGTTTGGACTAGATCCTTCTTATTAGTCCTTAGGGACTAAAGGTCTCTTTGAACTCTCAGTTTACATAGTCTAGTGATGGACATGACTTCTGAGCAGAAAAACTTGGCTTCAAGTCCCACCTTGGGAACATGGCAGTTCTATGACCTTGGGTAACTCCATGAATTTTCTAAGAATATAAATTTTATAATAATTGCTGATTTGCATAGGTGGGGGGAAAGTTGCTCGTTAAGTAGTATATTGCATCAATTAAATCACAAGTTTGGAACATGGATTGTCATAATTACCCAATTAGACCACTTTTCTTAAATATTTTTTTTAAACTGGAAAGTATTTTTTTTGGAGTTGAGGGAGAGAAGGATTTATTAAGAAGCATGCTATAATGGATAGGGCACTGTACTTAGAATCAGGAAGACCTAAATTCAAATCCCTCTTCAGATATTTACTAGATATGTGACCCTGGGCAAGTGTCTTCACTGACTTCACCTCAGTTCACTCATATGTAAAATGTAGGGGTTGGACTCAATGGTCTATAAATCCCTTCTGGCTATAAACCTACAATTTTTATGCACACGTATAAATCTATAAGGTCCCTTCCAGCTACAAATCTATTATTTTATATACACATATGTATGCATGTACATATGTATATATATATATATGCATATGTGTACATATGTAATATATAAATATATACTTGCTAGCAGTTGAAACAAAAATCTAAACATGATTATCTACATGGACAAAAATAAAACAGAAACTAGGTTGGTCTTAGGACAAGTCAATCTGCTAGAAAATGAAGTAAAGCAAGCTTTTAAACAAAGGCAGCATATTTTCATATTCTTGACCTTGGAACTCTTTGTCCAGAATTCACGGTCTAACATTGGAGATGTGGTAATGGAGGAAGGGAGAGTCAGGCTGAGGTCTCAGGGTAGTTGTTAAGTGTACTAATGCCCATCCGCCCTGCTGCCTCTTGTGGTAAACAAAAGTGCTTCTTCTAAATTACACATAGCTTTGGCTAATCTGTGTCCCATGGTGACAGAGGGAGCCTAGATAATGAGAGAATGACACTTTTTTTTTCTCTGAGCAAATATGTTAGAACATCTTTCATCTGAGCAACTCAAAGTACTTCTAGCTATATGGTCTCTGAAAAAAAAGCCACAGATGATTTGGAGAACTCATTTTAACCATTGGTTTCAATTTCTTCCCCTACCAAATGTTTACAAGATGCTAACAAGTACCTTTTACACAGCTAAATATTTTGCGCACTGGATAGTACATTGTGAATATCCACAGAGTACTTAACTATATGAGGTACTTGTTAGACTCTTGTAAATGTTTGATGGAGGAAGGGATTGAAATCACTGGTTAAAATGAGATTTCCCAAATTACCTATGTTGTAGCTTTAATTTCTGATTTCTTGCAATATAACTCTGAAAAACCAGGTTTTGATAAAGCCCACTGTGATTTAAATGGAGATACTGACTATGCCTTTAAACCCAAATGACTCTGGCTCTCACTGTTTGGCCAATAATAGGTCCCTGCCCAAGACTCACTTGCTTGTTTTTTGGGTTCTGATGGCTCTGAGTGAGAGTAAATAGCAATTGTTTCTGTTCTGGCCAGAAACTGTCCTGGTCTTCCCCTCTCAGAATGATACTTATGGGAAGTCAAACTAGGCCACCTTTTGCCTCAGTTCTTACCTAGCCTTTAATCACTAAAAGGGCATTGCCTCAGACAAATTGAGACCTGGGAAAGACCTTAGCTTAAAAAGGCCAAGGTCTCCCACAGTATTCTGGGCCATTGCCAGTTGTCTTGACCTATGTCTTGTCACTGAACTCAGATATCTGACTCTGGAAGTAAGAGTCTGCACAGCCCTGCCTCACTTAAATCAAATTCACTTGCAAGTCAAGACATCACCTTCCTGATATCATTGGTCCTCTTCAAGAATTAAGGACAAACAACAACAACAATGACAAAAACAATCTGTGTTTTTTTTTCTTTTCCCCAGAGATCATTTTGCTTAATTCTTTTGGCTGAGTAAAACCCTACCTCCTCATCCTTCCCTTTTCTTCTCACTAGTAGAGATGTTGACAAGTAGCAAAATCTGTAAAAAGGGAGGCATTAGTAACAGAATTAGCATGGACCCAAGTACCTTTTTGAAGCCTTTACCGATCTTCCCTCTAGCTACCATCACCTTAGCCTCCCCGCTCAAAAAATCATCTATTCCTTTGTATTTGTTTTGTATATACCTGTATATGCACATATTGCCTTGCCCTTGATGGAATGTAAGTTCTTTGAGATCAGGGAATGTTTCACTTTGGGCTTGCATTCCTAGTGACAGTTACTGTTCCTGGCTCTAACTATGAGCTTTAAAAAAATGCCTGTTGCTTGCTTTCTTTATAGAAAGAAGTAAATAGCCTGAGGGCTGTCCACTGGCATTGCCAGCTCCCTAAAAATATTCTGTCCCATAAATTGCAACAACCACTCATATTTACATAGTACCATTATGGTTCAAAAAACACATTCCTCACAAGGACTCTCTAAAGCAGGTGGTGCAAGTATTAGTTATATTTTGTAGATGAAGAAGCTGGTACTAAGAGACATTAATGTCATATAACTAGGTCCCATTTATATGTCTTCAAGGCCATTACTACTCATTCCGTTACATTAGGACACCTTTTTTTATTATGTGTCAATTCAAGTCCTATCCTCCTTATAGAATGATAATCTTCTTTCAGAAAACTGCCCTGAATTTTCAATGTCCTTTCCCAAAGGCTACCTGAGAGTCAAAATAGACATAATACGTTTCATCTATGTAGAATTTCATAGTTTATATAGACAGCCCACATGTACACGTTATCTCATTTTACCTTTCCATAGTTAATGTCCTATTCAAATGTCTTATACTAGAGTTGAGGTGATTCTGGGCTCTCATAGGCTACAACAGTGGAGTACAAACTCTACCAAGACAAAGTGGGAAGATCCTAAATACAGCCTCAGATACTATTTTTTTCTTTTATCGATGAGCCAGTAAGTTAGGAGAGATTCATCACTGATTGGGAGATACCTTTTGTTTATGAAATTGGAAAGTGGTTACAGTCTGTATCTATGAAGGAAACTACACTGACACAATCATGGATCCTTGAATTTATTGATGTAAACATCCTCATAACAATCCTCTGTGATTAGTATTTCATCCTCATTTTTCAGATAAGGAAACAGCTTCAGAGGGGTTAAATACTTAACCAACACTAGATAAATAGTTAGGGACAGCATCAAGAGGAAAGCCCCGAGTGTCCTGATCACTGTACACTCTCCTGTCCAGGACCACTACCAGACAAATTCACTTTAACCTTAAATACATTATTTAAATAGAAGAAAGGAATCCATGAAACCAGAGATGATTACTGCTGGCATATAAAATACATACTCTAACATGAAAATTTAGTAATAGTAAATATACTTTATAATCCACCTATATTTAAATGATCCTTTTGCATAATAACATTATCTCTCTAGGTACCAGTCTGACAGCTGAGATTTGTTATAGTTAAAGTCCATTGGGAACCAGAGGCAAAGCATTTTCCATGGAGAGCCCTTGTCTAGCCCTTGATTAGTGATTTTGTCATACTGTCTTCTAATTGTCTCAGGTTTTTTAGTTTTACCGTCCCAACTAAACTATAAATTCTTTAAGGACAGGGCCCTCCGGGGATTGTTGTTTGCTCCTTCCTGGTCTCCCACAGGGATTAGGCACAGAGTAAAGGGCACTTAATAAACATAAAACACTTGGGTGATTGATTGAATGCTCTGCCCAGCATGGCTCAGCAGAACTCCAGGAAAATGAGATGCCATATCTATCTTTGGAAATCAGACTTCCCCAGTAAGGTGGCATTCAAGCCTGATTGCTTATAATGTGTTTCTTTGGACAAAATAACTGCTTATTTATGTATTTCAGCAAAAATGATAGATATACTTTTGGGTCCCAAGGTGAATTAAGAAAAGAAAACATAAAAAATAACAATTATGTGGCATTAGAGAGGAACTGTGTGTGCTCAAAATTTTATGGATCATAGAAAACATTTTATTTTTAATTTGGTAAGTTTAATTCTGGACTAAAGACAAATACAATTTAGCAAAATTCAAAAAGCAAGAAAACCTCCATCACCAGAAAGCCAAGAATTTACATTTGGAGTTTTCTTTCCTATGATCCTTCTCTCTAGCATGGTTAAAATCATATATCTGGCATGTTGTCATCTATTGGTTTTATTGTCTTCTCTCAAGATGGAGAATTTTTCCTACAACTCAGCCCAACTGAAAATATTAAGGTGATTTTCTTTTTTTTAAAGAAAGAATAGATATGAAAAAGCTGCACAGCACGCTAATAGGCGCTGGCAGAAAACGGATTGTTAAACAAATTGCTATAATTAAACACAGCTATGTTTAGAATTTTAAAAAAATGATTAAAATACTCTGATAATTTGACCTCAGTATGTGGGAGGTCTTTAAGCCTATATGGTTTTAGACGTATGGCACTATATGGTTTTAGACATTTGGTACTATATGGTTTTAGATATTATGAGCTGTCTCTCTCCTAATCTCCAGTTGTTTGGTGCCATTAACATGGTTACTAACAATCAAATGATTTAATAGCCTCAGCTAAAATCCAATTTCTCCCAAGCCTACCTCTACCAGGTGATTTTTATTGTCTGTGAGCATGGGCTCTTTCATTTTCTTTTTTGTTCATCTTTGTATGTATAGTCCTAACACAGTGCCTAACCCAGAGAGTTGCTTAAGACATGATAGCTTGCTTGAATGATTTGGTGACTGTTGGATAGCTTAAGTTTCTTTGGAATTTTTAATGTAGTACCTAGCCATTAACTCTCCTCACTTGACTCCATGTATTTCCAGCTCTCTTCAAAGAATAGCTAGTTTCTAAGGAAGAGGATAACTGGTAAGGCTATGGTGTAAGACAGCATGAAATGTTAATGAAGATCAAATCCAGCCACCCTGTTGGCTCTTTTTTTTTTTTTGAAGGATGAAATTATCAGAAAAGCAAGTCAAGAAGTTTTTGGTTTCTCTGATTTTGCCCAGAAAGCTCTAGCATATTTCTGCATAATTTATTATGTACTGTGTTATACCTCTATACTAGGTTTGTGATCTCTTGCCAAAATGTTCATCTTCTTTCTATAGGAGTGGTCTAAAGTAAACTCTAATGATAAAATCACTTCTGTTTCTTCCTTTTTGAGCTTCACCTAAATATTCTCCAATGTGCTTACTTTCTCTGGTACTTGGTTAAACACAGGAGTTCTCTGATCAACTTGATGAATTACAAGTTGGCGAGTCTTTGTGTTGGGATTTGACTGTATCTTCCTATGGAGTATATGGACCTGACCCTAGTGAATGGATAAATGAATGACCAAAAAAAATTATTAAGTTCTTGTTAGGATCCAAACACTGTACTAATCCCAGAGTATACAAATAGAGAAAAGCAATATAGTCTTAGCTTTAAAGAAGCTCTTAATCTAATTGAGGGACACAATACATAAAAGAAAGAATAACTGCGGGGCTGGTAGGAAGGCTGGAAATCCTTAGAGTAAAGAGGCAAGGGAGGTGGCAGGCCCCAGGGGTCTTTAGTTTAAGACTGCAGACGAGGTGACAGGGTGGATGGCATCTGCCAGGTTTACTTACAGCACCAACGGTAAGGCCACGAGGAGATTATGAAGCAGTGGAACAACAGATATTAAACCATCATGGAAAGGTCAGTGGGTTTGTTCATTTATTGTTCTTAAATACTTTTCCTTTCTGAAGGGAATACAACTCACAGGAAGTACTCATCTAACAGAAAGAAAGGAAAACATACTGATTGTGTATGGAGTATTATGAGTCCTAAATGTATTTTTTTTTTCATTTTTATGTAGGATGGAATAAAGGCTGTTCTAGACCAGTTATGCATGTGTCAGCTTGAGCGCTTATATGAAATCCAGAATTTTTTTTTTTGGCCTACACTTGAATAGAGCCAAACACAAACTATACTCCATCTATATTCCTTAATTTCTCAGAAAGAACTCTGGATGGTGTCAAAAGGAGGCAAAGAGAAAGTGGCATTTATGTCACATTTATGGGGTAACATACAAAACCAGATTCAAACTATATAAACCCAGAGTTTAGGCTACTGGGCCATGGACTGTATCTGTATAATTTGTAAATTCTTTTCTTTTTTTTATGATGCAATATCTGGAGTATTAGATGAGGCCATGTATGTGAAATATTCTTTAAGGAACTGTTATTGTGGGGAAGCACTTTGTAAAGCAAAAGGTGTAATATAAATATAGGGTGTTTCTTCCCTTTGAAAATTGAGGATATTTGCATTTTTTTCTTTTGGACAATTGTATAGAAGGGCTAAAGATTCAACACATATAGGTGCTACACTGTTTTATTAAATTTTGGTAGTGTTTGCATAGATATTGCCTTTTTGGAGATGCAGTACAGTTTCCATAACCACATCCATTCAAGAATTGTCAATGTTAAGAATAGGTGCAAGGTTTAGATAATAACTAGGATCATAGCAGGGAACGGTTTCCAGGGTGGCTTACTCAGTCTTTGGCATTTAAAGTATGAAAACAGCATCAAGGTGTTAGGTTGAAGTTTGTGAAAATCAGTGGGTCAAAAAAAAATTGCAGTGTCACTTAGCTTCCACTTTAATTGCTCCCTGTAATACTAAAAAAAAGTTGTGGATCTTTGGTATTTCTGCCCTTGTAAAAATTGTACTCTTGTGGAGAGACCGCATGAGTAGTATTGTGTTCAGTTCTAGATACCATGTTTTAGGAAGAACATTGACAAACTGGATAGCAACCAAAGGAGGCATGGTAAAGGGTCAAAACACACTTATATCAGGAATTATTAAACTGGAATTCATGTACTTCTAAGGGGGTCTGTGGATAGATTTCAGGAGGTCCATGAAATTATATCAGAAAAAAATATATCTTTATTTTTACTATTATTTTAACTATTAAAAAAAATTATCCTATTAAGAGTCTCATAGGCTATACAGACCACCAAAGGGCTCCAAGACAGAAACAAAAAGAGGTAGCTGAAGTTTGGTAGGAGGAAATGAGGTGACTACTATGGAAATGTTTTGCATGACTGTGCATGTATAACCTGTATCAAGTCCTTTGCCTTCTCAATGAGAGTGGGTGGGGAGGGAGAAAGGGAGAAAATTTGGAACTCAAAGTTTTAAAAACAAATGTTAAAAATTGTTTCTGCATCAGACTGGTAAATAAGATGTACAGGCAATGATGTATAGAAATCTATCCTGTCCTACAGGAAAATAGAAGGTGAAGAAGATAAGAGAAAGTGTGCGTGTGTGTGGGGGGGGTGATAGAAAGGAGAGCAGGTTAGGGGAAGGATATTCAGAATGCAAGCCATCTTGGGGTGGGGGGAGGGGTGAGATGGGGAGAAAATTTGGAACTCAATCTTGTAGAAGTGAATATTGAAAATTAAAAATAAATAAATTAATAAAAAAGAAGGAAATGAGTATTCCTAGCCAGAGAATAAGCCATATAGAAAACATGATATATTTCTTCAAGTATTTGAGGTACTCTTGCAGAAAAGATAGATTAGATTTTGTTTCATGTTACATGGCCTACCATGAGTAATACCAGGAGTAATAATTTGAAGTTACACCTGTATGCTCCAAAAAATTCCACTAGGATACATGGGTACATGGACTGTTTTTTCATTTTTTCTCACATGCTGGCTGACATAATAATCAACCATTTAGAGAGCATTTGCTACTAAATGGTAAGGAATAGATAATTGAGTAATTATTGCTATGGGCTTAGAGGATTGTGCAATTATCTCTCCACACTCTGAAAATCAGCTCTTCCAACCCTGAGCAGCCAATTTATTGATACGTTGTAGAGAAGATTTTTGTTCAGGGATAGGTGAAGTTAGAATAGAAGGGCTTGAAGTACCTTCCATCTCTGATATTCTGTGGTTTTCTGTACCTTGGGAAGGAAGAAAAAGAAGAACTTTAAACCACCATCAATCTTAAATGTGAAACAAATAAATAGATGATATGTTTACACAGGTGGTGGCTCAAAAGATTGTATGTTAAATATACAACAATATATTAATATTTATAAAATCATCCTCTTCTAATAATGTCTGGTTTTGAGAATAATTTCTAAATAATTACTTCTGGAGATTTCTGCCATAAGAGAAAAATGACCTATTTGTTCTGTCAATTTCTTCTGAACAATTTATTTAAGTACTGCATTATTCTAATCCAATAATCTGAAACATTTAAGAAATCATTTTCAATTGAAGAAAGTATTTATAAAAGAATATTTAAAAAGTATAAAAAAGTATATATAAAAGTATAAGGAATATTACCTAGTGTCTGACTATCATAAATTAACACACGGTGTGATAATTAATCTCTGTGTGAGCTTTTATAATCCCTTTATATAATAACTCATTATTGAAGGACAAGTAGAATGTTAGGAAGTACTAAGGAAACTTAGGGGAACAGACACTGAATTTATCAGATGAGAACCTCCACTTTTGCCAAAGCTGACTTAATACATTTGTTCCTAGCTTTCACATACTACATGCACATGTTTTAAAAATGTATCACCTCTCCCTAGTATAATCAGTCACCCAGTCAACTAGCATTTTTTTAAGTACCCACTATGTGTCAGGTGCTGTACTAAGTGCTGGGGAAACAACATGGAAACAATTCTGTTCAAGCAAGATATACACATGAATTCATACATACATATATATTTATATGTATACATATATGTATGCATCTTGCTTGTAAAGAATTGTATATAGTATATACTCATACGTATTATTTATCTTGTTTGTACATAGTTATTTTTGTGCTTATACAGAGAAATTAAAATTTTAAACTTCTATACATATAACATGAATACATATGCATATATGTGTGTATATGTATATATATATATATATATATACATATATATATATACATATACACACATATAAAATTGAGGGTGATCTCAGAGGGAAAGAGAAGGAGGAGGAGGAGAAGGGGGAGGAGGAGAAGAATGAGAAGGAGGAGAATAAGAAGAGGGAGAAGAGTGAAGAGGAGGATGAAGATGAGGAAGAGGTAGAGGAGTAGGAGAAGGAAGAGAAGAAGAAGAAGAAGAAGAAGAAGAAGAAGAAGAAGAAGAAGAAGAAAGAAGAAGAAGAAGAAGAAGAAGAAGGATGAGGAAGAGGAGGAGGAGGAGAAGGAGGAGGAAAAGATGTTATATAGGGAAAGACAAATTCTTAGTATGTCTAATTTTGAACTTGCCTCCCTAGAGACTTAGAGATGGACCTATCAATACTTAACCCATATCAATAGGATGAGTCAATGAGATTTACACATAATTCAGTGGCTTAGCATAAATCAGCCTTCTTATCTTTCCACTCTGACCTCTACCCTGATTTTACTAGCTAAGCTATTTCCTCATTTATCCAGCCCTACCCTTTCTCCTGACCTCCCCTCTCACATCTAAAACCCATCTATAGAACATTGAAATGTATATACTACTATAAACTATATACACTTTCAAAACTGAACTCATTATTTTTCTCCCCCACTTCTCCCTTCTTCCTAACCTTTCCATTACTCTTGAGAATACCACCATCTTCCCAGTCGTCCAGGCTTAAGACCTAGATGTTTGACCTCAGTTCTTCACTTTCTCTTACCACCTCCTGGCCTCCCATAACCAATCTGTTGTCAAGTCCCATCAATCATACTTTTGCAGCATCTCACATAGCTTGCTTTTGTTCTTTGACTTGGCCACCAGGCTGGTATGAGCCCTCATACCTCGTACCTGAACTATTGCAAAAGCTTGCTGACATGCTTCCCTTCCTTCAGTCTCTGTAACTCCAATCCATTTTCCACACAGCTATTGTCCAATTGATCTTCCTAAAGCACAGGCCTGACTATATCAGCACTGCATTCAATGAACACCAGTGCTTCAAAATAAAGTATAAACTTTTCTGTTCAGTTTTAAAGTCATTCATAACCTGGCCCCTTCCTACCTTTCCCTTCCTATACCTCACTCCTTTCCATATACTCTACAATTCAGTGACACTGATCTCCTTGCTGACCCTCACATAAGACAACCAATCTCCTGTCTCTGAACATGTTCATTCTATCTTCCATGCCTGGAATGTTCTCCTTCCTCATCTCTGTCTCCTGGCTTCCCTGGCTTCCTTCAAGTTCCAGCTAAAATTCCACATTCTACATGAAACCTTTTCCCTTTCCCTTTAAGGCTAGGTTTTTTTTCCCTTTCGTTAATTATCTCCAGCTTAACCTCTATGTAGCTTGTTTATACATAGATGTTTGCATGTTGTTTCCTCTATTAGAATGTAAGCTTCTCCACAGCAGGGACTATTTGCCTTTCCTTGAATTCCCAGCATTTAGCACAGTGTTTGGCACATAGCTGGTTCTTAATAAATGGTAATTGACTTGATTTGACTTGACTTAACTCTCTTGCAAACACTTCTCCACCTCCTGCCTTTGACACAAGTTCCAGGAATTGGACAGAAATTGTTCCTCTTTGCCTGAATCCCACTTTAATTCCCTGCCTCATAAACTTGCTACACCAGGACTGAGGTCTTGCTGTGCTCTCCTAGTCCTCTTGAAGATTTGAGTCCAGTTTCTTAATACTAGTCCCTGTTAATGGGTTTCTACTACCTGGTACCTTGGAGATACCTTGCTTCCTGCCTTATTTCCACTATTTCTAGTATTAATTGATGCCAGATTATCCTGATGCAGGGCTCAGCCCATCTTTTTCTTTAATTTTTAAAAAAATTTTTAGGCAGTTGGGGTTAAGTGACTTGCTCAGGGTCACACAGCTAGTAAGTGTCAAGTGTTTGGTCTGAGACCAGATTTGAACTCAGGTTCTCCTGACCCCAGGACCAGTGCTCTATCCACTGTGCCACAGGTCTTTTGAGACATCCATCTTCAACAGCATAACAGGGAAGGCAGTGCAGTAGAACTGTATGATCAGAAAGGGGGAGGGAAAGCTATTTGCACCCAGAGTGCCCAGTATTTCTATCCAAGCCAGGACTGAGTGCAATTAGCAAATGTAAGCAAGAAATGTAGACGTTGTTGATGTAATCCTTCACCCAATCCTTTAACTATATCCAAAGGGAATTCTCTTTTGAAAAATTCCTACTCCTAGTCTTCAGCATTATCCTTTTCACAAAGTAAACACTTAATAAATGATTTTATTCATTCATTCATTCATTCAAAAGAGTCAAACAAGACCTCTATGGCAGGGAAAAAAGTATTATTACAATTTCTAAGCCTCCTGGTGGCACTAGCTCTATAAGTTAATTACATATTATATAGTGCATAATTTCTAGTTTCTTTTCTATGGGGGAAAAAAACTTATTAAGTCATGCCCTGCCTATTTTTTCTTAGTATGTCTGATGGATTCATAGCCCCATTCTACTGGGAATTGTACCTATAAGATCATACATCTAAATCTGGAAGATAACTTAGTTATCATCCTGTGCAAACTATCCGTTGCTCAAAATAGAATTTATGATATTTGTTTCTAAGCCTATCTGAAATTCAAATGTTTTGTTTTCTCTTAAGGTCACCATTGTCCTTCCAGTCACTCAGGTTCACAAACATAGAGTCTCTTTGACTCTTCTTCATTTCCACCGCCCCAATATCTAATCCCTTAGCAAGGAATCTTTGAGTCATCCACCCTCTTCTTCAGTTACATATCACATTAGTTGTCAAAGACAGTCAATTTTACTTTGAAAACATTTGTCCCTTTTCTCTACTCTTTCTCACCCCACCTACATTCTAGCTTTAGTAATTTGCCCTAGGATTATTGCAATAACCTTCTAATTAGTCTCTGACTGCCATTAGCCTCTTCCCTCTCTATTCATCCTGCACACTGAAACCAAATAATTTCCCTAAGACACAGGTCTGATTATTTCACTTTTCTGTTCAGGAATCTAAGTGACTTCCTATTGTCTCAGAGGTAAAAACACTAGCTCTTATTTCTGAACTTTAAACCACTCCACACTGTTCTCCTTCACGCACCACACATTTTTTATAGTTTTTTTTTAACCTAAATACAAAATAAGAAAAGAAAAAAAAACTAACATTGCCTTGTACACAGGAGAATTTAAGAGAGGATTCAAGATAAACAAAAAATTTCCATTTCAAGAAAGCCTGAGTCAATAGGAATTATTGTGTTTAAAGGTGTCCATCTTTTCTCTACTTGTAGATTTTCTTTTGTTCTTTGCTGTGCACTTCTTAGTTTATGTTTTTTCCCTCTCCGCCTTCCCCCACCCAAAGAAGGCTACAATTGAGCGCGCACACACACACACACACACACACACACACACGTATACATACATACACACATGTGTGCATACATATACACACTAATGTATACATTGATATTTATAATCATATACACACACATATATACATACATACATATATACTCATACATGTCTATGTTAGTCGGTACTGTGCTTATCTCCACCTGTCATCTGTTTCTCTGAGAGTGGACAGCATCTTCATTAAGTCCGAATGTTTCCATGCTCTTCTAATTCAATCAGCTCATCATTTCCTGCACCACAGCAATATTCCAACCCAATCACATTCTATCTGAGAGATTGTCTCAACAATTTTCTCACCTTATGATACGGTTTAAGGTCTAATATTACTGAATCTGTTGCCTTTATATTTTTCTTCCCCTGGTCTCTTTGAAGTTTCTGAACCTTCGTTCCTCCAATTAAACTTTGTTATGTACATACATATACATACACACACACACATATATGTTTGATATATATATTTTTAATATGTGTATTATTGTTATATATATATACATATATATATATATATATATTTAACTCAGTAAGGTAATTTTTAGTAATTTCATTGGAATGGCATTACATGCATAGATTAGTTGGGTAAACTGTCATTTAAAAAAATATTGATTTTACCTACACATAAACAGTAAATACTACTTCAATTATTTGGATCTTACTTTATTTGTATAAAAAGTGTTTTATGTTCATGTTTGCGTAGTTCCTCTGTCTGTTTTGGCAGATATATGCTCTGGTATTGTATACACTGTGAGATAAACATTTCTAAGGCTGAGGCTGCCTCCCAACCCCAGCTGCCCCCAGGGCTTGTCATTGGTGATTCTGCAGCGTTGGCCTGGAGGTGTTTGCACTTCACTCAGGCCTAACCTGTGTCTCTGAAGGTTAGGCCTCTCCTGGGGTCTTCTCAGGCTGTCTTAAACAAACAACTGCTTTACCCCAATTTTATTTCTGCTGCTCAGAAGCAATATTCTGTCTTTTTTTTTTTTTTGGTGGAGGAAATTCGTAGAGACAGAAATTCTCTGAACTACTCTGCCATCTTCCCAGAATCCTCTTCCCCATGCACTTTCTTTTCTTTTCTTTTCTTTTTTAGGCAATTGGGGTCAAATGACTTGCCCAGGGTCACATAGCTAGTAAGTATTAAGTGTTTGGTCTGAGGCCGGATTTGAACTCAGGTCCTCCTGAATCCAGGGCCAGTGCTCTACCTCTGTCACCCATCTGCCCCAAAAATTTCTTGAAAGATGATGTGTAGGCTCTTTTTTTGATCATGACTTTCACAGAGTCCAATAACTTTAAAATTATCTCTCCTGTATCAATTTTCCAGGTCAATTGCTTTTCCAATGAGATATTTCACATTGTCTTCTATTTTTTCTTTCTTTTAGTTTTGTTTCAAAATGTCTTGATTTCTCATAAAGTCATTAGCTTCCATTTGATTAATTTTTAATGAAGTATTTTCTTCAGTGAGCTTTTGGACTTCCTTTTCCATTTGGCCAATTCTGCTATTGAAGGCATTCTCTTCATTGGCTTTTTGGACCTCTTTTGCCAATGGGTTAGGCTATTTATTAAGGTGTTATTTTCTTTAGTACTTTTTTTGGGTCTCCTTTAGCAAGCTGTTGACTTGTTTTTCATGTTTTTCTTGCATCACTCTCATTTCTCTTCCCAGTTTTTCCTCTACTTCTCTTACTTGCTTCTCGAAATTCTTTTTGAGCTCTTCTATGGAATGGGACTGATTCACATTTTTCTTGGAGGCTTTGGGTGTAGGAGCTTTGACTTTGTTACATTCTTCTAGTTGTATGTTTTGATCTTCTTTGTCACCAAAGAAAGATTCTATGGTCTGACTTTTTTAATGCAGTTTGCTCTAGATCCCAGCCTATTACTTGAGTTTTAAACTCTTTGTTAAGGTAGGAGTCTGCTTCCAGTGTGGAGAATGTACTGTCCCAAGCTTCAGGGCTTTTGTGCAGCTGTTTTCAAAGATACTTCTAGGGACCTGTAAATTTTCAGTTCTTCCAAAGTGGTATGATAAGGGGCAAGGTGTTTACTCTTTTTCTGGCCTATGCTCTTGTCTATGAGTGAACACAAGCACTCTTTTCTGCCTTGGGAGTGTGAAAAGTATTCCCTGTCTACTACCACTGCAAGCTCCACCATGTCAGTACTCCTTCTCACCCCAGGATCACCACCCAGAACTGTGACCCAGATCCAAGCATGGGCAAAGTAAGAGAATCCTGCTTCAGCACCAGCAAAGAGATCCCTGCAATCCCTCTCTGATCAGCCACTGGATTTCTCCTCCAGTCTGAGGGCTGAGAGCTCTGGAAGCAGCCACCATGCCACAGTTGTGCTAGGACTAGGGCTGGTACTGAGCTTCTTTCTCACCGTAGTTACAGACTTTTCCTACTGACCTTCTAAATTGTCTTTGGCATTTGTGGGTTGAAAAATCTGGAAACCACCACACTGCCTGTGATTCAGTCCCCTGAGGCCTGGTCCAGATTCACTGAGGCCTGTTTTGCCTGCATGCCTGTACTGAACCAACCAACCATCCAAGTTGTCTTGGGCTGAAAATTTGTTTCAATCTGTCTTTTTGTGAGTTCTGTTGCTATAGAATTTGTTTAGAGCCATTTTTTACAGGTATTTGGAGGGGTTTTGGGGAAAGCCTAAGCAAGTCCCTGCTTTCACTCTGCCATCTTGGCTCCAATGATGAAGCCTTCTTTTATCCCTATCCCCTGCATTCTAGCTAAAGGTTAATTTCCCTTTAACAAATCAATAAATTAATCAATCAATAAACATATATTTATGAATCACCTACTATGTGCCAAACAAATAATAAATATTTGCTAAATTGAATTTTTGATTCATAAATATAAGCTACCACCCTCTTTAGGACAGCAGATCTTGAGACGCTGAATTGATGAAACACTGAAAGATTCTGAGGTGGTTCCCTAAACTAGAATGCACCTTCTGGTATCCATATAGATCTAGAACACCATTATTCATTCATTTGTTTTTCTTCTATATCTGGTTGTAGGGTTTTTTAAAATTTTTTGTTTTGTTGTTTTGGTGTTTTTTTTTTAACAGATACCCATGAAGTCTAGCATGTCTTGGGCCCACAATACCTTGAATTTTAGCAGATAAATCTTAAGGCTAGTAAGCTATGGGGTGCAATGTGAAGAGTGATCAGTCCTGGATGGAGATGGAATGACACAATGACAGGCAGACTCATATTCCTCCTTTCAACAGAAATTTGTGTCTTCATACCAGGAATAGAATGGATAATATAACTTCTAAGATATATTGACTTTCCCTTACCATGCAAAGGGCTCCATTAGGTGACCTAAGAAAGTGCTGGAATATCTTCTCAATCTTTAGCCTTAGCCAATAATAACCCTCAATACACACATTACTAGATAGATGAAAGACTCACTAGCCACATTTGCCTGGGATAATTTATGTCATACCTCAAGTTCTATCTAGTCCAGGCTTGCACAACCTGCTGCCCACCAAAAGATTTTTGGCAGCCAATGAAAAATGTAAAGGATGCCTGCACAACATACCACCCACCACAAGCAGCTCATAGGCCATATGATGTACAAGCTGCATCTAGTCCAACATTCTTATTTTATATATGAGGAAACTGAGGCTCCGAGACATCTTCCTCAAAGTCACACAGGGAATAAGTCTCAGAAGCAGGATCTGAGCCCAGGGTTTCTGACTCCAGAGCCACTGATCTCTGCACTACAACACATTGACTTGTACACCTGGCCAAATGTTGTCATATTTGAAGATCCACCAAGACTGGAGTATTCTCTGCCAAATCCTGCCGTAGGATCCAGAAACAGTTGTGATATTTGACCACATCCCTTTAACACTGATGGAGCTTACAAAACTGCTCCAAGATAAGGTATTGGAGAAGGAAGGAAAGGGAGAAAGAGGGAAAAGAAATCAAAATATCCTTGAGCTCCAGAAAGAACTCCTTCCCTTTGTCTAGTCAGAGGTTATTTTCTGTGAGATGGTGGTAGGTGTCTCAGAAGGCAGTCAGCTATTGGGTAGTATACTACAAAGATTACCTTGAATCACGTACCTAAATCTGCATTCATTTGCCATGTAAGAGCCTCTGATACTCTTTATACTGTTGAAGGCTAGGACAGCTGACTAGAACCATGGTTTATAACATGATTTAGATTTCTCTCACAATGTAACTAGTTCTTCAGAAGCCCGTTTCACTATCACTGAACAGCTGAGGTTTCTGGAGTCTCTTGTCGGATGCCTTGGAACAAGGGTGGGGAACCTATGGCCTGGAGGCCACATGTGGCCCTCCAGGTCCTGAAGTGCAGCCCTTTGACTAAAACTAAGCTTCACATAACAAATTGTCTTATAAAAGGATTTGTTCTATAAAATTTGGACTCAGTCAAAAGGCCTCACCCAAGGACCTAGAAGGTCCATGTGGCCTCAAGGCTGCAGCTTCCCCACCCTTGTCTTGAAATAATACTAACAACTCTGCCATCCTATGCCAGAGGCAGACTGTTCAGTGGAGTCAGACAGTAGGGTTATGGGTATGTGTGTATGTGTGGCAAGAGCTATAGGGAGGTATAGAAGTGATAGTAGAGACATTGCCAGAACTTTGGGAGAGCAATTCCCTCTTAAACAGGGCCCGCATAAGCATACAAATGAGTATAAGGCAAAAACTTGGCTTGTTCTGAGATTCCTTCCCATTCCCAAATTCCCTACTGGAGTGTGAAAATTTAAGAACTTGAAAGACACATAGGAAGCTGGATTCAGGAGCTGAAATTCATCTTGGTCAAGTTATTACCCTCTCAGAAAGCAGGGTTCAGTGGGAGTCAGTGAGCTTCTGGTCTGTCTCAACCTGCTTCCCCAAAGCTTTTGTCTTTTTATGATAACAAGGTACATTTTCCATCCCTACCCTGCATCAATGTGTTGGAGAAGGTCACTGAGCCAGACCAACTAGGATCATAACTTGGTGTCAGACTCCCATGGATGACATTTTTTTTACCATCCTATCTGCATTGTGTTCTATCACATGCTTTTGAGACTATTTTCTATCACCTGGCCAGGACTATTAGGTCTGGTAATTGCTAGATAGTGATAGCCTGACCTATTTTGCTTTCTTTCAGGTAGCACCAAGGTGATTCCTGAATTTATTTTCTGTAGGAGCAGTTGATAGTTCCCCACCTATAGTTATCTGAGGAGGGCATTAATTGAGATTACTGTTTTTCTTTTTATGTATAGACTAAGTTCTCCACTGAGAGCTCCTGCCCCAATTACTGGAGGTGATCCCTAGTTCTTTACAGTAATGCAGCTGGACTGCAGACTCTGACAAGGCCTACAAAGTTAGAAAGGATTTAAGTATGAAGCTGGAAACAGACTTTACATCTTTTGTTCAAGGATCAGACTAGCTGAATTTGGAGAGGTCCATCAACAAAGAATTTTTCAGGCACAGAAACTCTTAAAAACCATCTCCTAAGTTATTTGGATGAGGAGAAGGAGCACTGTAATATGTATCAATGGATAGTGTACCACACTGAAAATATCTTAGATCCTCGATACTTTGAAGGATTGAAATAAAGATTAGAAGCGATCAATTTTTTTCCCTTTTGTCTATTTCAAAAGCAAAATAGTTTTCACAACATTCCACCAACACCTCTCCTTTCTTCCTCTTGGAACTTTTAAAAGCTTTTACTTAACTTTCACATACTCAGTAAAGTTGTCATTCATTTGTTTTCAAGTACGATAGATGGTTTTCGCCAATGGGTGTTTTACCAGGCAGGAAGTGGAATGTCCTATTTGGAGCTCAGTTCAGTACCGGCCAAGCCATTCAGAAGTCAAACCAATATACAAAGATGGCATTAGACGTGTCAAAACAAATAGCTCTGTCTGCCTCTTCTTGGAGGAGGAATCAGGGCAAGAGGCATCACTGTGCATTTGTCTTGTGTTTGAAACATAAGGCACCGATATTCTTCGAGGGGTCAGAGACACAATAACATTATGAACAATCAAGAAGAATCTGACAAAAATGAGGGCATGGGGAGAATGAAAACATGACACATTTCACAATCCCAAACTTCTTTTGCAACCTTGATTTTCATATAGTGACATAACACTATGAAAATGATCACTCAAGAAATCTTCCCCTCGGGGCAGCTAGGTGGTGCAGTGGATAGAGCACCGGCCCTAAAGTCAGGAGGACCTGAGTTCAAATCCAACCTCAGACCCAATACTTGACAGTTACTAGCTGTGTGACCTTGGGCAAGTCACTTAACCCCAATTGCCTAAAAGCCAAAAAAAAAAAAAAAGAAATCTTCCCTTCCCTGATATTTCCTTGAATTTTCAGGTACAAAAGAAGAAATGGCCAGCCTTGCTTTAAATGGGGAAAAGTGTCCACTAGGGAAATATGAACAATATGCAAAAAAGAAGTAGCAGTAGTAGTAGTCATAGTGGTGGTAGTAATTGTAGTAGTAATAATAATATTAATATATTAATTATTAATAAAAATAAATCATTAACTATTAATTATATAAATTATTACTATAGTTAATAATAATAATAATACAAGTAATCACTAAAAGATTTAGAATTCTAAAAAAAGTGCCTGGCTCCAAAATAAATATTTTCCCTGAAGATAACTTCTAATTCTACCATTTAGTGCTAGAAGAGTATCATATCTGATCTGCTTTCAAAACTTCCATGAAAAATAAATGCTTGTGTGTGTGTGTGTGTGCATGCATGTGCATGCACATGTTTTCAGATTTGGAAACTGCTTTCAATATGTCACTTGCCCTTAAATATTTATATTTACCTAAAGTCTTTAGCTGACCCTCTAGTCAATGTTAAAAGAAGATCAGTCATCTTTTTCAAATTCAATACCTAAACAGATGAAAACTCCAACTCCAGACACTCACGCTCCCACACATAAATAATCAAAACTCCAGCCTGTCTGTGGGCATACATTTATACTTCATCACTTCTTTGCTCAAGAAGCTCAGTAAAGTCTCAATGTCAGTAAAGAAGAGGAACAAGGTCTGTGCTTTATCAGCTTTGCCCTCCTAACCTGTGAAATTGTGACTTATTTCCTATTCTCTAAGCCTAAGAAAGATCTTTGGCCTTAAGAAGGAAGGAAGGAAAGAAAGAAGAAAGAAAGAAAGAAAGAAAGAAAGAAAGAAAGAAAGAAAGAAAGAAAGAAAGAAGGAAAGGAAGGAAGGAAGGAAGGAAGAAGGAAGGAAGGAAGGAAGAAGGAAGGAAGGAAGGAAGAAAGAAAGAAAGAAAGAAAGAAAGAAAGAAAGAAAGAAAGAAAGAAAAAGAAAGAAAGAAAGAAAGAAAGAAGAAGGAAGAAAGGAAGAAAGGAAGAAAGGAAGAAAGAAAAGAAAGAAAAGAAAGAAAGGAAGGAAGGAAGAAAGAAAGAAAGAAAGAAAGAAAGAAAGAAAGAAAGAAAGAAAGAAAGAAAGAAAGAAAGAAAGAAAGAAAGAAAGAAAGAAGGAAAAATGAAAACAGTTCATTCCAATGGAAATTATAACATTTACCAAAGGGTATAATGTGTACAAATAACCAAGCAGCCATATTCATTTGTGAGAGGGTACCTTTTTTGTTCTCTTGTGAAGGACAATAATGCATAGCTTGAGTAACAACAATCGTGATTTCAACTGTCATTTTGTGAGATGAGATGCACAGTGCATTCATATTTGTGAGATTTAAACACATTTGCTTTGCCTTTTCTTCTAAAAACATTTTCTGGAGCCCTAACGAAAAGGAAGAAAAGAGGATCAGTAGTGGGTTTTGAAAATTTGAAAATAATGAATTTTAAACTACCTTAAGAACCAAAGAAGAAGAGGGGAAAAGGGGGCATTTTATTTCTCATGGTTATACTTCACTACCATCATGTTCTGATGCTTCATTGAAGCATGGAGATAACTCTAGATTCTCAGAGGTCATTCTAATGAATCACAGCCTCTTGTAAATATTACCAAACTTCAAAAACTTTGAGACTGTACATAGACTGTGTTCTAGGGAGTAGTTTAGCTGTGTGCAGATGCTAATCATTAGAAGGTTAGCCAAAAGAAATCAATCTGCCACTCATTCCTGTCAGGAGAATATGAGAGTAGGAGCAGCCAGCCTTGGAAAGAGTCACAAGAGATGTGGTATCTTTTGGAGAAAAGATGGAAGTAATGTGAGAGGAAGAGGCCTAGAATTCTCAAGAGTTTGTTAGAGAATAATGGAAGGTCCCTGAGAGTACCATGGAAGGATAGGTCAGAACCGGACAGAGACTAGAGAAAGCTAGGCAAGGCTGAAATTGAGTAAGAATAAAGCTAAGTAAGAAACAAATAAAAGTGAGGGTAGAGCTAGGATAGAACAGGCTTTTCATATAGGCAGAAAACTGGCTTTAAATCAAAAGACTCAAAGCAAGAGTTAGGAGTTAAATAGCTATAATGCTCAAATAGAGAAACTAAATTAGTTCTAATATCATAATTACAGTAGGGTACAAGGGTCTTTGTGTAACCCAACTTGGCTGATTGGTGATGTGGAGGTAGACTCGGGGAGGATTATTTGTTTTACAGGAAGCACATCAAATTTTATAGCCATTTCTAAGTATTCATGCAGTACTTACTTTGTTCAGGGGACTTTGCTCAGTGTTAGGGAGATCAAGCAAAAGGTGTGAGGAACAATCTCGGTTCTCAAAGAGTTTTCTAAAGACCAGGGGTTGGGGAGCATGCACTGGTCACTACCTTTAGTCCTCATTACTCTATTGATCCCAGGCATCAGGGTGAAAGGGACTTGTTGGATTTCAGGACTGTGGCGAAAAGAAGCCCTGTAAGGGGTAGGCAAATATCTTCTCTCCTTGCCAGAAAGGGGCAAAGCTGAAATCTTCACAGACCCTCACTCACCTCCAGTCTTGCCAGTCATCTTCTCAACAGGCTGCTTACACTCTTTCCATCATCCTTATCTTCAAATCATTATCAATTTGAACTCTGCTCTTGTTTCTTATAGGGCAGAGTTAGGGGATACAGTGGATAAAGTGCAGGGCCTCGAGACAGGAAGACTCATCTTCTGGAGGTCAAATCTGGCTTCAGACACTTTCTTGCTGTGTGATCCTAGGCAGGTCACTTAACCCTGTTTGTCTCAGTTTCCTCATCTTTAAAATGACCTGGAGAAGAAAATGGCAACTGCTCCAGTATCTTTGCCAAGAAAACCCCAAATGGGGTCATGTAAAGTTGGACATGACTAAAAAAACAGCTAAAGGACAACAACTTGCTTCTTATGCATGAACTCTCACTTCACCTTTGTGGAACTAGGTCTCTGTATCAATTCTAGGCCAGCTTTTCTCCATGCTACCAATATCTTCACACCTCCCAACTCCCATAATGCAAACTAGAACTCTCACTGTGGATCCTCTAGTTCTAAAAGATTAGCTTTTTACCTTGTCTGGCCAGGACTCAAGCCTCCACAACGCTTCCCAGTCATTTCCATACAAGGTCACTACATAGGAACCTTTCTCTTTTCTAGCTCTTCACTAAAAGTGTTGTTTTCCATTACCATACATTAGAATGTAAACTCTTTGCGTTTGAGAGCTGTTTTGTTTGCTTATATTTGTATTGTCAATAATTAGAACAGTGCCTCGAACATAGTTAATGTTTTATTAAAGCTCTATTTCTCTATCTATCTGTCCATCTATCTATCTATCTATCTATCTATCTATCTATCTATCTATCTATCTTTGAGCATCCATATATCCATCTTTGAGTAACAGGGCTGGTTCTCCACAAAACATGCTTTTATAATTTTTAGTTCTCTTGGTCTCTCTTTGTCTCTCCAAACACTGGGGAGAAGGAAAATGATTAGCCTTAGGCATCCCAACCACAACCAGGAAGACAAAATATAGGCTCTATCCAGGACAAAAAGGAAGTCTTTGATTCCTTTTAAGGTTTTCTGCTGGTTATGATATTTGTCATGGAATATTAGTATGATCTATGCAAAGTGGTGTGCAAATCACCATCCCAGAATAAGAGGGTGACAGCTATTTCTACCTTGCAAGTTAAACAATAAAGAGTGCCTACTACTCCTCCCTAGCCACAGTAAGGACATAATTGCAAGACAGTAGAAAGCAAACTCTTTTGTCTAAGGAATCAGGTTTAACTTGAATATAAGCCTTGGCCCAAAGGGCCAATTGCATAAACTTTCTCCTCACTGGTGGAATTAATTATTCGATATGCCAAGCCTTTGTGAAGGGCATTGTTGAGTTGGAGAGATCTAGAGAGAAGAGAAACCTAGCTTTTCAGGTTCCAGATTTGGGAGATAAGATGGGGGATTCCAACTTCTCTTCAGATCCATGAATGGAGAAAGATGCTGGGGGAAAAGCTGATGTATAGAACTTCAACTACGTCCCTATTCCTAGCTTGCTGCATTAGCGATATCAGGGATTTCCCCTTGGGCGAAATCTGGGATTCTCATGGTTGAGCTGAATTATTTCACTCTGAAAGGGCTTACTCCCTCAATCTATTGTCTGTTATATATTCTCCTATGTATCCTTTCTTTGGTTTCTCTTTTATTCTCAACTTAGAGGAGTGTGTTTATTTGCTATTTGCTATGTGTGTTCATTGAGAAACTAATATCTGGTTGGAAGAGGGTCAAGCCTCCTACTTCATTTCCTACCAGCTATTCTACTTTTAGACTTCTTTGGAACTTTTCCTCATGCCTTCCTTCCCAAAGAAATTTATCATTCAGAAATCTCATTACGCTGCAAAATTGAATCTTCCTGGTACATCTCATCAGAACCTTCTGCCACTCTTACTAGATCCTTTGACTGGAAGGCAGTGCCATGAGTTCCTGGGCCTCTATTTAAAAAGGGGGGTTAGCACGGTTTTCTCCTCATTAACCTCCAGCTATACTTTTGGACTTCTTTGGAACTCTCATGCCTCATGTAGCAGGTACTTTCTTCTCCTTCTCCTCCTCCCCTATATTTTCAGCTTCCTATTTTGTGATATCTTTCTTCATTACATCAAAAACTCCTTGAGGTCAGCGACTGTCTTTGTTTATTTGTATTAGTATTCTCTGTGCTTAGCACAGGGTCTTGCACATGGTTCTTAATAAATATTTATTAATTATTGACTATTGTTATAAAGCTTTGGTACTCCTGTTGCATTAAGGAATAGTGATCAGAAATTTAGCCTGAACCTAAAAATTACTTCTCCCAGACTAATAATAATCAAGCAAATGAATAAAATTGTTAAAAGAAAATTAACAGCTTGGTGAGGCAGAAAAAAATATTGCAGAAAACAACCCTTGAAAAAACAGAACTGGCCAAATGGAAAAGGAGTACAAAAGTTTACTAAAAAGAATTGCTTAAAATTAAAATTGGGCAAGTGGAAGCTAATTACTCCTCCTGTAACTCATTTAACTTCTAAAAAAATTTGAATGTTATACTATTTGTTGCATATATGTTTAGTATTGGTGTTACTTCATTGTCTATGGTACCTTTTATCAAGGTGCAATTTCCTTCCTTACCTCTTTTAATTAGTTCTATTTTTGCTTTAACTTTGTCTGAGACTGAGATTCCTACCCCTGCTTTTCTACTTGGCTGAAACATAATGGATTTTGCTTTGGCCCCTTACCTTTACTCTGTGTGTTTCTGTCCTTCCACCCTTTCCACCCCTGTTTATCCTCTTTCTCTCTCTCACTCTTGACCCTCTCTCTCCCATTCTTGACCATCTCTCTCTCCTTACAAGTGTTTTATTTCTGATTACTGCCTCCCCTGTCCTCCCTCCCTTCTAACAGTCCCCTCTCTTCTTATTCCCATCCCTTTTTGCTTCCCTGTAGGGTAAGGCAGATTTCCACGTGTAACTCATTGTGTACGTTATTCCCTATTCTGGTGAGAGTAAGACTCAATCTTTGCCTGCCGCTCTCCCATTTTCATTTTGACTATACTAGCTCTTTCACACTTCTTTTATGTGAGACAATTTACCCCATTCTTTCTCCTCCTTCTCTCTTCTCCTAGTGCAATCTTCTTTCTTGCCTCTTAATTTTGTAATAAGTGAATTCTACCAAACATTTAAGGAACAATTAATCCCTGCACTATATAAGCTATTTGAAAAAATAGGTAAAGGAGTCCCACCAAATTCCTTTTATGACACTAAAGTGGTTTTGATACCTAAACTAGGGAGATCAAAAACCAGAAAGAAAACCATAGACCAATTTCCTTAATGAATACTGATATAAAATTTTTAAATAAAATACTAATGAGATGACAGCAACATATCACAAAGATCATACCAGGTAGGATTTATATAACGAATGCAGGTATGGTTCAATATTAGGAAAACTATAAGCATAATTGACCATATCAATAATAAACCCAACAAAAATAATATGATTCTATCAATAGATGTAGATAAAGCCTTTGGCAATAAATAACACCAATTCCTATTAAAAACACAAGAGAGCATAGGAATAAATGGAGACTTTCATAAAATGATAAGTAGCATCTACCTAAAACTAAATGCAAGCATTATCTATAATGGGAATAAAGTTGAAACTTTCCAATAAGGTGAAGCAAGGATGTCCATTATCCCCACTATTATTTAATACTGTAACAGAAATGCTAGTTATATCAATAATATGAGAAAAGGAAATTATAGGAATAAAAATAGACAATGAAGAAATAAAATTATCACTCTTTGCAGGCAGATAATATGATGGTATACTTAGAGAACCCTTCTAAGATTATGTCTGTCTTCTGTATCCTCTAGAATCTATATTCTTTGAGGATGGGGACTATTTTACATTTGTATTTGTATGCCCAGAGGCTAGCACAAGGTATTATTTAAATAAATAGATAAATGAATGGAATGGAATGGAACACAATTTAGTAGTGAAATTATACAGTCTGTACTAGAGGATGGGAGTGAAAGGAGGGCATAGAGAGGAAAGATGTTTCCAAGGCAGAAATTAAGATTGTTGGTGGCAGTAGATGGAAAAGAAAAAGAAGAGGGTCAGGTTAGAGAAAACTTCAGGTTTAAAATCTAACATGCTCATAGTTCCAGACACAAACAACTTGGGAGAAGTTTATTTAAGGATGAGCAGTCTGATTCTAGTTTATTTCATTTGAGATATCTGACAAGAGGGTGATCCACCTAAATGGAAATGTCCAATAAACAGATGGAGGAAAAACAAATGGAAATATTAATATAGGTACAAATATAAAGGCATGATAGTTGGCTCCTGAAAAAAATAAATAAGTTGAGCTTTCAAAAAGAAAGGTTAACTAGAGGACCAAGTGCAAAGGCTTAGAATGTGCCCACAATTAGATGACCTGACCAAATTGGAGATGATAATGCCCATCCCCTAGTTTTCTTCTAAGTAATTTGTAGGTAAATTTGCATATACTTTTTTTTGTCAAAGAGATTGTTTTTTTTTTTTTCCAGTACTGAGCATGGTTTGGCCTCAAATTTATCTGGGTTGAAATTAGACTGATAATCCACATCAGGTGAGTTCTCAATTTGGCCAAATTACTCCTCACTTCCAAAATACACCATTACTCATCTGCCTAAGATTGATTTTATTTTCATATTGCCAACCAAAAATCAGAGGTGACTAATGCCTTTGCTTTCATTGGTACAAAAACAAACCTGCTAGCCTGCCAAACTCTGCTTGGCTCCACAGAAAAAAATGATGTAATTTATGCCTACAAAACTCCCAAACCCAAACAAACATTTATCTTTTTTTTTAAAATTTCACAGTAAGAGTTTCAGATTTAAACAGCAACTGAGACATCTCAGCCCAACCCCTTAAAGATGGTATCCATTTGTAAGATAGTTCTTTGCAAGTAGCACTCAACTTCAAGTCCAAGTCAACCCATCCATGGCATCAAGCGCTACAAAGGCAAAATCATTGCACTTGAAATCAGAAGACCTGGTTCAAACTCTATCTACGGCACTCAGTAGCCATTGGTAAGGTGCTTAACCTCCCTGAAACCCAGTCAGTTTATTTATAAAAGAAAGATAATAGTCACTTGTTTTATTTCAGGAATAAAGCACTTTGTAAACTGTAATGTTCAATGTGAATGTGAGTTTTTATTGCTGTTGTTAGCTTTGCAGATCAACTAATAATTATTTGTTAAATGCCTTCTCTATGCCACACATTGCGCCTATCACTTAAGATACAAAGGAACAATCCCTACCGTTAAAGACCATGAAAACAGAAAATAAGCATTTATGGTAGACTATTATTTGCACATGCACACACAAAACATCAATGGGTCAGAGGACCCCAGTAACAAGTAACCCACAGATTTCAGAAACATAGCTGAAATAGAGAATGATAAAGAAAGTTCTAATATTTTAGGTCAGTTAAAAATAGGAACAAATGTTTCAGAACAAGAAGTAAGCAATAGCTTCCCCAATCTCAGGTTTAAATACCATACCATAACATTTATGAAACTACAAAACAGGAAGACATTTCTTGGCTGAAGAAGGCACTCTTTAAATAAATAGATAAATAACTACATAAAATGCATAAATGAATATATAAGTTAAAATAAATAAATGGATTTATACATATAAAGATAAATGAACATGTACATATTTAAATGAATGTATAAATAAATGGATGGATATATAAATACATGTACAAATTAATAAAGAAATAAATATAAAATGAATTAACAAATAGATAAAAAATTAAATAATGACCTTCCTGCCTAGAAAACTATGAGTATGTCTCACATCTAGTAGCTCAAGAAATTTTTTAAAAAAACCACGTGATAATTAGCCAAGCATTATGTGCTTTATTGGCCATAGCTCCTAATTATTCCCTGAACAGTTTTAAAGGTAGCAAGGTCAGCAGAACTGGATCTGGCCTGTGAAATGGAGGATGGCAATCCTTTTGAATACACTTAGAGAAAGAGATTACATGTAACCTTTCCAAGTAAATCTCAGAACTAACTGTAAATTGCAAAGAAGTAAATAAAAACTTACAGTTCAATTCAACTCAACCAAATATTTACTAAGGAACAGAACTGGGGTTACAAAGACAGTAACAGAAACAAAACAAAATAAAATGCATTGTTTGTCCCTGTCTTCAAGGCATTTACCTGCAGGGAGACTGAAAGTCATAATGGATTAGGGACAGTAAATAACTATATTGAATTTTATTTGTAGGAATTATGTACCTATGGTTAATATGTGTATGCAGGATGGATGTTATTCACATACCTCAATACGTAATTCTTATAGTTGTGCAACAAATTTGCAATATTGTTACAAATCTGAAAGTATTTTGAATATATGCTTAAATTGTCTTGATTTACTAATCCTTTTTCTGTATTTTGGGAGCCATTATCATTTTCACTAAAGGAAATTTCATATTTTGTTCCTTTCCCTCCTCTACTTCTAATGACTGCCTTCACTTATTTCTTTCCAGCACAATCTGATTGAGTCTTCAACTATCCTTATCCAAAAAGTCTTTGGTGCTCTTCCACCAAGTTATATAAAAAGCCATACCTAACCAAACCAAAACAGAGGCCTTCCTGAAAACAAATCTAATAAATCTGTTTTAAAACACAATGGAATCATATAATCAGAAAGGACTAGAGATACAAGGCCTAAAAGGACATTCAGTCCAACATCCTTGTTACAGATTTTGTTGTTTTAGAAATCTCTAAGATTACATTCATCTAATGAGGAGAGAAGACAGGTATTCCTTTCCTGGGTGTGAGAAATGGAAAACAATGCAGTCACATAGGTCAGCTATATGCCTAATTCATACTGGCTGAACAAAAATTTCTGGTTTTTATTTTCAGATGATACCGAGCAGAAATGAGAAGTAAAACTATGATTTAGAGATTTTTTTCTAAATCCAATTAACAGTGCAAATAAAAACAAAGAATTCATTTTATGAGATTCCAAATGCTTTCCAAGTTCACCATGAAACTGTGCTCCATATGGGGGGGTGGGGTGGGGAGAAAGACTGCTGGGTTTGAGGGTGGGGAATATAGAGGGCTGGTAAACTTCCCAGAGACACTTCTGAGAGGCAATCAGAATTTTAGTTTATCTCTGAGTTCAGGAAATTGAATATCACTTGGGTAATTAAAACAGGAATGAGTATGAAAAATTAAAAATACAAAAGAAACAGGGTAACATACATCTTTTAGAAACCAATAAACATTTCCTTCTAGAACCTTCATTTGGAGTTTATACTAAAATATATGCAAGGACTATGCCTTTTTTTTTCTTTTTACACTGGTACATGTAAACAGATTCATACATTTCTAGGATCATAGAAATAAAGCTGAAAGGGACCTAAAAGGTCATTTAAATAAATCCTTTCATTTTATGGACAAGGAAACTGAGGCCCAGAGGGGTTAAATGATTTGCCCAAGGTCATACAAGCATTAAGTATCAGATGGGTTTTGACCTCAGATCATATGGTTCCAAGGACAATACAACCTTCTATGCTACCTTTCTCAGTTTAACACATGTGTAGATTAGTGTAATGTAATTAATATAATTAATGTAATGCAATGTAATTTTTTTTTCTGACAAGCTTGTGTCTAAAGCGCAGAATAAGTTTATTTGTTTCTCCCTTCAATAATGGAAATGGAATACCTTGTGACTAAGTCTTTGGGCTTTTGTCTTTGAAGTGGCTTTGTAATTCTCTGCTTCACAAACTCTTCTCTGGACTTTACAATATATTATTACGTTGTATGTTTCGTCCGTATGCAGACGAGACACTATTGTTGGTCTCCACTTATAAATCTGGGATGTTTAGGCTCTAAAATTGGTTAAGATGTTTAAATAGGGTTGCTTAGTCTTGGAGACCAATGCTCTAGACTCCATTTAGGATTACCAAAGACAAGGCATGTATATAAAGAAAGATATTTTAAGTGACAGCTACATCTGTACCAGCGGAGACAGTGTTCACATCAAAGCTCATTTAAGGGTGGTGCCTAAATTACAGCCTCATGCTTTCCTTCAAATGGTTTTGCATTTCAAAATGTACTTTTTCACTGACATCTTGTACTTGAGTGGGATGCAGCTTCCTTCAGTAGCCAAAGTAAAAGCCAAATGAATCTGAACTGTTTCCACTTGAAGTATAAGAGATCATAACAATAGTGTATAAAAATAAAAATAGGTTTGCAAAGCATTTTCACAGACTGTGTGAGTTGCAAACTCTAATACAGACATTAAGTGTTGTCAGTGTAATATTGATTGATAGCTATCTCTCACTTCAAGAAAAGATAGAAATGTTTGTATTTCATAGATATGTATACATATGGCAACACTTTTGTTGGCTGCTTAAATATTTAATTGTACATATATACATATATAAAGAAGTGTGGAATAGTGGGTGAAGGGTTGACTTGAGGGACAAGAAAACCTGGGTTTAAGATCCCTGGCTGTGGGACCCTGGGAAAGTTATCTAGTATTTCAGTACTAACAAGAAATTTTCTGACACTAAAAATTGGAAATCAGGTGCCAATTTATATCAGTAGAGGGAATTTTCTCATTGAGACATACTGATTCCAATAAATCATTGACATAGTCTCTCTACACCATCAAAAGTACATACGCATAAAAATGCATGCATATGTGTATGTGTATATGTGTGTGTATATATACATATTATATATATATATATATATATATTTATGTATGTCTTCATTATTTATATACTAAAGCACTCCTGTTTATCTGTTTTACTTTTGAATTTTGTCATAAGCCTCTCTGTATCAGGTCTTTCCATCCAAAGTGAATGAATATTTAAACACACATATACATATATTGGAGTATGCAATATACTTATATGTGTGCATATATATGAATATATACATATATAGATCCATACAGATGTACATATATAACTTTGTATGTATATCTCTATGTCTATGCTATATCATCTACATAATTTATATCTATATCATCTATAAACTATATCTGTATAACTATATCCATAAAGTACATGTAAGAATATCCATACAGGAAATTCTTTGTATATGCACTGTATCGATTCTATAGAATTAAAATATTTTTCAATTGCACTATGAAAAAATATAACTTTGGGAAAAAACAGAATAAACCTGTCAACACTCTTTGTATCTGCATCTGTGACTTCATCCAAGTAAATGATGAAAATGTTCAACAAGAAAGGGTCAACCACAGATCTTTGGAGCACTCCACCAGAGACCTCCTGCTTCATTGACACTGAACCACCAATAACCATTCTTTGAATCTGATCATTCAGCCAGTTCTTAGTCCCTCTCACTGCATTATCATCTAGTCTATGCCTCTCTGTTTTCTCCACAAGAATAGATGGAGGCAAGCATGGAGAGAGAATACTCCTTTCTAGTGAGAGTGCCTTGGGTGCTTGGAGAATTTGATAGTAATGACACTCAAACATTAGTTTGATGTGTGACTGATTATTTAGTAACAGTAGAATTCAGTGAAAGAGAGATTGAGTCTGTGCATGCTAGAGGAAGCAGAAGAGTAGACCTCTAGCTGTGTATGCATTAAGACCTGGGAGACTACATAATGAGGGCACAAGGGGGTAGCAGGGTGATCTGGGTCTCAGACTCTCTCCTAGGCAGACAATCAATGGAGAAAATAGTGATTCAATGTTAGAAAATGTTTCCCACAGCTTATTTTAACTTCTGTAGCTATTTTCTGAATTTCTTCAACTTTTCCTATTATTACTCCCATGAAATTGTGTTGAGGATTCTGGAATTGTATTGAAGAGATATAGGTGAGAAGTGGGCATAGCATGACACAGGACATAGGGCAGTGTGTGTGGCCACAACATCTGTGTTTGTGGAGTTTGAATTCCTTCCATTCTTCCTTCTGTCTTTCTTTACTCCTATTATTCCTTTACTCATTTTTTTCCCTTTCAAAGTCAAGAATATGAATGAGAATGGAAAAGTGAGTATTCTTTTAAGCAAGTATTTCTGACTTTATGTATATGGAGCTGCATATTTCTCAATACCAAGTTAATCAGTCTTCTGTTAAGGAAAGTTAAGACAAGTTTAAGATTGTGGTGAAATTGGTTTATCAAGCAATTAGAAGTATTTCACTTAAAAAAAAAGCTTAAAACACACGATATAACTTATCTGTGTGTTTCATCCCAATAATGAGACTCTGGCATGTTAACTAGTTGTATGATCCCCAGGTTATCTGTGTCCTGACTTCCTAGAGGTATAAATATGGTCAATTACCTGAGATTGAGCAGGTATGCCTTGTGCAGTCAAGGTTATATCCAGCTGGAGACAAGAATTATAAGGGGTGAATGGCATCGAAAGAACACATAAGCCTTTTCATTGTTGGTGATACTGTTTTCATTTTGTTTTAGAGATCACATCACTCCATCTCCCTTGGGCTGGAAGTGCATGAGTCATGAAGGGGAACCTTGATCAGTAAAAGAACTTCTTCGTGCTTCATTTTTTTCAACTTGGCTCAGTTCACCATTCCTTAGGCAGCCTAGTGGTCCACTACTCCTGGGAACTCAACATATCATGCCAGGCTTAGTAAGGATATCCTATCAGCTTTAGTCCTATTGTAGCTCAGAACCTTGGAGGTCAATTAATCCAGCTGCTTCAGCTTCTCCTAATATCAAGGATTACAGGTGTGTGCCACCACACCTGGCTATGCTATATGTGTGTGTATGTGTGTGTGCACACACACAGAAATATATCTTTACACTAATTTCCCAAACAGAAAGAAGATAGAAGGAGCCAGACAAATCCCCTTATTGGCTCATTCTTTCCTTTTTCTGCTCTTTGCCTACCTTTCCTGAGGCAGGACCTCTTTTGGCTATGTCCTAGTATAAGCATGGGGGAAAAGCAATTTCGAGTTATCTACCTTCAAACTTCATGGATCAACCTGCTGCAACAGTTCAATTCATGTGGCAAGATAAGCCACATTGTTGGTCTGCAAAATAAATCTTCCTTTCTGGTAAGGATTTCTGCCCCTCCTTGAATTTCTGCAAGAGCAAGATCAATGCAAAGAGCTAATGCCTCCAGGGTGAAATCTAGTGCTGCTTTGTGGAGTCTCAGTGCTCAAATCATTAGATCTGATTTTAAGTTCCTCACTATGTAATATATAGAATTCCAAAAAGAGCACATGAAAACTGGGAGATTAGTGAAACCTGTGTTTTAAAGGCATTTTAATAACTGCAGATCAGTCTGTGTTGGCTATGTAGTTTAAAAAACATTAATGAAAAATTTAAAATTTTATTATAATGAAAGCAAAGTAATGCTAATCTTAACTAGAAGTCTTGCATGATATTCATTATCCTTGATCATGCTATGTGTGTACTGTAAGAATAGAAATTACTAAAGTCATTCAGCACAAATTGTTTCAGGGTAGTTGTTATTGAGAGAGCCTTTGCTTTGAAGTCATAAATCCTGAATTTGTAGTCTCTTTTTCCCCTCCCCCTGTAAAATGAAAACTCCATTCTATTCCATTCAACAAACATTTATTAAACACCTACTGCATGCGGCATAGTGCAGTAGCAAGTGGGCTGGCCTCAAAATCAGAAGACTGGTCAAGTCCTGCCTCTGACATATACTGCCTGTGTTACCCTGGACAAGTCACTTAATCTCTCACTGCTCTACATCCATTCCCTAAGACTAGGAGTTGCAGTTCAGTTGCCAACCTACTTTTGGGAGAAGGAATTTCTGTACCAAGAGTGACTTATACATAAGTAAAACATAGATCCATATCAAACCAAAACCAAAGTAATGTGCAATGCACTATACTAAGAAATAAAAAGGAAAAAAAAAGAAAAAGAAAAAAATACTCCTAGTCTTGAGGAGTTTACGTTCTATAGTGAGTAGAACAAATTAACATATAAGGTGATAAGAGATAACTGAGGATATAAGGAAAGATGATCTCTAAGGAAATGAGTAGATTGAAGAAGGAGAGGTGAGAAGAAAAGATATTTCAAATTTGGGGGACAAACTATGCAAATGCGGAGAGGTTTGATATAGAATATGGAGTTGAGACAAGAGCAAATAGTCTAGTTTATATGGAACACTGAGTACATGCAAACTCCAGAAATTGTTTCTAAAAATGAAATAGGTAATAAATAAATCAGTAATATTTCAAATGGTTTTTAAAAGGAGATGGGCAAACAGACTGAAATTCTAACAAGCCTATTTGAGTTTAACAGCTTAAGTCAAAAGAGCAGACCAATTCAAACAAAATAATATTTAAAATTCTGTTATATACTGTAACTATCTGATAGTTTCCCATGATATTTAGCAGAAACTTTAAAAAATAGGATGTAAAATCACAAGCATCTGTCGAAGCTATTGCCACAGTAGGAACCATTGGAGGAAAAGAAAAGGGATCAAGGGATACTCTTTCCTGTTTACCTTTTTATGATTTCTTGAGTAGTACTTGAAAGTCAAATTTTCTATTCACATCTGGTCTTTTCATCAAGAATGTTTGAAAGTTCTCTATTTCACTGAATATCCATTTTTCTGCCTGAGGGATTATATTCAGTTTTACTGGGTAGGTGTTTCTTGGTTGTAATCCTAGCTCCTTTGCCCTTCAGAATAATCTATTTCAAGCCCTCTGACCTTTTAGTGTAGAAGCTGCTAAACCTTATGTTATCCTGACTGTGGCTCCACAATACTTGAATTATTTCTTTCTGGCTGCTTGCAATACCTGGGAGCTCTGGAATTTGGCTATAATATTCTTGGGAATTTTCTTTTTGGGAGCTCTTTTAGGAGGTGATCAGCAGATTTTTTCCAATTTTTTATTTTACTCTCTGATTCTAGAGTATTGGACAGTTTTCCTTGATAATTTCTTGAAATATGATGTCTTGGCTCTTTTTTTTTTTTTATCACGGCTTTCAGGTAGTCCAATATTTCTTCAATTATGTCTCCTGGATCTATTTTCCAGGTCAGGTATTTTTCCAATGAGATATCTCACATTGTAATCTACTGTTTCATTATTTTGGTTTTGTTTTATTGTTCCTCAATTTCTCATAAAGTCATTAGCTTCCATTTGCTGAATTCTAATTTTTAAGGAATTATTTTCTTCAGTCAAATTTTGTACCTCCTTTTCCATTTGGCCAATTCTGCTTTTCAAAGGCATTCTTCTCATTGTTTTTTTTTTAAACCATTTTGCCTAGTCTGTTTTTTGAGGTGTTAATTTCTTCAGTATTTTTTTGCCTCCTTTACCAAGCTTTTGACTCTTTTTTTCATGATTTTCTTGCATCACCTTCATTTCTCTTCCCAATTTTTCCTCTACCTCTCTCAGATGATTTTCAAAACCCTTTGTGAGACATTCCATGGCCTGAGATCGATTCATATTTTTCTTTGAGGCTTTGGATGTAGGAACTTTGATTTTGTTATCTTCTTCTGAGTGTGTCTTTTGATCTTCCTTTCACCATAGTAACTTTCTATGGTCAGAATTTTTTTCTGTTCTTTCCTCATTTTTCCAATGTATTTCTTGAATTTTAGCTCTTTGTTAAAGTAGGGCTCTGCTTCCAGGGTGGAGGGTGCATTGTCCTAAGCTTCAACATTTTTGTGTAGCTGTTTTCATAGATAATTCTAGGTACCTGTAAGTTTTCAGTTCTTCCACATTGGTGTGATTAAGGAGAGGTGTCAGGCAAAGCAACAGAATCCTTTCCCTAGTGCTAGCAAGGAGACCCCTGTAATCTCCTTCTGATCAGTTATTCGAGCCCCTTACTGTCTGTGGGCTGAGAGCTCCTGAAGCAACTGCTGCTGCTAGATTCAATGGTTCCCCAAGGCCTGTTCCTGGTTTGCTGGGGCCCAGTCTGTGCAGTCAGCTTGAGCTGGATTGTACTCTACTCTCATCCAGGTGAGAGACTTTTCCTGTTGACCTTCTAAGTTGTCTTTGGCTGGAAAATTATTTCAATCTTTCCTTTTGTGGATTCCACTTCTCCAGGAATTGTTTTATGGCATTATTTAAAGGTATTCAGAGGGCTTTTTGGAAGAGCCCAGATGAGTCACAGCCTTTTCTCCTCCATTTTGGCTCCACCTCCAATGGATACTCTTGAGGACAGATGTGTAACCTAACCCTGAAAAAAACTTTTAGGCAGCTTTTAAGATTCACAGAAAGGCGTTAGAAAATTGCCTCATAATTGAGCTTTTAAACATAGCACAGAAAACTTGAATGTAATTTTCTTACTCAAGGCAAAATAAAAAAAGATATATATTAAAAGAAATAAGGAAAAATAAAAGCACATCAGAAATCATATATTCCCTTAATAAACAAATAAGAGCAAAGATCAAAAAGTTATGGTGGACAAAACGTCATGTCAAAGAAAGATAAAGAACAAACTTTAAAAAAATCAACATTAACTTAAATATAACTTTACTACTAAGGCTTGAGATATAAAATGAAATCCCAGGTAAGAAAAAATTCTTGAATAAGAGAATGTGGATAATTTCTGGTTCATATGCATGCAAGAAATCCAACACAACAAAAATGCAAATTGGATCAAACAAGAAATTTTAAAAATAACTTGTGGTCATCAATACAATGAATAGCAGAATACTTATATCAAGCTAGGAGATTGAAACTCTACCTTCTCTGTATAGAAAGTGGCAGGACAAAACAGAACCATTATTCTTGGCTCATATGTTTCACAGTGGTGCCTGAATTACAAGCATAAAATATTAGCAGATTCATCAGCATAAAGGAGATAAATCTTCAGCACAGAAGAGATAACCAAATCTACAGGACCTGATGAAATTACCAAATGAAATGATTCAGAGAGAAGAGTGAAGAGGGTCCAGAACATCGACTTTGGGAATACCCACCATTAAAAGGTGTGACCTGGGTGAAGGTCTAGCATAAGAGGTAGAAAGAGTGTTCCAACACTCTTGAAAGGAAGAGAACTGAGCTAGCATAATGTTATAGAAACCTAAAGAGAAAAGAGTATCAAGGATACAAGTGTGATTGACAGTGCCAAAGTTGCAGAAAGATCAAGAAGAATGAAGATTGAGAAAAAGATCGTTAAATTGGACAATTCAAAAATCATTCATAACTTTGGAGAGGGAAATTTTGATGGGATGATAAAGTTAGAAACCAGGTAGAGAATTAAGAATAGAGTGAGAAGAAAGGAAGTGGAGGCATTGATTTTGGATTGTCTTAAGCAGTTTATATAAAAAAGGAGGAGAGATAGGAATAATAGCTAGTGAGGAAATACATATAAGTGAGTAGTTTTTTTTTTGTTTGTTTGTTTTGGTGAGGCAATTGGGGGTAAGTGACTTGCCCAGAGTCGCACAGCTAGTAAGTGTTGTGTGTCTGTGACCAGATTTGAACTCAGGTCCTCCTGACTCCAGGACCGGTGTTCTTTTGTTTCGTTTTGTTTCATTCTGTTTTTTACTGTTAGGAGAGACATGATGTGTTGGTAAAGAAACAGTCAGTAGAGATTGGGAATAAATTAGAGGATGATAAAGGGGGAAATCTGCTGGAGAAGATATTAAATGGAATCACTTGTGCATGTGAAGGGGTCTTCCTTAACAACTTCTTCCTGTTGAGAGAGGGATAAAGGAGGAGATAGGGTAAAAGCCATCTGAGTAAGAGCTGAAGACAAGGGAAGAAGAGGGAGTTCTCAGAGAATGCTCTCATTTTTTTTTCAGTGAAAGTTGAGACAAGGTTCTCATGTGAGAGAGTAGGGGAACAAAGAACCATGGGAGATTTTGAGAGAGATGAAAAGGTCGATAAAAAGGTTCTGTAGTAAGTAGGAGAGTGTGTTGATTATGGAGGTGTAAAAGGATTGCCTTACCCCAGTGAGAATCCAGTTGAGATTATGTAGCAATAATATTCAGTGAACAAAGTCAGCTTGAATACGTGATTTTCTCCAGCTTTGTTTAGAGGCTCATGAGCAAGAGAAGAGCTAGCAGACTGTGAAAGTAATCCAAGGATGAAGATTGGCAGGGAAGATCAGCACTAGGAAAATGGAGTAAAGGGCTCAAGAGAAGAGGACAGTATAGAGTTTAACTGGTTCACCAAGGAGTCAAGATGAGGAAAGGAGAGTGTAGCTTGTGTAGGTGTGATAGAATGGAAATGATCTGAGAGGTGGAAGTATTGTACATCGCAATGAGGACAAACAACAAATGTTGGCAATGCAGAGAGATAGGTAGAATGACAACAGATTATAATAAGAAGAAAATCTTAGAGTTAACAAAACATGTGTGGGTTATGGCAAGTTAAAGAGTATAGTCATATCTATATTTAGCTGAGGTGGGTCACAGGGAATGAGCAAGTTAAAGAACTGGGAGGTTACAGTGTTTGGTGGAACATCAGCGTGTGTGTTGAAGTTACTTAGTATGAGAGTGGGAGTTTGAAAGGAGAAAAAAAACCTAAGTTTTTTCAGTGAGGCATAAACTCACTGAAAAAAGAAGAGAATGTCCTAGAAGTTAATATGACAGCTATCAGAATCTTGATTGGTTGGTAAATAGAGATTGAGGGAACTTCAATGGAGCAAAGGTTACTAAGTGATGGAGTGGTAATGGGGAGCAAAGAGTATTCTAACTCCCCAACCCAAAACAGGGAGTCAGAAGGTTCATTGCACTCAGAATCTGATGCTCTGGCTGGTTTCAACTCCATTATACAAGATACCCCTCCCAGGTCAAACTCATCACCTCTAATCTCATCATTTGTAACTCAAGCCTTGAATGATACCACCTCCCTTAGTCTCCTCTTCCTTCTGGAAGGTGAAGTACCAAACTCCTCCTAATGCCTTGCTTTATGGAGAGCAGAAACCATACTTTTTGTGTCATTCCAATGTGCATCTGCTTCTCTGCCTTTCAACTCCACTTAACAAGATACCTCTGTTCTGGGAACCCCCTGGTCTTCCCATTCCTGCCCCATCACATTTTTCTTAGACATTGTCTCCTCCCATTAAATTGTAAGCTCCATGAGGGTAGGAACTGTCTTTCTTTTAATTAATATCCAGCACTTAGCACAGTGCCTGGAAGTTAGTATGTACTTAATAAATGATTGGTGGATTTAATTGGATTGGATTGGATGTGAGTGAAAATGCAACCAGTACCTATGGACCAGGCACTTCGTAGAACACATTAGAAATAGTAGGTAAGTCAGAGAAGGTTGTTGGGGGTCAAAGGGATAGAAGAGAATGGGAATAAGAATATAAGTAGTAGGAAATGCAATCTGAAGAATAGTAGCTAGGGGGTTTGCAATTATTGAGGTAGGAAGGGTATAATGGGGTGAGTATTTGTTATTCTTTGAGGAATGAGTTCAAGTAAGTTATCAACATCCCTAAGGATCCAAATGTGTAGCTGGAAGTGAAAGGGGTATAACCTCTATGGTTAAGGCTCAGGCAAGAGAACTGGTAGGGAGAGAGCTCAAGAGGATGGCACCTTTCTTCTTCATTGGCAGGCAGGCTCAAGCTAATTACCCATAGAGGGAATGTAATGGAGTGGCCAGGTCAGTAGACCAACAGAGGGAACACTGATGGAATGGTGCTTCTGTGCTTCCCAAGCAGGCAGGCCAGACCAGGCCTGGAGAGCAGTAAAGGCAGTGAGATGAAATAACAAATTACAACTTATTATCAATTCAGTAATTACTGAGCAAGTTATGCAAAAGTGACCTAAGATATATCATGTCTTTGTTTTTTATCACAAAACCTTAGACTCAGTTCCATACCCACAATGTATTCATTAATTACAAATATGTAAAATAAACCCAAGAATAGTGAGAATACTGTAGGATTTGCTGTCTACGTGGAATATAGCTCTCTATTTAAAACATTCTACCCACACAATAATGTCAAGATCAATTGATATAAAATTTGATATTTTTCAGGCAGACGATTTAAGCCAATTATGATTCTCCCTAACTTTAAATGTATTATCATCTTTCCTAAATAGAATTAAACTAAATCAAAGTATGGCTTCCAAATCAAAGAGGGAATTGAACCAAACTCCTTATGAATCATTTGATGGACATGGATAGCATCACGCTCAGAGGCTCCACTGAAAAACACATTAAGTAATTCTGTTATCTCTTGAACTGTTCATCTGGTATAAAACTATCCCTTTGGACTTAATAAGTATAAAATAGTTAGTATATAAGAGACCAAAGTTTTTGAACTTGAATCTGAAGGTCACATTTGAACCAACAGATAAAAATCGTACCTAGAATATAATGATGCGAAGAAGGCTGTCAATACTTTGAGACTTACTGGGACCCAAAAATCAAAGATAAATGGAAAGAATATGTATAAAGCAACTAACATCTTTTGAATGCCAATCTTAATGTATACTTTTCAACATCTAAAACTGAGCATGACAGATTTGAAAAGTACAATAATAATAAAATAAAAATCCATATAGTATTAATAAAATATGAGGCAGCTAGATGAAGAGAAATACATACTAGAAAGAAGGAATAGAATTAATAAACATTCTTAGAGCACACAAAAAAATAAAACAGCAGAATCCTATGAAAACATATCAGGAACAAGCAGACATTGCTTTATTGAACAATAGTCAAAGATAACAAAAGGTACAACATAGTGCCAATTAGTTGCTATTCCAAGTAGTCCTGTAACTAGAGCATGATGGTAGTGGGTGAAGGAATGCTGAATGAGTGCAGTAGGTGTTAGAGATTTGTCTTTATTGTTAGTTCATTGGGTTTTTACCTTATTTGGGTTCTTGATACCCTAGATCATCTAGATAGCTACAACTGTTTTATTCATTGTGCATAATTTCTAGAGATATCTGAGAGGTTGTGAGTATCAAAGCAAATGGCTAGACCTCTATCTTGTCAGTTGCATGGCCCAGAGTAAAAGTGTACTTTAAGAGAAAATTGAATATTCGATCTAAAGGGGAATACAATTTAAAAATCTTTCAAAATTCAAAATAAAGAGAAAATAAAATATCTAGTAATCTATAGCTCCTTAAAAGAAACCCTGATTTTTTTCTTTCTTTTTTTTTTCTTGGTGAGGCAATTGGGGTTAAGTGACTTGCCCAGAGTCACACAGCTAGTGAGTGTTATGTGTCTGAAAAGCTGGTTTCTTAAGAGCTAGCCAATATTGAATCAATTGAAAATTTTAACTCAAATCATTATTTCTCTTGAGTTCTCTTCCTCTGTTTCTCCTAGCCCATCTCCTTAGAGACGGAAAAGACTCAAAGACTTTTGGTAGAGAGTGACCTTTAAGCTCGGAAACAAGAAAATTGGGGGCAGCTAGGTTGTGCATTGGATAGAGCACCAGCCCTGAAGTCAGGAGGACTTGAGTTCAAATCCAGCCTCAGACGCTTGACACTTCCTAGCTGTGTGACCCTGGGCAAGTCACTTAACCCCATTGCCTAGCCAAAAAAAAAAATTAACTTGTGAGTGTTTTAATCTAGGGTAAAAGTCCTAGTTCCATGCGGTTTATTTTCTCTACAAATTTAGAAGGCTCAAAATACATATTATAAAGCCTTGTGATCCAGTAACTTGTTGGAGTGAGGACATTACCAACTGTGTCACATATAACATTCAAGGTTTTAGGACCGATATGTCTGAAGTAATACAATTTTCGAAGTATGATTTTTTTAGCTGCTTCAGAGGAAAGTTTCCCTTCTTAAAATTTTTTTAGTTAGCCAATTTTCTCCTTGCAGCAAAACATCTAGGAAAGAGGAACCCCACTTGACTTTCCATCTTGATTCTCCTTACTATCTTTTCTACTTCTGGATTATGACCCTCTGTGGCTAGAGTCATTATCAGTGCCCCACTCTTCTCTCTACAGAATTTAAGCATGCAGAATGTAGAGAAAAAGCATTAAGTTCTTTAGGGGCTATTCCTTTTTGTTCAAAAGAATGCTCAGCAGAGATTCACAGGAAGTAGACATGAGATCTGCTCTTTTCCTGTGTAGTCATATATGTAAATGTTTGTGTGCATAGTTATCCCTTCACATCACAATGTTCCCCATAGTGGTTTCGATATATTGCAGGTTGTCATATGAAATTAAATGGGAATTTTGGGGGGAGTTTTGCAGAAGCCACAGATGACATGCAAAGGCCAGCAGATGATACAGAAAAAGTTTAGAAACTCAGAAATGCATAAAATATACGTATAGTATTATAAATATCAACATATTTTAACTTTTAATACCATAACAATTCGGACTTCTAATCTATGAAGGGAGGGCCAAAAAATTTAATATAGATTTTCCAGGGGTGGGGGTGTGTGTGTGCCCCTAACCTCGGTGATGTGGAAGGGATAATTGTATATGCATATGTATATATATATATATATATATATATGTACATAGGTGTATATGTACATAGGTGTATATGTACATGACTGTGTGTATTACACACACTTATTAATATGTGCATATTAATTAGCATACATACACACATGTACATGTAAATACACTAATGTGTTTGGACTTTACATCCCCTACATCTCCATAATATTTCCCTACCCTCTACTCTTTCTGAGGTCATCTCTTATAAATGATATAAACAGAAAAAAATTCAGCTCAGCCAAACTAACAAACATCACGATTTGATCTACCACTATGTGTAATAGCCAATACGGATAGTATCTCACCCCCTGCAAAGATATCTACATTAGGCAGGACCACCTAAATTTTGAAGCCATATTCCTTCTGCCATGATTTTCCTTAATATGTGCCCCAACAGCATATTTTATTTCTCACACGCCCCTTTCCTTTTTCGTTGTCTTCTTCATGCTCTTTTTATCTTACTGTGTGTTCTTAACTCTCTCAGCAAGGAACATGTTTACTTACTAAGTCATAGTCTTTATATTTCTTATACTTCCACTTCGCAGCAGAATTTCACAGCTTGTTCCATCCACTTGACTAGGCTATTTCTCTACCATGTGGTTGCGTTCAGTTTTCATAGTCTAAGTATCCTGTTATTATAGATAAATACTTTGAGGACTTTCTTTTCTATGTTCCAGGTGAAAGATATAACATGTCTATAGACATAACATGTTTACCATGCATGAGCATATCTGAAACTGGTCATGTTAGATTTAAAATAGTTTGGTCTCATGCATGCAACATTCATTCATTCATTCATTCATTCACTTATTCATTCCTTAAACAAAAATAAATATTGAGCTTCTTAAAGTGAAAAAAAATAGCTAGAATACATTAACAGCAGGAACACTTTTTTTTTTAAAGCTGTTGATAAAATTGCCTTACAGTTGCTATTGGTTCTTTTGCTGAAGAAAGGCAAACTTTTTTATACTTGATATTTTGAGCTTTACATCTTAATAAAACAGTAGTGACTTGGCAAATAAATAACCCTTACTTAATTAAAAAAAAGTCCTCCATCTGCCTTAGGTGCTTCAAATAAAAATCAATACTAAAAGCACTATAGACTTGAGAGGTCTGAAAAATATCTCAATATTCTGTAACTTGGCTAAACTTATGATTTTCTAAAATGTAGTTTTCCATAAGGAATCTACTATAGTTGTATAAACACTTTTAAAAACCCTGAAGGCTTTTGAAATTTGGGATCCAATTTCTAGATAATAGTCAAATTAACTGGGAAATCCAGTCTGACTATCTCAAAAGTTAAAATTGAGGCAGTAGCTTAATTAGCATTTCATGTTCATTAGCATTTCTACCCTTCATTAATTGTGATTTTTTTTGCCTAAATTTCAATTTATGAGTGAGGGACAAAGCACAATGCTAAGGAGAAATGCTCTCCTAATATCCTCGGTTGCAATATTAATTTGAGTTACTAAGTGAAAACAATATAAAGTAAGGCCTTATGTGAACAGTGGATAGATTAGTTTGTTTCTTATATTTCATATTTATGTTGGCTGGCTTTTGGATATTGCCATGGCTTTGGAAATTCTTCAATAGAATGCAGAAAAAATTATGGACTTCATGACTTTAACCTCACAAATGAGCAATGAGATCTGAGCAAATGCCATTGAGGAGTTCTTTGGTCATCAGTGTGTGGAAGTTTACTCCTCCAATTAATCGTCTGATGAGAAAAATGATTTCAAGACTTTTCCCATGTAGGTAAGATAGGCACCTTGTGAACTCCCATTATCTTAATGTTATTATAGACATTCACATTTAGAGGGGGATCACCCTCTCAATTAGTGAGGTAGAATACATATATATACATACACACACATATATATTATATATATATATATATATATATACATATATATACCACCTGACTAACATATGTTACTTATATAATATCTAATTATTAATATAGTAATGTGTTATGTTATTGTTATATGTTATGCTATTATTATATTGTTTTATTGTTGTTATCATCATCATCATTTATAAAATTAGACATCCTCAAAGTTTAGAAGACTTGGGTTTGAACTTCACCTTTGACTTTTACTTTGTGACCCTGGGCAAGTCAGTTAAGCATCTAAGTGCCGTTGGCTATTCTCTGACTTCAAATTGCAGAGAAAGTATGAATCTGCATTAATAGAGGAAACAAATATAAGCCGGTGATTCAATCACAAGACTGTCAGAAACAAAAACAAACCTGCGTGCCTCTTAAAGATGCACAAACTTCTTCTGGAAGAGAATTGCCTGGTCATCTTCTTCATTCCTCTCATTTTACAGATGAAGAGGTTATAGAGGGGTTAGGTGATTTGTCTAAGGTCTCACTATGACTTAACAGCAGAGCTAGATGTGAAATCCAGATGTCCTGACCTCTAGCACAGTTCCTTTCCACTACATAAAACTGCTGTTTACATAATGCTAATGGTACCTTGATGTAATATCTCCCAAGAGAATCCAATTAGTGCTGTTTTCATGAACACAACTTGTACCTTAAATATCTTTCAAATATATGCCACTGAGCATATAACTGCTAATCTATCATAATTTATAAAAATCACCAAAGAAATAAAACAACTAAAGGCATGAGACCTTGGGTATTTTCTTATAGGAAGGCTACCTTGGTAATCTAGAGACTGGTTCTACTTATTAACTCATTTAGCTTCTGTAGGATTCAGTGCTGATATATGGATTGACATAGACCCAGCTTAGGTTTAGGAAGCTGATGAGAAGATTCCTTGATACAGTTTAGGATCATCTAAAACACTTGAGAAGATTATAAAGTACAAGTTGTTGTGGAACTAAATAGAAGAATTTCCTCAAATTAATGATTTCATAGAGTTGGCCTTTAAATGAAGGCAATTGATGGGACACAAGGAACTCCTGGTGACTTGCCGAATGAGAATCAGGCATAGTCCAATGTATACCATAAAACTAAGCTTCCCTTTATTGTGTCTACCAGCTCTTGATGATTCATTGTTCACCTTTTCCCTTGTACCTTCTTCCAAAGTGCAGGAAAAAAATGAGGAGAAAGTTATTTCTCTCATCCTTCAACTCAACCTCCCACTCTGCTCCCCTCCTCCATTGCATAAAACAACAGAAGTACATGGCAATGGTCCTGGGGGGAAAAAATGGATGTTTCTATTCTTACTGATTGCGTCATGGGTAGATGATTGTTCACTTCACAAGTTCATGCATTAGAACCTCATGAGAGAGATTTCCTGATGAATCTTGCTCCTTACAGAAGGAAAAATAGAGCCCACATATTTCCTGTCAGGTCTTAGGTAGAGAGAAAAACCAGTGAGTTATATGTGTCATCATTAGGAATGGTAGATGGTTGCTTCAGCAACCAAGTTAAGTCCCTCAGGACTTCGTTTCTATATTTGCACATAATGACTCCCAAGAATCTTTGGCATTTTATGCATTTTCTGTGAATTTAAGGTATTCCCGTACTCAATAAATCATAAAGCAGGCTGAATACCTGTCCGGGATCAAAGGACCTATCACTCACATCTGGGATACCAGAGACATGAGTTATGCTTGTTTTGTAACAAAGATAGACATTTCTAGATTAATCCAGGTAGGTGTGGTACTCTGTTCTCATCTTTTAAAAAAGGGGTATGGATTAGAAGATCTCCAAAGCTCTTTCCAGCTCTAGAATAATAACGTTTAACATTTACATAACACTCTAAGGTTTGCAAAGCACTTCTCATGTTATCTCATTTGATTCTCACAATAAACCTAGAAATGTCAGCACTATTATAGTCCCATTTTACAGATGAGGAAACTGAGGAACAGAAAAGTCAAACAATTTACCCAAAGTCAGAGAGTTAGTAAGCATCTGATATAGGATTAGAACTCATGTCTTCCTGCCTCCAAGGCTTGGGCTCTATGCCAGGTCCTCTGAAAGGGAGTGAGTGATGTAGAACTTTGTACATAAACCAAAATCATTGTGGTGGTATGTAGTATTACCCTCCTGGGGTGCAAGTATCTCTCTAAATGGGCCTACAACCCTTTCCCTTTCTGTGAAGGTGGGCAAAACCAATAAAAATATAACTCCTGAGTTGGGGTGTGTGTAAGGTGGGACTCTGTTAGCCTTATTATATATGTAGCTGGGGAAGGAAAAAGAGGGAGGAACCTGGAAATTGTACCCAAAACAAAAACACCTGAATTGTCTAAAGTACAAGTAAAGTACAGTTTAGTGGTTGCAGATATTTAAGGTAAGTTCACTGGGGCCCTTGTCTACCCAGTTAGGTATTATACATTTTTGTGTGTGTCATGAACCCTGTGGGCTGACTGGTAAAGCCTACGGACTCCTCAGAATAAAGTTTTGAAATACATAAGATGAAACACATCAGATTAAAAGGAAACCAATTTTGAAATGGAGTTTTTTCATTTTGTTTTTCTTTTTAATACATGGACCCCAGGTTAATAACCTGATCTAGGTAGATGACCATTTGGAGGAGACTGTTACAATGAGAAGGACAGAGGTAAACAAACATAAGGACTTTGCCTTTGCTTTGGACTAAGTGTAGCAGATGGCTAGGAGTTTCCTGAAGAGTGAATTTTCAACTGAATGTATCACACTGAATTTGCAGCCCTTAAATGCTGTGGCACTAATTAGTCAAAGGTGAACATCTTTATTTAAAGAAGCACAACTCAGGCTTCCAGATTTCTTCATTAGCCAGGTCAAATTTTTTCACCTTCTACTCTTATGTTTCCATGTTAGTGTGGACATTTTTCAGCATTGGTTTGGTTCACTAGGGGACTTTGTTTCATTCATGCCACCACTACTTCAGGTGCTCCTCCCTGAAACCCCACAGGTAATACCTATCACTTTGTCTTTCTGAGGCTAATATTAAACATTAAAGAACTCTACAGACTGTGATATACCTTTCCAATCTTATTTCATACTAATCCTCTTGGTACGCTCTATACTCCAACCAACCTAAGCTATTTACTGATCTTTCCCTACTTTTTCTTACCTTCTAGGCATTCAAGTAACCTGTCTTGAATGTTTTAAATATACAATATATACATATGTATACATATACATATATGTATATGTGTGTGTGTGTGTGTGTGTGTGTATCCTCCACATCTCTGTCTAGATTAGCCCAGAGCCTGGCATACTTGAGGCACTTAATAAATAATTGCTGACTAACTGAAATCTTTTTTTTAAGGGGTCTAATTTAGGTATAACTTACTTTGATATATGCATATATGTGTGTATATAACACACACACACACACACACACACACACACTTACAAATTGTAACTTAGCTGTACCTTACGCTGAATAAAAACATTAAGAATCAGGAAATCTGACTATTATTGTAGCAAATACCATTAAAATATAACATTATTTGATGACAATAAATATGGTTCAAAACCTAATATAATATTTTTTAAATTAGTAAAGAATAATTTCTTTTTCTTTCCCACTTGTTTGTGTTTCAGAGCAGCTTGGTAACACTAAACAGCCAATGCCTAAGGAGAGATGTTATCCATGTTGTATAATATATTTTTGATGTATACGAAAAGTATAACTTTATAGTAGCTTTATTTAGAACCTTAAGCTAAAGAACTTTTTAATGGATATATTTAATAATAGAGACATTTCACTTGGAGATCACATCATATGCATGTAAGAGCATTGGATTTGAAGCCATGTGACCTGGAATTAAGCCCTGCCTCTACCAATCTGCATGACCTTGGGCAAATCACAATATCTCTAAACTATACCTACTTCATCTATAAAATGAGGACAATGATATTCTTACCATCTACTGTAACAAGCTATGTCTTATAAACTATAAAACATAAGTATTCTAGTATTATTATTCTTCCTTCAAGTAGAAAAAAAGTCAGACTTGCCCCCAGAACATACCGTGACTCAATAAACCATAATTTCCAAAATGGATTTTGTTCAAAATAATAAATCTGCTATTAGGAGAGTAAACACATTCTAAATTTCTTACTAGATAAATGGAACATACAGCACTCTTTTTCAGCAATCACAGATCTTCTACAATATTTGCTTTTTGTAAACAAGTTGGTCTTTGGATCCAATCACAAGCCTCTGATAATAGTTAAATCTCTTTGCTCATTAGGAATATGAAAGTATGCATCATGAAGATGAAAGCTCAGCTTTGTTTTCATTGCCCTTACCTTCCTGTTGAGTACTTGGGGACTCATATTTCCATCAATGCATTTGATCTTTTCAAATTAAATTATCCTCTTGTAGTGAGCCAGATGATAAATGAATCATTAAAATGAATGTTCTTCCCCACCTTTCAAGTATGAACTGTGTCTATTTTTTTTTCAAGATTTGTTCATCCCCCACCCCACCGAAAGAGCCGTTGGGGTTTTTGGATTAATATTGGTAAACAGCAACCTGCTGTTTTATATATTTCATGTAAAAGTCCTGGATTGTGGCTTCAGTTCTTTTAATATATCACTCTAACTCTTTTCTAGGAGGAACAGCATGATGGTTATGAGTGGTAACCTTTAAGCCAGGAAGAACTGGATTGAAATCCTACCTGTGATATACATTTATGACGTGACTCTGGACATTTCACTTCGCCCTTTAAGGCTCTAGGTAACTCCCTGACGCTGGATGTTGCAGACAAAATGCCAACCTGCCTTGTTGGGAGAGTTTCCTTACCCAAAAGCTTCTTAAACCAATGAAATAATAATCTCTGTTCCTATGTCTTTGCCAACTTCTGTGCCCAACCCTTTCCCCCACAAATATGTTAAATTCCTAACAAAACAATATTTGTATCATGTACCCAGGGCACATCTGTTTAATTTATGGTGGGACTTACTTTGAGAGATATTTCAGTATGGAAACAAGGAGAAATTGCTATTTGAACATAAGCTTTTTAGTGGGAAGGTTGCTAGAATCTTAGACTTAGAACTGGAAGAAACTTTAAAAGTCATCCCATCCAACTCTCTCATTTTATAGATGAGCTAATTAATTGTTAGAGAAGAGAAGTGATTTGCCCAAGGTCAAACAAGCAGTAAGTAACGGAGCCAGATTTCACACTTGGGTCTGTTGGCTTCCAGGCCAGAACTTTCTCCGCTGAACCACACTGTCTTAAATGATTATTCTTTGATTGCTTTTTGCCATAAGTGCTACAAGTGAGAAAGAATATAGTAGCAAAAAAAAAAAATGTCCCAGCCTTTACATTCATGAGCCGTGCAACACTGGACAAGTTATTTAACCTACCTGAGTTTTGCTTTCATCATCTATAACATGGGGAATTCGTACTTGCCCCAAGAACATACCTTCACTCAGGGAACAAAATTGATTTTTTAAAATAAGAAATATTCTCTTAGGAGAGTAAACATATTATAAATTTCTTAGTAGATAAATGAAACGTATAGCATGAATTTCAGCAATCATCCCTTCAAGCTCTAGAACCTATTATCCTATGAAATGTAGGCTTAAGCAGATGAACAAGTCATTTAACTGGTATTCCCCAAAACTTAGGTTCTAGTCTCATTTATTCAGTCAGTAGGTGGGTGTCCTTGCTTTTCAAAAGCTGTTTCATATGTTTTCATAATCCTTTAGTATTACATATATTTGGGCAGATCTCGCAAAAGGATTGAATCTGTCCCTAAACCCTTTAGCACCTAACACATAGTGAACATCGGCAAGTCACCTGACTTCACAGTGTCCAGGCTAGAGCAGGTGCCAATATGTTTTCGTAAAGGAAATTTCCTCACCAGGAATTCCCTATGCAAATTAAAACACAAATTCAGTAAGGGGGTAAGGGCAGGGGAAGTGCCTAAAGTATAATACTAAACACCACATAAATGTTTCTTGAATTAAATTGCAGTTGGGGAGCGGAGTAAGACATGCTTGACTAGAAAACTCCAAATCCTAGTCACCAGATCTTTGCCCTAAATAGCACAGGAAATTTAGCTCAAAATTCTCATGGTAACTACTCCTCAACTCCAGCAATCTTTTCTTTTCTGTTCCAGACTTCTCTACATGTCACTTTCCTTTTCCTCAGCTACCTAGGCAGCCTGCCCACCCTAGGTTTCTCATAGTCCCATGTGGTCAATATCATCTTCCTTCTACAAAGTCCAATATGATTGTCAGTGGGATAAATATGTTCAAAAACTTGTAGGGATATAGATTCAACTCAACATTAGTGGCCATTTTGATGATCTTCACTGTTATTTCTTAGTCAAAATTTTGACTCACCTACAGAATTCAGTTCATGTCCAAATATATTTCACACACACAAAGATGTTCTGAAAAAATTTCCAGAATGGCAAAAACAAATGCTGTGCAAATCAAAGAAAAGTTTTACAGATTTGACAAACCAATTTGTTGTTTTGATTTCCAGTTGAATTTGGGGTATGAAAAGATATTTTGTAGGCATGGAAGTTTTATTATTAGTATTGTTATTATTTCAGAGAAGGAAGCAGACAGACATGTACCTACCCATTTATGTTCAAATTGCAGAAAGAATCCAAAGTAAAAACCCAAAGAATATTTTAAAATTCAATTGTAGAGCTAAAAGGTTGCATGGAATTCTCATAACAAAATCTTGCTTAGAGGAAAATCAACAAAAAGGTGTCTTGTTATTAAATGCATTCAAATATGTCTCCAGATAGTGATAATTATATGAACAGATTTTGAAAAAAAAAAAAGACCTTGACATTTCATGAAATTAATCAGGGAAATTCCAGAAAAAATTGTTATTGTTTTAAAATAAAGTATACATAGACTATAGTGTTTCATATATACATACATACATACATATATATGTATGTACATATAAAATTGCAGTAGAAAATTATTTGCATGCTGTTTAAGGAAGTAAATATTCAAATTTGCCATCACCAGTTTCTTTTATAATAACTGAACTGAGCAGCTAGCTGGTGCAGTAGTTACAGTGCCAGGCCTAAAGTCAGGAAGACTCATTTTCATGAGTTCAAATCTGGAACACTTACTAGCTACATGACCTTGGGCAAGTCAGTTAAGTCTGTTTGCCTCAGTTTCCTCATCTGTAAAATGAGCTGGGGAAGGAAATGGCAAATCACTCCAGTACCTTTGCTAAGAAAACCCCAAATGACAGCACAAAGAGCTGGACATGACTGACTCACAAGAAGGAACTGAAAGCTGAACTACACTTTCAGATACATGTCTACCCCCCCTATCTTGTTGGTCTTCCTGTAGGTAGATGGAAGGAGTTGAGAAGCAGGTTTTAAGAGCATAGAGTTTGAACTAAAAGAGACTTGCTTCCATCTAGTCTAACCACCTCATTTTGCTGATAAGGAATCTGAGGCCCAGCAAAGTTGTGACTTGCTCAAGGCCATACATAGGGTAGGCATAAGAAGTAAAATTGGAAGCATCCCCTCTGACTCCAGAGAAAGTGGTCTTTCCGTAATGCCGTACTGCCCCAATTTTTGTCATTGCTGAAGAAGACTGAGGCTAGTTTGGATCTTGCTGAGATCATATCTCTGAGATTTCATCTTATCTCTGTAGTACCTGAGGAAGAAATAAATCATTTTCTAGCACTTCTGCAAGTGTGACCCCAGCTATGGAGTGTGGGCAGTCACTCACATGCCCTGGACCTATATTCCAATCATGTAAATGTTTTTTTGGAGGAGACTAGAAAGAACAAAGCAGCTTTCTCTAGGTCACCATTTTCACTCACTTTCTAAAGTGAATAATAAATCTTCTCATCTACAAAGTATTTCACTCATTCATCTCAGACCCTTGGACCTCCTAACAGACATTAATAACTCACCTGACTTTTTGGATTATACCTGTGCTCTTTTCAAAGGAAGACTGGCCACCTCTGTGTGCTTCTGGCAAATATTACTTTCTTTTTGCCCTCTAGGCTCTTCCCAAATTTCTAGCACGTATTGGCCCTATTCCATATTGCAATGAATCTGTGATCTCATGATTTGAGTAGTCCTTTAAAGGATTCAGGTCCCAAACAACCCATACCTGCTCATTTTATCTAACTTATCTATATTTTCCCATAAGCTTGCCTCAGGAGGGCCTCACTTGACAGGACAGGGGCCTTTCTTGCTTTCACCTAACAGCTCAAACACCTCAATATCATAGACCAATGGTGTCAAACTAAAAGCAAAGAAAATTCCCTATGGGCCTCATACTGACTTAGAAAATCCCAAATTAACATCATGTATTTTGTTATATTTTTAATTTTGTTAAACTTTTCCCAGTTACATTTTAGTCTGGTTGGGGCCCCTCACAGATGCAGGCAGAGAATTAGAAACCTCTGGTGTACAGTCTATTAGTTACATTCTCATCCCCCAACAAGGATATTTTTTGTATTACTATTTGTCTTTAAAGACAAACTTTACTTCACTTCTTTGTAATTCCTTGTTTATAATCTACATGGCATGTTTTGGAAGCATAGATCTTGAGGCACCTGAAGACGTTTACTTCAGCCCTCTCACTTTGCTGATACGTTAGCTGAGGCCCAGTTGTTTCAATTCTTTTTTAACTTTCTGTCTACATTAACAAATGCTTTCTCAAGCTTTAAAATGTGTGGAGATTTTAAAAGGAACATGTTGCACTTTGTATCAGCCTGACACTCCCCTGGGCTTCAGGACAGCTCAGAAGAAAAACAGATGCTCTCTCATTCAATTCTCCAGAAGGACAACCAGGTATAGATCTTATCTGGGTATAAGAAAAGCTCACTTCCAAAGTAATGGGATAGTGGAGTGATACTTAGTAACTATCAAGAATCCTTTCACAACTGATGCTTCTGGCCTGCCCTAGCCATAGTCCCTTTGATGTTTTAAGGTGAGATTGTATCCCTGGGCAGTGCCCCTACCTACTAAACCAGACGAGCTGCCTAAAAGAATCTTATTCTGATTCTGAAAGAAATGTAAGAGGCTTTCTTAATACCTGAGACCTGGCTGTCACACATATTCCTGTACATTACTCTGTAAGGCTTCTGATCTCTGAGCCTCTTGAGATTTCATCCTAAAATTTTGTTATTCCCCATAGAGAGGAGGCCAGAAAATCTCTAATCCCTTCTACTGTTTCCCTTGGAATACTGTGTATATCTGTAAGGAACTTTGAAGATGATCAAGTTTAGGGCCTAGATCTGTAAGGGGTCTTAGAGAGATTCAATGTCCTTATTTCCCAAACAAGGAAACTGAGGCCTACAGAGGTTAACTAAAAAGGTCACATGGGAAATAAGTAGCAAAACCTGGATTTTAAAACAAATTGTAAGGCTCCATTTTAAGATGAGCGAGCAGCAAGCAAAATCGATACCCCATAACCACTTTATAGACAACAATAACTTACATTTATATAGTGATTATTGTGGACCACATACTCTATTAAGCAATTTAAAGTTATTCCATTTGATCCTAACAACAACCCCACAATGTAGGTGCTAGGTGCTGTTATTCTCCCTATTTTACATCCAGTTAAGTAACAGATCAAAGAATCAAACTGAACACTTTTGACTCTAAGTCTATCACTCATGGTAAGAGTCAGAAATATCTTTGATTTGTAATCTAGCTTCTGACCTTTATTAACTAACTCAGCAAATTACTTTTCCTCTCTGTGTCTGTTTCGTGTACTCTAAAATGGAGATAATAAAGGGTACCTAAAGTGCTTCATAAACCTTGATATATAATAACATTGTGAGTTCTTTTTAGATCTACTGCTAAGAACTTTAGGTACTATTGTCTAGTGGCAAGTTTTTTAATCTAAGGATGTGTATTTAAGTGTTACATTTGGCATGGAGTAGATGTATGATTGTAGACAAGTCAAAACCTACCTGACTCTCCAGTGTAAAAATCTAATAATTATAGTTGTGCTTCTTACCTCATGAAGCTGTTTTAAACTTTCATAAAATCTACATCATGATATAAATGTGGGTTTTTATTGTAGCTCACTGTATAAAGCTGAGCCTGGAATTGGGATGGGGGGAGTGGAGAGGAGGGGAAGAGAGAGGGGAAGTAGATTTTAGAATGTATTAAATATTGCTGATGTGATACTTGCTTTCCCCTGGGGCAGAAATGATATAATATACAACCTCAAAAAAAAAAAAGAATTTTAGAAGAGGATAAAAATGGTATGTCAAATGGTAGCTAGTTAAGTATTTTTTAAATTTTTTTTAAATTTTTAATTTTTTTAAAGATAAATTTATTCATTTTTAGTTTTCAACATTCACTTCCACAAGCCTTCCAGTTCCAAATTCTTGCCCCATCCCGCCCCTTCCCCCACCATAAGATGGCACACACTCTGAACATCCCCTACCCCAGTCTGTCCTCTCCTCTATCTCTCCCCACCTCTCCCATCCCCTTCCCCTTCCACCTTCCTGTAGGGCAGGATAGATTTCCATACTCTATCTCCTATATCTGCCATTTCCCAGTAGCATGTGAAAACATTTTTTTTAAACATATGTTTTTAAAACTTTAGGTTTCAAATTTTCTCTCTTCCTCCCTCCCCACCCACCCTCATTGAAAAGCCAAGCAACTCAATATAGGTTGTACACGTGCAGTTATGCAAAACACTTCCACAGTAGACATGTTGTGAAAAACTAACTCTATTTCCCTTAATCCTATCCTGCCCTCCAATTTATTCTATTCTTTCTTTTGATCCTGTCCCTCCTCAGAAGTATTTCCTTCTGATTACCCCCTTTCCCAATCTGCCCTCCTCTCTATCATGCCCCTGCTCTCCTGTCCCCTGGCCCCCCCCATTTTCCCCGTAGGGTAAGACAGATTTCCATACCCAATTGAATGCGTATGTTATTCCCTCCTTAAGCCAAATCCTATGAGAATAAGATTGACTCATTCCCTCTTACTCTCCCCTGCTTCCCCTCCACTGTAAGAGAATTTTCTTTTCTGTTTTTTTTGTGAGATAATTTACCCCATTCCACCTCTCCCTTTCCTCTTCTCCAAGCATCAACCTCTCTCATCCCTTAATTTTATTCTCCAGATATGACCCCTTAATCTTCAACTCACCCTGTGCCTCTATCTATCTATCTATCTATCTATCTATCTATCTATCTATCTATCTATCTATCTACATACATATACTTTTTTTTCCTTCCACTACCTTAATACTGACAAAGGTCTCATGAGTTATAAATATCATATTTCCATGCAGGAATGTAAACAGTTCAATCTTAGTAAGTCTCTCATGACTTCTCTTTCCTGTTTACCTCTTCATGCTCCACTGGAGTCCTGTATTTGGAAGTCAGATTTTCTATTCAGCTCTGGTCTTTTCATCAGGAATGCTTGAAATTCCTCTATTTCACTGAATAACCATTTTTTCCCCTGAAGGATTATACTCAGTTTTGCTGGGTAGGTGATACTTGGTTGTAATCCTATCTCCTTTGCCCTCTGGAATATTATATTCCATGCCCTGTGGTCCTTTAATGTAGATGCTGCTAAGTCTCTTGTTATCCTGATTGTGTTTCCACAGTACTTGAATTGTTTCCTTCTGGCAGCTTGTAATATTTTCTCCTTGACTTGGAAACTCTGGAATTTGGCTACAATATTCCTAGCAGTTTTCCTTTGGGGATCTCTTTCAGGAGGAGATCTGTGGATTATTTCAATTTCTATTTTGCCCTCTGGTTCTAATATATCACGGCAGTTTTCCTTGGTAATTTCTTGAAAGATGATGTCTAGGCTCTTTTTTTGATCATGGCTTTCAGATAGTCCAATAATTTTTAAATTCTGTCTCCTGGATTTATTTTCCAGGTTAGTTGTTTTTCCAATGAGATATTTCACATTGTTTTCTAATTTTTCATTCTTTTGGATTTGTTTTACAGTGTCTTGATTTCTCATAAAGTCACTAGTTTCCAATTGCTGTATCCTAATTTTTAAGGAAGTATTTTCTTCAGTAATCTTTTGGATTTCCTTTTCCATTTGGCCAATTTTTCTTTTTAGGGCATTTTTCTCCTCATTGGCTTTTTGGACCACTTTTGCCATTTGGGTTAGGCTATTTTTTAAGGTGTTATTTTCTTCAGTATTTTTTTTGGGGGTCTCCTTTAGCAAAGTGCTGACTTGTTTTTCATGATTTTCTTGCATCACTCTCATTTCTTTTCTCAGTTTTTCCTCCACTTCCCTTACCTGCTTCTCAAAATCCCTTTTGAGCTCTTCCAAGGCCTGAGACTGATTCATATTTTTCTCGGAGGCTTTAGATGTAGGACCTTTGACTTTGTTGTTTTCTGGTTGTATATTTTGATCTTCTTTTTCACCAAAGTGAGATAATATAGTCTGACTCTTTTGCACTGCTTGCTCATGATCCCGGCCAATTACTTGAGTTTCAAACTCTTTGTTAAGGTAAGAGTCTGCTTCCAATGTAGAGAACGTACTGTCCCAAGCTTCAGGGGTTTGTATAGCTGTTTTCAGAGATAGTTGTAGGGACCTGTAAATTTTCAGTTCTTCCAAGGTGGTATGATAAGGGGCGAGGTGTTTACTCCTTTCCTGGCCTGTGACCACAAGTACTCCTTTCTGTCCTGTAACTGTGAGGAGGGGCTCCTCTTTACAGCTACTACAAGCTCCTCCTCAGCCCCAGCACCACCACCCAGAACTGTGACCCAGATCCAAACACAGGCAAAGCAAGAGATTCCTTCCTCAGCACTGGCAAAGAGATCCCTGCAATCCCTGTCTGATCAGTTACTGGATTCCCCCTCAGTCTGTGGGCTGGAAACTCGGGAAGCAGCTGCCCCCCCCCCAGGGCCACGCTCTCGGGGAATGGAGCTGAAATCCCACCTTCCTCTCTGAGCACCGCAGAAAAGAGTTTTCCCACTGACCTTTTAAGTTTTCTTTGGTATTGGTGGATTGAGGAGTCTGGAAACCGACACAGCTGCCCACGATTCAGTCCTCTGAGGCCTGCTCCAGGTTTGCTGCAGCCTGTGCACCCACTCTGTGCTCCCAGCCTGGCGCAATACATCTTTCTGATCAATCTTCCAGGTTGTCTTGGGCTGGAAATTTGCTTCACTCTGTCTTTTTGTGGGTTCTGCTGCTTCAGAATTTGTTTAGAGCCAAATTTTGTAAGTATTTGGAGGGGTTTGAGGGAGAGCTCAAGCAAGTCACTGCTTTCACTCTGCCATCTTGGCCCTGCCCCCTAAGTTTTTTTTTTATTAAGTATTTATTAATGAGGAACCAGCATATGTTTAGCCTATCACCTGCCATAATATTCATGGGGAAAATAAATAATGTCTTAGAAATCAGACTTCTATGTTGGCTCTAGCTAGATTTCAAATAGAAAAAAATGTTGAGAGTTGTTGGAGGGCAAAGCATAGAAAGAAAGTTGGGTAGAAGTAGGATTCAAAGGATGCTATTTTGTTGCAAAAAAGTACTTTAACAGACCTGAGACTTCTTGGAGGGAGGCCTGCTGTGAAATCTCACCAAACAGTTAGCTATCGATCTTATTCTCAAAGACAGTCTCCTAAGAAGATTATACAACTTTATTAGATTCTCTCTTCCAGTACTTTATTTCTTCCATGATAAAAATGTGTTTGATTTGTTTTTGTTTTTTCTAATTTTTTTTTACTATGACCTAATTTTTTTTCCAGAAACAGCACTTTATAATGGAACCCCCATTGACTTTGGCACCCAGACTTGACTACCAGTTCTGTTGTGTATTATCTTTCTGACTTGGAGAAAGTCTCTCCGATCCTCACATTGCTTCTTTGCAAAATTTAGGAGGTCCAACTGCATGATATCTAAGGCCTCTTCCAGCTTTGGATTCTTCGATAGTTACAATTTGTATCTATCTTCTATTTTACTTATTACAAAAATGGAGGGAACCTTGATGTTATAGTTGTTCTCAGCCACCATTTTAGAGGGACTAATTTGTTTCAAAGTTGAGACCATTCTCATGACAGTAGGTTCTCTTTTACTAGAATATGTACATGTATATAACAATAACAACATTTATATAGGGCTTACTATGTGCCAGGCACTGTGCTAAGCACTTTGCAATTGTTATCTCATTTGATACTCACCAGAACCTTAGAGGGAGGCATTCCCTTTATACAGATAAGGAAAGTGAGGCCAACAGAAGTTAAGTGGCTTGCCCAAGATCACAGAGCTAGTAAGCATTTGAGGCCAGATCTGAAGTCAGGTATTCCTCATTCCAGGCTCAGTGTTCTTTCCACTGTGCCAACTAGCTGCCATGTAAGACATAGATAGCTACAGGTACAGGTGGAGATATAGATATAGACATAGAGAGATATAGAAAGAGAGATAGAGATGATACACATATGGATATCAATATGAATATAGACACAGAGAGTATAAATACACAGTTACCACTTCCACATCATGACCTTCCCCAACTTGGTTTCTATATATCACAGGTCAGGATAAGAAATCAAATGGGAATTTTGGTGGAGTTTTGCAAAAGCCACAGATAGCACTTGTAGGCCAAAGATGACATAGAAAAAGCTTAGAAATTCAGAAATGTATAAAATACATGTATAGCATTGTATAATATCAATATATCTTTGTCCTTTTTCCATATTTTATCTTTTAATGCCATGTTAATTCAGACTTCTCTGAATAATTACGAAGGGAGGGACAAAAAATTTTATGCCAATTTTCCAGGTTGTAGGGGTACCATGCCCTTACCCCCTATAATGAGGAAGGATAATTGTAAATAGTATAGATATAGATTGGAATTCATGTAGATGGTACAGAGGCAGAGACAGAAATAGAGGTAGTTTTTTTTTTACCTGTATCTTTGATGTCATTGTTGTTGAGAATTAGTACTTTGCCTCACTTAAATCCAATCTATGCCCAGGTCAAGACATCACCCTCATAATGTCATTGGTCCCCTTTAAGAAGGAAGTACTAAAAACAACCACCACCAGAGAGAAATTCGCTCTAACAATGCAGATTAGCAACCAAATTCATTTTTGAACATTTGTTTAGAGGCACTGAGGGGGTGAAAGATTTGTCTAGGGTTATATAGTCTCCAGGATCACATAGTCAGTATAAGTCAGAGAAAGGACTTGAACCCAGATCTTCCTGACACAAAGGTCAACAAGTCTTTGTCACTCCTGCTGCTTCTCTTCCCTAATTATAACAGATTCATTTCCCCAAAGACTCGTAGTTATAGGGCAGGAACTGATCTGATTGGACCTCTGCATTATACAGGTGTGATGAATAAAGAAGAGAGCTTAGAAGACTTGCTAGGGGTCAAATAGTTAAATAATGGCAAAGTTAGGACTGGAACTCAGGTCTTTCAACTACTGGTCCAATGTCCTCTATTTTTTTTTTTTACTTCTTAACTAATTTTTCTACTGTAAACTGCCATTGCTCTAAGTAGAAATATTAATAATCCCCATTTCAACAGCTGAGTTTCAAGTTTATAGAGTTTCTAAACTAAGAAGCAAATCAGAGTGAGAGTTAGGCATAATTAGGTCCACAACCTTTGAATTTCTGGCTCAGTCTTTCCTAAACTACATGTATTAAGAACTATGTTAATATATCTTTAATCTTAAATCTCTCTGGTCGTTTATATAAGAGAAACAGCCTAATTAAAGGCTGGATACAGGGAATACACAGTTAAATTGGATTACCCACTACCAGATAGGTATTCCTTGCCCTGTGCTCTTTTTGTACCATGAAACATAATGAATCAAGGCAGAAGAATATCACTGGGGTATAAACTTAATTAACTATGATAAAATATGCACTAATTAAGCTGCAAAATATTGATTAGCTGCCTCCAGATTACTCATGTTTAGGTCAACAGGCATGGATATTTGCTACCCACCAACACCAAATTCCAGTTGCTGATACTTGAATTCAATATAGCATTTACCTTTTGATTGAGATTTAAATTAGAAGAGACATAATTCATATAAAAACCAATTAGAAGCTTCACAGAAATGGATACAGAACGTGCTATTCTATCATCTCTAGCTCTTAGGAACTTTGCTGGCCAAGGACCAAATAATAATTTAGAATTAGCACAATTAGGTATTCCCTGTCTGTAAAGTAAAAGAACCTTTTCAAATCTAAAGAAGAGATAAAGATTTATGAGACTATCAGAACCCAACTAAGAACACTGTGATGGGTTTACTCATAAACAAATACTTCAAATAATCCTCTTTTATCTGTTTGGTTCAAGTTTATCCTACTCTTCAATGAGGCTATTCGGAAACCAAGCTTTATGTACAACTTATAAGAAATTCTCAGCCTAATCAATCTCATTAAAAAAGATAGAAAAGGAATTAGTTTACTTTTAAAACAAAATTTGTGAAATGAGTTTATAACATTTCTGAGAAGTATTACAGAGAAGTACTAGTTGTATTGACAATGGCAAATGATGGGAAAGAATATGAAAGTTTGTGGAGTTAGGAAAAAGAATCTGTATTAGACTAGGAGGAGGTGTAGAAAGTAGATATTCTTAGAAGCATGGAAATGAGCACGTTATGATCTAACAATTTGGGTCTTCTACCAAATCACTTACATTATACTTTGACTAGGAGCCAAGGGAATACGGAGGCAGCTAGGTGGTGCAGTGGATAGAATTCTGGCCCTGGGGTTAGGAGGACATGAGTTCAAATCTGGCCTCAGACACTGACTACCTGTAGAACGAAGAAGGAAAAGACAAACCATTCCAGAATCTTTGCCAATAAAACCCCAAAGAAGGTCATGAAGAGTCAGACACAACTGAAAATGACTAAACAACCACAAAGGAAAAGCCATAGTTTCTACAATTGTGGGAGTATTTTGTTTGTTTATTTTGGTGGGGGTTATGGAGGGCAGTCCTGTGATTTTATGAGCTAAATAGAATTTCCACTGAGGTAACTTCCTCTATCACTATGTGTCTATACTTGCTCTGTACCTCCTTGCCTGAAATACTGCTAAAGCTTACCTGCTTACCCAGGGTTACACAGCCAAGAAACACTAGAAAAAAAACTCAAATCCAGATCTTATTGTCTTACACCAGCTCTCTAGCAGTTACACTAGGGCTGCCTCTCTAGTTTTTACAGAGACAGGGAAAGGGAAAGGAACATTTATATAGCATCTACTATGCGCCTGGAACATTTGATCTTCACATGTCTGGAGGTAGGTGCTATTATTATCCCTATTTTGTAGTTGAGGAAATGGGTTAACAGAAGTTAAATGATTTAACCAAAGTCAAACAGGCAGTTAGTGTCTAAAGACAGATTTGAATTCAGATCTTCCTGACTTCAGGTCTGTGCTATCCACTTCCCTACCAGCTACCTCTAGAAGCTGAATGGACTTAAATTCTACCGGTAGACAAATCTGTTTAGAGACCTAAGACTGATACAGAGTATAGATGGTACAGTGGTTAGAGTATGGGGCCTTAAGTCAACAAAACTTATCTTCCTGAGCTCAAATCTGGCCTCAGATACTTACTAGCTGTGTGACCCTGGGCAAGTCACTTAACTCATTTTGCTTCAGTTTCCTCATCTGAAAAATGAGCTGAAGAAGGAAATGACAAATCACTCCAGTATTGCTGCCAAGAAAACCTCAAATGGGGTCATGAAGAGTCTGACATCACTGAAATGACTGAACAATAACAGAGTCCCTGAAAGAGTATCAAATCTTATTTATTATTCAGGGATTTATCTGGAAGTTCCAGGTCAATTGCAAACTCCATGATAGCAGAATACATCGTCTGTCAACTGCTAGGATTGCCTCTTAAAAATCAACTAATTTCTGATGTTTGTGTGTGTGTGTGTGTGTGTGTGTTTACTGTTAAGATAATTTTACTCTTACTAATTTACTATTAAGATCTCTGGATCATAGAGATAGCTGGTGGTGCAGTGGGTAGAACCATGGGCTTGGAGTCAGGAATATCTGAGTTCAAATTCAGCCATAGACACTTAGTAGCTGTGTGACCCTGGGCACATCATTTAACCCCACTTTCCTCAAAAGTAAAATGGGTAGCTAGGTGGCACAATTGGATAGAGCACCAGCTCTGAAGTCAGGAGGACCTGAGTTCAAATCTGACCTCAGAGGCATGATACTCACTAGCTATGTGACCCTGGACAAGTCACTTAACCCTGATTGCCTTACCAAAAAAAAAAAAAGTAAAATGGGGATAATGCTATATAAATGCTTATTCCCATTGTTGTTCATCCTTTGTTTTCAAAGAGGACCAATGATATCACAGGGTGGTGTCTTGACTTGTGCATGAATTAGATTTGAGTGAGGCACAGTTGCACTAAGTCATCAGCCTTACTCTCTCTTCCAGTCACCAAAGTCCAATGGCAAGACAACAGGCAGGACTACTGGTGATAGTCTGGGATGCAGTGGATGACTTTAGATGACCATAGTGCCTGATTCAGCCATTGGAACAAATTGTTGTCATCAGCCCATTCAGCTGGAGGAAATCTTCACATGTTTGGGGTAGATGTCCCCCTAATTCACCTACAGGTTTGAGGACTATCAGTTATCCTCAAACCAATTGAGCTGATCTGTCATGAAGGCTTTACCAATGGATAGCTACTGTGCATGCTATAGCTTCTTGGAGCCACAGATGAGACACAGTATGTACTATATAAATGCTTATTCTCATTATACCTCTAAAGATGGAAGGGCCTTGGAAATCAGCAAATCCAAACTTCATTTTACAAATTGGGGCCTGGAAATGTGAAGTAGTTTGCCCCATATCACATAAGAAGGAAGTGGCAAGACCAGAATTTTAATCCAGGTCCTCTGACATCAAACACAAGACTTTTTACTTGATGCTTCTCATGTCAGTAAAATGAAGGTGAATGTTTTCCTTATTTTTATTGACATTTTAAATAAATGTTTACTATTATTTGCTATTTATTATTTATCATACTTACTATTCCATATTAATTTATTCATTAAAGTAGGAAACATCTATTCAACAAACAATTATTATGTATGTTCTACATGTAAAATACTGTAGGAGATTACAAATACTAAACAAAATAGCTCTTGTTGAAATAGAACTTGTAATCTACTGGGGACAAACAATAAATACTCCAAAATTACAACACCAAATAATGTGAGCACATAAAAGAAACATAAACACAGCACTGTAGGTTTTAGGTAATTACCAGGTCGAAGTGAGTCAGTAGCCAAAAGAGCTAATGCCATTATAAATCACAATGTCCAGGACATCTGAGTTGATAGACCTGCTGAAGGCTGCCCTATCCAGAGCACATTTGAAGCATTCCACTCAGTTCCAGCAGTTATATTTAAGGAATAACAAGAAAAAAAATTCTCCTGACTTTTCTACATCTTCTTCCTCCTTTTCCCTCATCCCACTTACTATTCTCCATTAGAATGTAAGTTTCTCAAGCGTTTGTTATTATGCAGGTGTTTCAGTTGTGTCTGACTCTTCATAACCCCATTTGGGGTTTTCTTGACAAAGATACTGGGGTGGTGTGTCATTTCCATCCCCAGTTCATTTTACAGGTGAGAAAACTGAAACAAACAGAATTAAGTGACTTGCCCAGGGTCACACAGCTAGTAAATGTCTGAGGCCACATTTGAACTCAGGTCTTCCTGACTCCAAGAACAGCACTCTATCCACTTTGCCATCTAGTTGCCCACATCTTGGGGGGGTACACATTTGAACTCAGGTCTTCCTGACTCCAAGAACAGCACTCTATCCACTTTGCCATCTAGTTGCCCACATCTTGGGGGGGGGGTAGGGACTATCTTTCTTATATTTGTATTCCTGTTGCTTAGCACAGTGCTTGGCACATTATTAATTACTTTATAAATGTCTTTGGTTGACTGACTGCCCAACAAATATAAACCAAGAAGGTGACTGTGTTCTCCACTCACACAGTTTTCCAACTTGTGATTTATGAACATACCATCACCAATGTTGGAATTCCTGAACTGGAGGAAGAGGCACTTTCATAGCAACATAAAGGATGGATTGGAAGAAGGAGAGGATGGAATCTGGAGATTGGTGTAGGAGGCTCTTTTAGTATCCAGGTGGGTAGTGATGAGGGTTGCAATGGCACTGGCATCACCTTGTTAGCAGTGGCAATAGAAGGAGGCAATGAGAAGCAACACAATGTAAGAGAACAAATACAGGGAAAACGTCCAGTCAAATTCAAGCTGTAACACTTACTAGATGGATGACTCTATGTTGTCACTCCAAATAAATTCAACACGATTTAACAAATATTTATTAATTATCTTCTATGTTCAAGGCTCTGTATTGGGTTCTGAGGACAAAAAAGTAAAATAAAATGAAAAGTTCCTGCCCTGAAGTAGCTGACTTTCTACAGAAAGATACGTGTACATGGAGAAATAAATATGACACTTTGAGGGGGGAGCAGCACTGACAATTGAGGGAATTAGGAAGAGGTGAACAAAGGAGGTGACAGCCAAAGTGAGTCAGGAAAGAAGCTAAGAGGCCCTAAGAGCAAGAGTGAAAATGAAAAAGCAGACCTAATGTCGGGAGACGGAAGGTGAGATCCCAGAACCTCAAGTAAGCTACTCTGGCTGAAACATAAGAGTAGGAAAGAGGGGTCATATGAAATAATCAGGAAAAAGTTAGCAGCCATCCAGATTGCAGAGGACTTAAGTTTCAGACTGGGAAGACTATTTCCTAGGGGAAGTAGGGAGGGCAAAAAGAATTTTTGATCAGGGGTCAAACCTGTACATTAGGGAGATTATCTTGGCAGCCATGCAAAGGTGAGAGACTAGAAACAGGGAGACCTGTACCACAAACCCTATGCAATAACCCCAACAAATAGTCTTTCAGCTAAGACTTGAAAGTATCCATTGATAGTAAACTCATGATGTACCAAGGTATATGGGCTTATAGGCTCATGATTTTAGAACTGAAGGGACCTTGGAGGTCATCTAGTCCAGCGCTTCTTAAACTATGGGTCGCGATCTCATATGGCAACGATAACAGGTTTCTGAATGAGTAGTGACCAAAAATTAATTAAAAATCAAATGCGTAATGAATCTGAGGTATTTCTGGCAGTGCTTGCCCATGTTGCATTGGGCAACTTCACTGTAGCCTAGGTTTTGAACACAAGGCATGCACACTTTGCACTGTGCATGCCCTCAGGCCACAGAACACCACCCAACTCAGAGGAAACACAAAAAAGGGGCCTGAGTGGAAAAAGTTTAAGAAGCTCTGATCTAGTCCAACTGTCTCCTTTTGCAGAGGAAGACTCTGAAACCCAGAATGACAATCAATTCCATTTTGAGAAGGCTTGGGATAAACTAGTAGAAAGAAATAAAAATCGTAATATTGTACTGTCATATCTTGTTCTCTCCAGAAAACTTAAAAGGGCCTGAGTTACCTCCTAACATAGTGACTTCCTTATTTCTGGAGGTTTCAAGTGAAGACTGAATCACCACTTATCCAGGATGCTACAGAAGGATTTCTTATTTAGTTCAGGGCTTAACTGCTTGACCTCTGATGTCCCTTTCAACTCTATGACTCTAAAACAGAGATAATCTTTGTAAACGAAATAGAAAGAGACATTCCCCCCTTTCAGACAATACTATATAAAAGGACAGAAAGATTTGTAGATTCAGTTCCCTGAACCTAAAGAGTATTGAACAATGACATCCTCAAGCTAAAACTGCAGTGGAAAATCCGTTCATTTCTGTTTTCTGCCTTTATAAGCTGACTCAGGTGCTGAATACATAATTAATCCTTCTGGGAAGTGGGATGTGAGGGAATTCAACATTATTGACTTTTAAAATAATGCAAAATGTTTCCCAGGTAAATTAATTATATCATATATGTATTTTCTGCATACATAAAATTTATATGTCACATAAATATTTGTTATATGATATGGCTATTAGTTTTATGTATGAACACTATACACACACACACACACACACATAGAGAGAGATGCGGAGAGAGAGACAGAGGAGAAGAGAGAGAGGAGAGAGAGAGAGAGAAGAGAGAGAGAGAGAGAGAGAGAGAGAGAGAGAGAGAGAGAACATCAGTCTTAAAGCCTCTACAAAAATAATGCTTCATAACATTTCAAATATGAAATTCAGGTAATACAAAAGTATTTATATAGAGCCAATAGAGCAGCATGCTAAGCATTGTTATATTGACATTATTTAGTCAATAGTAGTCACATAATATGCATCAGAGTAAGAAAGACTTCACCTGGCTATTTTTAAAAAATCTATGTTTAAAAATGAGTCCAACTTCACAATTATTTTGAAAGTTCCAAGTCATTGAATTAAAAAAAAAGACTGTTTGCTGTACACTAATGGACACTAATAGAATATGGCTAAAGATACCGGAAGAATTTTAGGGAAGGAAAAGTCAGTGGTGATTGATATTTGCATGGAATAAAATGCTACACTAATAGTATATGGTAGTAGATTGAGTACTATATTTGGAGTCAGGAGAAGGCAAATGTGAATCCCACTTCAAACACTTACTAGCTTTTTGGATTAGTGACTTACCTTCTAGGGTTCCTCAGTTTCTTTATCTGTATAATGAGGGAGGTACCCTTAATAGCTTTTAAAGTCCTTTGTAGCTTTTAATCCTAGAAGTTTGATGCAACATTCCATTAGCAATACTTGAACTTATAGTTATTAAAAGAACAATTTTAATATAATGAAAGAATTATGTAGAATCATGAGATCAAAAAGTCTAGTACATTGTGGGACTCTAAATAAACTGGAACTACCTATGTGGGATGACCATTTGCTTAAATGCGGCATCACTTGAGGCCTTTGAGTCACTGCCACCTCCCTAGACTGGGAGACAAGGGGGAATTAGCTATGTCTGTCAGCTCCTGTAATTTTTGCCATCTCCATATGTACCAGCTACAAAGTCTCCTCCTTGTATCTCTTTGCCCAATAGATGTAGCCAAGGCTGTAGATGACAGAGAAAGTGATGATTTGTTCTGAAGAAGAGCCAGAGGCTACAAAGAGCTCCTTCCCACCCCCCCAAACACCACCCCTGAATCTGTAGGGAATTGGCAGTGGTTTGAGAACTGTGCTCTTGTCACCACTAACAGAAAACAAAAATTATTGGAAATCTCTCTAAAATGCATAATGCACAGTCCAGTTTTCCTAAGCAGAGTATGCATCTAATTTAACTGTTTCTTGGTGACTTTGAGTCTTCATTATAAAAACCAATCATTGTACAGGCTCTATTGCCATAGAGCCTGCCCATAAGAATTTTTTTTTTTATATTTACTTAGAAATAAAATGTACACATGAAACAATTAGTGAGTAAGCCAAGACCGAATACTGATTTGGTAAAGTGCAAAATTTTGAAGGGAAGGTAATAAAGATCCTAGGAATTACAGTTGGAATATACTTCTTCATTTTACAGATAAAGGAACTGAGGTCTATAGAGGTTAAAAGACTTGATCAAGGTTTTAGAGCTATTAAGATTATTGGCTCATACAATTAGATCTGGGAAACATCTTGGAGACTCTCTAGCCCAACTCTCTCATTTTGTAGGTGAGAAATTGATGCCCAGAGAGGTTCAATAATTAGTCCAGGGTCTCAGAGCTAGACAATACCAGACTTGGGATTTAAATTCAAATCCTACATGGACAATTCTAAATTCAATTATCTTTCCACTGCAATACAGCTAGGTAGGTGGCAAGACCTTGGTTCAAATTCAGACTCAGACATTTACTAGGTGTGTGACCCTGGAGAAGTCACAAAACCTCTCAGTGTCTCTATTTCCTTAACTGTAAAATGGAGATAACAATACCTACCTTGCAGAGCTGTTGTGAGGATAAAAATGATATCATATTTGTAAAGTTTTTAGAACAGTGCTTGTCAAATGTAGTAGACACTAAATAATATAGGAGATGCTATATAAATGTTTATTCCCTTCTTTATCCCCCTTTCCTATTGAAGAAGGATGTACTATATTAAAAAAGTGCTATTCGTGTTTAAGAAATAAGATGTGCAATAAGAAGAAAGTCTTCATGTACACAAACATATTTATAGTAGCACTCTTAATGACTGCAAAGAATTGGAAACAAAATACCTGCCCATCAATTGGAAAATGATTAAATGAATTGTGGTACATGAATGTAATGGAATATCACTATATTGTAAGAAATGATGTGTCTGATGAATATAGAGAAGTATAGAAAGATCTACATGAACTGATGAAGAGTGAAATAAACAGAGATAAGAATACAACATACAAAATAAGTACAACAATGTAAATGAAAAGAACAACCATATACCAAAAGTCAAAAATGGACATAGCAAAAATATAAAAATCAAGTAGGACTTGAATGAAGAGATATGAAGAAAGGACATCCTCAAATCACCCATTTGTGGAGTTGAAAGGTCTGCAAGGGTTATACGAGACATCTTTTGGTGTGGGACATTTTCAATATATCAGTTATGCTCATTTCTTTTTTTTTTTCTCTCTAAAAATACAATATATTATAGATGGCTGTCTGGGAGGCACAGGAGGAAAAGGTACTTGGGATAATTGTAATGATGTAAGAAACTGAAGATAAAAATAAAAACTTACTTTAAAAAATAAGATGTGGAATTTGAACTGAAACTTGAAGGGTGGAAAGGATATGGATAAGAAATAAAAAGGATGGCATTCCATGTAGGGAGAAAAGCATGAGCACTAAAAGGAAGACCCAACCCAGAAAATTAAAATTTTAGAGCAATATCCATGGAATACTAATGAAAAATGTTAAATACAAAATTAGCAGACTACAATAATATATAAAAACTAATGCATATTCTTACCAGGTTGGTTTTGTAACCAGGAATGTATGGTTAGTTCAACATTAGGAAACTTATGAAAATAATAGATCACATTAACAACAAGAGCAGTAAGAATCACATAATTACATAAATAAATGCAGAAAAATATCTGACAAAACTTAATACCTGCTGCTAAAAATTTCAAACATTAAATAGCACAGGAATAAATCAACTGTTCCTTAATTGGTAAAATAGTATTTCTCTAAAACCATGAACTAGAACCATATGTAATATGTAATAGAGATAAACTGAAGACTTCACCACTAAAACCAGGGTGAAGAAAGGATGTCCATGGTCACCACTATTACTTGCTATGGTACTATAAGTGCTAACTATAGCAGTAAGACAAGTAAAAAAAATGAGGGAATGAACAGAGGCAAAGCATAAGAAAAGCATTGCTTAATGCAAATACATTGGTTTTAGAAAACCCTACACAGTTTACTAAAAATTAATTGAAACAACAACTTCAGCAAAGTATTAAGATATATAATAAATCAGCAGAAATTATCAGCCTTTCTGTACATCACCAACGAAACCCACCAGGAAGAACTAGAGAGAAATTGCATTCAAGTAACTACAAAATATCGAAAATATTTGGGTGTCCACCAAAACACAAGAATTATATGAATATAACTACTAAGTACTTTTCATAGCAATAAAGATAAAATAAGTAATTGAAGAGATATTAATTTCTCTTTGTCAGGCTGTGGCAATAAAATGAAGATGACAATGCTATATAAATTAACTTACTTATTGATTCATCATTCAAATTACCAAAGCATTTCTTTGTAGAGATAGAAAAGTATGATTATATTGATCCGTAGGGGGCAAAAAAGTATAATCTCAAGAGAAATAAAAGAAAAATGTAGAAAGGAAGAGGACTCTAATACCAGATTTGAAAACATATTACAAAAAAGTAAACAAAACTATTTGATACTGGTTTAAAACTAGAAAAGTACATTGGTGGGACAAATTAGGGACCTACAGAAGCAAATACACATAGCAACAGTGTTATTTTGTTTTGCTGTGTCTTAATGGTAGGAATAAATCAAAAGATTCTCTTGCTGAACATCCTATTTTTTTTTCCACTGATGATTAGGCTTAGGTTTGCTGAGTATATCACTTTTGACTGTATCATGAACTCCTTTGCTTTTTAGAATATACTTCATTCCTTTCTGTGATTTCTAATGGGTGCAAAATAGTTTTGTGTGACTTGTAATTTCTTTGAGCTTTCTCCTTTCTTCTTGCTGAATTTACTTTTTTTCTCATTTTAATTGTTAACTATAATGTCCATGAATCTTGAACTTTAAAGGACTGGGTTTATCTTTTATTTGTCTTAAATAATTTCTATAGAAGAGGGTAATATATTTTAATACTTATTTTTCTTTTGTAGTATTATTTGTTCATCTCTCTTGTGTTTCTATTATTTGGGAATGTTTACAAGTCAAAAAATGTGCTAACATACAACAGTGGGCTGGTAAATGTTTAATAACTGGCTCATAAAAAAAGTATACACAACATACTTTTAAATTTAATCTAAATTAGCAGCATTCTCTATCACTTTCTTAAATCTAGATAATGAACAAAATAATCAAATAAGCCCTGATTTATAGTGTTTGTTGATTTCTGGTATATAAATGGTCACACTGAGAATTTAACAATCAGCTTTTAAGAATCAGTCTGAACTGACTCTAGCACACCCCTGCATATATTATTATTATAGTAGTAGTAACAGTAGTAGTAGTAGTAGTAGTAGTAGTAGTAGTAGTAGTTGATTTTGATTCTTCTTTTTGTTTTGCGGATATATTGGGAGTTTGGTGTATGTCAGGTGACCTAAAATGGAGTCACCTATGTGAGAGACAAAAAAACTGGTACATTATCGACATTTTGCATTGGCCTAGCCCATGTTGCGGACAGCCTCTTTTCACTAGCTCAAATTATCAGCATTTTGAAACTACCTGGTAGATCACATTTTTTTCCATACATTAATGTCTAAGAGTGAGGGACTCTATTCATAGCAGCTGACAATATGTGATTAATGGTGAGGAGCCCAATAGCCAAGTGTCCTCTGTCTCCAACTTAGCCCATCTAGCAAAAGATATAGGCCTGGATTTTTTTTTATTTGTAGGTACATGGAGGGGTTCCTGGGTTCCTACCCCAGGAACTTGAGCCCCAGGGATCCAGGAACCCAGGAATGCAGGCCGGTTGTTTCAACCAGCCCAGAAGTGAAGCCTTAAGGAACAAGGGTCCAGGATACTAGCCCAGTGGGTCTTTGGGTGTGAACTTGGTGGGAATCACGCTATGAAAGAATGCAGCCAAACTGTGAGCCTAATTCCCCTTCCCTTCCCAGAGGGGAGGGTGCAGTAGGGGGATTGTGCCCCTGAACTGCTGGGGAAAACATTTGTATGTTTTTTGTTGCCATATCTTTGAAGTAAATATTCCTTTGTAAAACTTAATTTTACATTTATTGGCTAAACGGAACCCGAGTGTGAGTCACTCACTGGCCCTTGAAATGGGCAGAGCACAGTCAGGTTAAGCCAAAGGTAGAACAGACTCCCTAATCCCTGCAGCATTCCAGATAACCCTAGGGAGGAAGTGAAATGGAACAGGCCTGGTCCCCAGCAAGAGATCAGCTAACTCAGGCTACAGGAGGAGTGTGTCACATGTTTGTTTTTTATTGAATGTCAGAAGAATGATTACTTTGAGTGAAAATGATTTCCTGCTATACAAGCAAAACAAAACAAAACAATACAACACAAGTTAGCAGTGCTCATCTGTCAGAAACTGCATAAATTCTTTTAGCCCAGATTCATGATATAAGCTTAAGTCAGACTTAAGTTAGATATGAAGTTTTATTTAGAGTTGGATATGAAGATAAAGAATACATTTCAACTGGTTCTACATCTAATTCTTTTTCTAGTTCTAGATTCTAGATCTTGACCCTGAGCAGTGGACCTTAATATTCTGATCAATAACAATCATTATGTCCAATGTTAATTTTCACTCCCTACTTTGGGGGAGGAATAAGTTCAAGTAAAACCCAAGCAGTACATGCATTCAGGGCTTGAGACAGCTTCAATCAGTAAGCATTTAGCAGGCACTTAATATATGTCAGGCAGAATATTTTAAAAGCTAAGCCTCTTATGGCGTAATCATAGTCATCAGAGCACATAGTTTTCATCAAATTTCTGTCAAAGAAATATCCTGAGATCAGGCAGAAACAATTCGAGCCTTTTCTCTTATAGTTTACCATTTCACCTTGAAATCAGGGACTGTGATTTCTCATATTCCTGTTAGACTGTTACATGGACTTTTTTCTACCACAGATGATGATTTTGACCAGTTCAGATCAGTGCAATTCTTGCTGTTCAGTGATATTGGTGCCATCAAATACCATTGAATTCCTGATGCCTACTGGAAGGGAGCCAAAGTAATTCTATCTACCCTATAAATTTGGGCAGCCATTCTGTGAGCCTTCATAGCTTTTCCCAAGTAGTGTGAGTAGCCTATTTGCATTCAGTCTAATGCAAAGGCATAAACCACTGTGGTTAATATGCAAAGGCAGTCTCAGGAAGGGATACAAATAAATCTTCCTGCCAGAGTCTTTTAAGGTCTGAGAAGCATAATATGGTAAACCATGGATGGAGGGGAAACTTTGGGAAAGAGTAGGTTTAGTGGGACTTGACAAAAGTTTCCCTGAGAGCCATACTTTATCCATGCACATCTGCTCCTTTGTTTTGAGAGAAAGGTCACCCAAGGATTTCTGAAATGAAGGTAATGAGCAAAGAAAAATCAATGACCTTCACCTTTTCATAGGTAGATAAAGTGCTTTATGTCAAGAATATATACCCTGTTGAAGTTTAAGTTGCAACAGACAAAATATTTTTCTATTAGGAAAAAGAGCCTACTCCTTTCTTGTGATGGCTACAGAATTTAGAGGTCATCCTTTTGGCCCAGAACAGTCTATGCTGTGGTTTCTTTTTTCTCTATTTTCAAAAGAAAATGTACTCTGTGCCATGTTCTTCATACTTTCATCTCCTCCAGGACAGGCTCCTTCTTGTCATTTCTCTCTGGGATGCCTAGAAAACACACTTGTGAGTCATTTAAACTGTGTAGGGTAGTAGCCAGTTTTTTTCCCTTTTTCAGGCTGAGAAATTGGGTGAGACATCTACTAGAGATGGTCCTATGTCCCAGCATCTAAAGTAATCAAGTTAATAATTCTTTTTGAATAAAATTTCCTTTAATCTCAATAATTGATTATCTGTATTTACTGATTTTTTTTTAAAAAAATTGTGTTGTACTATAGGCATAGTCTTTAAATACAATTTAAAGAATGAACAAGATATATTGTGCCTAATGTTCTTTTTTCAGCTCAAATATCTTGCTAGGTATATAATGTAGAAGACAGAATGTTAGATTTTGAAATCAGGAAGACTTTTTAGAACATATAGGTTCTTTTCCTTTTCCCTAATCGTCTTTGGAAATACACTTAGTAGTGCTATTGAGTCTGATGGTAGCCATCTCTAAGGTGGGGGGGTGAAAAAGGGAGGGGAAGGATGAAAAAAAAGAAATTTACACTTTATTGTATACATAATAGGAATAGCAAGTTGTACATAATAGATTTGCAGTTTCATGTGCAATCATCTTTTTTATTATACTATATTATGGAAATGCTTGTTTTATTCCATAAATTTAAAAAAAAATCTGTAATAGCAGGCATGAGACTAAAAGCAATGAAATCAGGAAGATTTAAGGTCAAATCCTTCTTCACGCATATGTGAATTGTTGTGATCCTAGGCAAGTGACTGAACGTCTCTCAACCTTACTTTCCTTATTTGTAAAAAAAAAAAAAAAAGATGATTGGACTAGACTACCTCTTAGGCATCTCCCAACACTAAATTCATGTTCCTATGATACTACATGGGAGGAAAACTTGTGATCAGTTCCTCTTTGCCACTCTCTGAGATGCTGTGATTTATGTGTATATGCTATTTACTTCTCTGTGTGACCTTCAACAAGCCCCTTTCCTTCTCTGGCAGTCTGAGAGAGAAGGATAGTAACCTGCAAAATAGGGATAATAAGACCTGTTCTTTTTGACTCACAGGGTTGTTGTGAAGAAAGTCATAAGAACTCATAATTGTGAACTGTTATTATTCTTATTGGGGTCTAAGAAAAAAAATCTTTGAGAACAAAAGGTCAAGAATATCAAGAGAATTAATGAAAAAAAATGCAAAGCAAGGTGGCCTAGCAATACTAGATCTCCAACTACACTATAGATCAGTAATTATCAAAACTATCTGGTAGTGGCTAAGAAATAGAGTGGTTGATCAGTGGAATAGATCAGGTATATAAGACACAGCACTCAATGACCATAGTAATCTAGTCTTTGATAAACCCAAAGACCCCAGCCTTTGGGATAAGAGCCCACTGTTTGAAAAAAAACTGCTGGTAAAGCTGGGAAACAATAGGACACAAATAATAGGAAACCAGCATCTCACACTGTATACCAAGATAAGGTTAAAATGAATGCATACTTTAGACATAAAGGGTGACACCATAAGCAAATTAGAAAAGCAAGGAATAGTTTATCTGTCAGAACTATAAGGAAAGGAAGAATTCATGACCAAATAAGAGATAGAGAGCACTATGAAATGTAAAACAGATAATTTTGCTTATATTAAAATAAAACTCTTTTGTACAAACAAAACCAATACAACTAAGATGAGAAGGAAAGCAGAAAGCTGGGAAAAATTTTATAATAACTGCCTCTGATAAAGGCCTCATTTCTCAAATATATAGAGAACTGAGTCAAATTTATAAGAATACAAGCCATTCCCCAATTGATAAATGGTCAAAGGTCATGAACAAGCAGTTTTCATATGAAGAAATCAAAGCTATCTATAGGCATGTGAAGAAATGCTCTGAATCACTTTTGATTAGAGAAATGCAAATGAAAACAACTCTGAGGTACCATCTCACACCTATCAGATTGGCTAATATGACAGAAAAGGAAAATGATAAATGTTGGAGAGGATGTGGGAAAATTGGGACACTAATGCATGGTTGTTGGAGTTGTGAACTGATCCAACCATTCTGCAGAGCAATTTGGAACTATGCCCAAAGACCTATAAAATGTGCATACCCATTGATTCAGCAATATCACTACTAGATCTGTATCCCAAAGTGATCTTTAAAAAAGGGAAAAGGACCTACATGTTCAAAAATATTTATAGCAGCCCTTTTTATAGTATCAAAATATTGGAAAATGAGGAGATGCCCATCAATTGGTGAATGACTGAACAAGCTGTGGTATATAAATGTAATGGAATACTACTGTGCAATAAGAAATGATGAACAGGTAGATTTCAGAATAAAACCTGGAAAGACTTGTATGAAATGATGCAAAGTGAAATTAGCAAAACCAGGAAAACATCAGCAATATTGTGTGATGACCAAATATGAATGACCTATCTCTTCTCAGTAACTCAATGATCCAAGAGAAGTACAAAGGACTCATGAAGGAAAATGCTATCTACAACCAAATAAAGAACTGATGGACTCTGAATACAGATCAAAGCATATTTTTTCCACTTTATTCCTTTTTGCATTTTTTTCTTTTGATCTGTTTCTTCTTTCACAACTAAGATGGAAATATGTTTTACATGAAAGCACATATATAACCTATATCAAATTGCCTACCATTTTTGTAAGAAGGGAGGGGAGAGAGGGAGAGAGAAAAATTTAGAACTCAAAATCTTGTAAAAACGAATGCTAAAATTATCTTGAGGTGTAATTGGAAAAAAAATACTATTTAAAAATCCGAGCTAAAAATCAGAGTTCAATAAAGTCAGAACTCAAGGGCATCTCAAAGCAAATAGAGGAAAACTTGAGCAGAATTCTTCATCAGTTGGTCATTGGAATCTCTGGACCTCACCTCATCTATTGTCAGTTTAAGACATGGCTCATTCTAGGACACCGTGGAGCTAAGTCTATATTTGGTTAGCAGATGAGTCCGGATAGTATCAAAACTTGTAGTGGCGGTGATGCAGCATAATCCAGTATCTATACCAGTAGACAACAATCATAACAATAAACTAGTATTTTTATAGTTCCTTAAAGTTTGCAAGGTACCTTATATTACATGTCTCATTTGAACCTCACTACCATCCTGTGAAGTATCATTTTCCCCATTTGATAGAGGTTAAGTACTTGTTCGATGTTACACAGCTATTAAGTATTAGAAGCAGTATTTGTACCCAGATGTTCTTGACCTGGTAACAGGAAGACCCTGACTTCAAATCCAGTCTTAAATATTTAGTAGCTATGAGACTCTGGGCAAGTTATATAATCATTGTCTGTCTCAGGTTTTCTCATTTCTAAAAAGGAGATAATGATAGCATTCACTTCCCAAGATTGTTATGAGGATCAAATAAGACAATATTTGTAAAGCTCTTTACAAACCTTAAAGCTATATATAAATGTTAAGTATTGATATTATTATTGTTATTAAAGATTGTCTACTATCTTTTCATTCTACATTGCTCTTTACAAACATAAATTTATATATGGTATTAAGTACTGAAAGAAAACTGAAATAGTTAATATTAAGGTGATATAATTACTGGGAATATCTTCATGATATTGTTTCTGAAGAGGCTTTTGTTAATAATAAATTATAATAGTATGATCAGAATTGTAGACATGGAAGTTTTTGATTCCATGAAATAACAGTAAAACAGCCTTGTTAATTATGTGTGGTTCCACTTGGCAGGTTACATTATTTTCCAAGTTCTAGAAAGCAACTGGTATATTGTGATCAGCTGTAATTTGGGAGATAAACAGCTCCACACTGCAGCACATTTCATAAGATAAATTGTCAGGGAAAAAACTCATTCATTGGTGGTCATTATAGCATATTAGTAAAGATTCAGAAAACAGCATTCTGGAAAACATCCCATGTCCATAAATACAAAAGCATAGAATAACATTGTCTATTAAGCAATTGTGTAATTCTATAATTGACTTCTTGAAAGAAAAATTGATAGAAGTTGTGTGGTATTACTTTATTGACTTAATAAAATACTTTGTTTTTGAAGTGGACATCATGAATTACATGTATTTTATCTTGGATAACAAAGATATCAACACTGATTTAGTAACCTAGACTTTGGAAGTTCCAAATACATATTTCTTTTTATCACTCATATCCCTAATATATTTGAAAGAGATAAGGTTCCCTGAAGATGTCCCACAAGTTTATCATCTTTTAATACCACAATCAGGAAATTGATTAAGTAAGCATGGTCCAAGACCTATCAACTAGAAAGAAGATTCTGTGGAAGGCATTGGAATATGCCAAATCAGCAGATTACAGAGAGAAGGTGCTTAACTTTGTGAATGATTAATATATAGGAATCATCAGTAACTTGATAAATGATTGGCTGTGGATAGACCAAGTTTTATAGAGGGGTTTCCTCAGAAAAGAGCAGTAAGGAAAGTTGATTGCAGGCATTTAATATAGGAGCTACAGAAATGTTTAATTAACACTGCTCTCACTGTCACTACAAAATCTCACCTTAGGCAAAACTGGTGTGGCCTCTTTGACTAGATATTGCATCATTTTCTTGGTGTCTTCTGTTACATAAATAAATAGGACTGTAGATTTGGACCTGGAAGGGGCCTTAGAAGTCATTAAGTTGGATTCCCTCATTTTTTTAGCATTTAAAAAAAATTTTATTATTTTATTATGATTTATCAACAATCACTTTCATATGCTTTTGAGTTTAAAATTTTTCTCCCAGGGGCAGCTAGGTGGTGCAGTGGATAGGCACTGGCCTTGAAGTCAGGAGGACCTGAGTTCAAATCCAGCCTCACACCAAACACTTGACACTTAGTAGCTGTGTGACCCTGGGCAAGTCACTTAACCCCAATTGCCTAAAATAAAAAAAAATAAAAACAATAACAACAAAAAACAAATAAAATTTTTCTCCCCCTTCCTCCCCATCACCCTCCCCAAGACGGCACACAATCTCATATAGCCTATACATTTACATTCTTATTAAACATATTTTCACATTAGTGAAGTTGTAAGTAAAAATTACAACCAATAGGAGGAACCACTAGAAAGAGGAAACAAAACTCAACAGAAGAAAAAAAATGATAGCGATTCAACTTCCATAGTTCTTTCTTTGGATGTGGATAGCATTTTCCATACGAGGCCTCTGGGATGTCTTAGATCCTTGTATTGCTGAGAAGGGTTAAGTTTATCAATATTAGTCATCACACAACATGGCTGTTACTGTGTACAAAGTTCTCTTGGTTCTGCTCCTTTCACTCAGCATCAGAGCATACTTTTCCAGGTTTTTCTGAAGTCAGCTTGTTCATCATTTCTTATAGCACAATAGTATTCCATTATATTCATATACCACAACTTGCTCAGCCATTCCCCAATTGATGGGCATCCTCTCAATTTCCAATTCTTTGCCACCCAAAAAAGAGCTGCTTGAATATTTTGTACATGTGGGTCCTTTTCCCATTTGTATGATCTCTTTAGGATATAGCCCTAGAAGTACTATTGCTGGATCAAAGGGTATGCATATTTTTATAGCCCTTTGAGCATAGTTCCAAATTGTTCTCCAAAACAGTTGGATCATTTCACAACTCCACCAACAATGAATTAGTGTTCCAATTTTCCCACATCTTCTCCAGCATGTATCATTTTCCTGTTTTGTCATGTTAGCCAATCTGATAGGTTGTCTTGATTCACATTTCTCTAATCAATAATGATTTAGAGCATTTTTTCATATAACTATATATGGCTTTAATTTCTTCATCTGAGAACTGTCTGTTCATATCCTTTGACCATTTATCAATTGGGGAATGGCTTGTATTCTTATAAATTTGTCTTAATTCTCTCTATATTTTAGAAATGAGGCCTTTATCAGAGAGACTGGTTGTAAAAATTCTTTCCCAATTTTCTACCTTCCTTCTAATCTTAGTTGCATTGGCTTTGTTTGTGCAAAAACTTTTCAATTTAATGTAATAAAAATTATCTATTTTGCTTTTTAATGTTCTCTATCTCCTGTTTGGTCATGAATTCTTCTGTTCTCCATAGATCTGATAAACTATTCCTTGTTTCCCAGTTTGCTTATAGTATCAGCCTTTATATCTAAGTCATGAACCCATTTTGACTTTATTTTGGTATATGGTGTGAGATTTGGGTCTATGCCTAGTTTCTGCCATACTCTTTTCCAGTTTTCCCAGCAGTTTTTTTCAAAGAGTGGGTTCTTATCCCAGAAGCTGGGTCTTTGGGTTTCAAATAATAGATTACTATAGTCATTGACTACTGTGTCTTGCATATTTAACCTATTCCACTGATCCACCTCTATTTCTTAGCCAGTACCAAGCAGTTTTGATGATTGCTGCTTTATAATACAATTTAAGATCTGGAATTGCTAGGCCACCTTCCCCTGCATTTCTTTTCATTAGTTCCTTTGATATTCTGGACCTTTTGTTTTTCCAAATGAATCTTGTTATTATTTTTTCTAACTCTATAAATAATTTTTGGTAGTTTGATTGTATGGCACTGAATAAGTAAATTAGCTTAGGTAGGATTGTCATTTTTATTATATTAGCTCGGCCTACCCATGAGCAGCTGATGTTTTTCCAATTATTTAGATCTGATTTTATTTGTGTGAAAAGTGTTTTGTAATTGTGTTCATAGAGTTCCTGGGTTTGTTTCAGGAGGTAGACTCCTAAATATTTTATAATGTCTACAGTAAGTTTAAATGGATTTCTCTTTCTATCTCTTGCTGTTGGGCTTTGTTGGTAATATATAGAAATGCCAATGATTTATGTGGGTTTATTTTATAGCCTGCAATTTGCTAAAGTTGTTTATTATTTCAAGTAGTTTTCTTCTTGATTCTCTAGGATTCTCTAAGTATATCATCATGTCATCTGCAAAGGTGATAGCTTTGTTTCTTCTTTGCCTATTCTAATATCCTTCAATTTCTTTTTCTTCTCTTATTGCTAAAGCTAATTTCTACAATATTGAATAACAGTGGTGATAATGGACATCCTTGTTTCACCCCTGATCTTATTGGAAATGCTTCTAGCTTGTCCCCATTACATATAATGCTTGCTGAAGGTTTTAGATAGATGCTATTTATTATTTTAAGGAAGACTCCATTTATACCTATGCTTTCTAGTGTTTTTAATAGGAATGGGTGTTGTATTTTGTCAAAAGCTTTTTCTGCATCTATTGAGATGATCATGTGGTTTCTGTTGGTTTTGGTTTGATATGCTCAATGATGCTGATAGTTTTCCTAATATTGAACCAACCCTGCATTCCTGGTATAAATCCTACCTGGTCATAGTGTATTATTCTTGTGATAAGTTGCTGTAATCTATTTGCTAGTATTTTGTTTAAAATTTTTGCATCTATATTCATTAGAGAAATTGGTCTATAATTTTCTTTCTCTTTTGACTCTTCCTGGTTTAGGTATCAGCACCATATTTGTATCATAAAAAGAATTTGGTAAGACTCCTTCTTCACCTATTTTCCCAAATAGTCTATATAGTATTGGAATTAATTGTTCTTTAAATGTTTGATAGAATTCGCATGTAAATCCATCTGGCCCTGGAGATTTTTTCCTAGGGAGTTCATCAATGGCTTGTTCAATTTCTTTTTCTGAGATGGGGTTATTTAAGTATTTTACTTCCTCTTCTGTTAATCTGGGCAATTTATATTTTTGTAAATATGTATCCATTTCACTAAGATTGTCAAATTTGTTGGCATATAGTTGGGCAAAATAATTCCTAATTATTGTTTTAATTTCCTCTTCCTTGGTGGTAGCTTCACCCTTTTCATTCTTGATACTAGTAATTTGGTTTTCTTCTTTCTTTTTTTAATTAAATTAACCAAAGGTTTATCTATTTTATTGGTTTTTTCATAAAACCAGCTCTTAGTTTTATTTATTAGTTCAATAGTTTTCTTAATTTCAATTTTATTAATTTTTCCTTTGGTTTTCAATATTTCTAATTTGGTGTTTAGTTGAGGATTTTTAATTTGTTCTTTTTCTAGTTTTTTAGTTGTATGCCCAATTCATTATCTCCTCTTTTTCTATTTTATTTATGTAAGCATTTAGAGATATAAAACTTCCCCTAAGAACTGCTTTCTGCATCCCATAGTTTTGGTATGTTGTCTCATTATTGTCATTCTCTTGAATGAAATTATTGATTGTTTCTATGATTTGTTGTTTGACCCAATCATTTTTTAGGATTAGATTATTTAGTTTCCAATTATTTTTAGTCTATCTTTCCATGGCCCTTTATTACATATAATTTTTATTGCATCATGATCTGAAAAGGATGCAATTAATATTTCTGCCCTTCTACATTGGATTGTGAGGTTTATATGCCCTAGTACATGGTCAATTTTTGTGTATGTGCCATGTACTGCCGAGAAAAAAGTATATTCCTTTCTATCAGCATTCAGTTTTCTCCAGAGGTCTATCATACCTGACTTTTCTAATGTTCTATTCACCTCCTTAACTTCTTTCTTGTTTATTTTGTGGTTATATTTATCTAGTTCTGAGAGGGGGAGGTTGAACTCTCCCCCTAGTAGAGTTTTGCTTTCTATTTCTTCTTGTAACTCACTTAACTTCTCTTTTAAGAATTTGGATGCTATACCACTTGATGCATATATGTTTAGTATTAATATTACTTCATTGTCTATCATTCCTTTTAGCAAGATGCAGTTTCTTTCCTTCTCTCTTTTAATTAGATCTATTTTTGCCTTTGCTTTGTCCAGGATCAGGATTGCTATTCTTGCTTTTTTTTTTTTACTTCAGATGAAGCATAATATATTCTGCTCCAGCCTTCCACCTTTGCTCTGTGTATATCTCTCAGCTTCACATGTGTTTCTTGTAAACAGCATATTGTAGGATTCTGGTTTTTAATCCACTCTGCTATCTGCTTCTGTTTTATGGGAGAGTTCATCCTATTCATATTCACAGTTATGATTACTAACTCTGTATTTCCCTCTATCCTATTCCACCCCATTTGTACTTTTCTCTCTCCTTTCACCCTGTCCTTCCTCATCAGTATTTTGCTTGTGACCACCAACTTGCTCAATTTTCCTTCCCTTCTATCAGCCCCTTCCCTTTTCTTTCCCTTTTCCCCTCATACTTACTTACAGGATAAGATAAATTTCTATACCCAACTGAGTGTGTATGTTATTCCCTCTTCAAGCCGAATCCAATGAGAGTTAGGTTCAAACAATGCTCACCCCCTCCCTTCTTTCCCTGTACTGTAATAGGTTGTTTGTACCTCTTCATGTGATATAATTTACTCTATTCTGCCTCCCCCTTTCCTCTTCTCCCAGTACAATACTTTCCTCACCCTTTCTTTAATATCATAACATAAAAGACAACTTACACCTACACCCTCTGTCTATGTATACTCCTTCTAACTGCCCTAATAGAGATACAGTTCTCAATAGTTATAAGTATTATCTTCCCATGTAGGGATGTAAACAGTTTAACCTTATCGTATAACATCTTTTTTTCTTTCCTGTTTACCTTTTTATGCTTCCCTTGAGTCTTGTTGAAGATCAATTTTCTGTTCAGCTCTGGTCCTTTCATCAGGAAAATCTGAAAGTCCCCTATTTCTTTAAATGTTCATCTTTTCCCCTGAAATATTGTGCTTAGTTTTGCCGGGTAGTTGACTCTTGGTTATAATCCAAGCTCCTCTGACTTCCAAAATATCCTATTCTAAGCCCTCTTATCCTTTAATGTAGAAGCTGCTGAATCCTGTGTAATTCTGACTGTCTCTCCTTGATATTTGAATTGTTTCTTTCTGGCTGCTTTCAGTGTTTTCTTCTTAATCTGACAATTCTGAAATTTGACTAAAATATTCCTTCCAGGAGGTGATCAGTGGATTCTTTCAATGACTATTTCATCCTCTGGCTATAGAATATTAGGGCAGTTTTCCTTGGTAATTTCTTTAAAAATGCTGTCCAGACTCTTTTTTGATCATGGCTTTCAGGTAGTTCAATAATTCTTAAATTATCTCTCCTGGATCTATTTTCCAGGTCTGTTTTTCCAGTGAGGTGTTTTATATTTTTTTCTATTTTTTTCATTCTTTTGGACTTGATGTTTCACAGAGTCCTTAGCTTCCACTTGCCCAATTGAAATTTCATGAAATTATTTTATTCAATTACCTTTTGTACCTCCTTTCTCCATTTGGCCAATTCTACTTTTTAAGGAGTTATTTTTTTCAGTGTTTTTTTTTTTCCATTTGGCCAACTGTATTTTTTAAGGAATTGATTTCTTCATTCAATTTTTGTTCTTCCTTTTCTAAGCCAAGACTCTTTCTTGAATAACTCTCATTTCTTTTCCCATTTTTCTTCTACCTCTTATTTGATTTTTAAAATTCTTTTTTGAGATCTTTCAAGAAGGCTTTTTGTGACTGACATCAATCCATCTTCCCCTCTGAGTCTTTCCATGTAGGAATTTTGACATTGTTGTTATCTTCTGAGTTTGTATTTTGATCTTCTCTGTTGCCATAGTAGCTTTGTCTGGCTGGGGCTCTTTTCTGTTTTTAACTCATTTTTCACTTATTTCATGACTTTTAAAGTTGAGCTCTGCTCCTGGGGCAGAAGGGCACTGTCCCAAGCTTCTTGAGTTAAGAGCCAGAGGCCTGGTCACTGGCATTCTGTGCTAGGGCCTTGGGTGTTGGTGGCTTGCCCACTGCCATGGGGTGGCCAGGTCTAATCATTCCTGTTATCCTGGTGGTTCCCAGACTGGCATATTTCCTTCTGCACTGGGGTTAGAAGCCTCACTGCTGACCTGCTGTGCCACTAGACTGCTGAGCCAGGATTGAGCAGCCATGGTTGCTGATCTGTGCTGTGGCTAAGAGCCTCCTGGCTTGCCTGGACACTGTCTGCACTCAGCTGAGCTGAACTCCCCCTTTTTCAGGTGAGATGGACCTTTCCTGAAATCCTTCTATGTTATCTTAAGTTGGAAATTATTTCACTCCATCTTTTTGTAGGTTCTGTCACTCCAGAATCTGTTTAGAGGCTTGATTTACCATTGTTTCCAAGGGAAGCTGGGAAGAGCTCAGGCAAAGTCTTGGCTTTTCTCTGCCATCTTGGCTCTGCCATCTTCTGCTCTTTTTCTCTGAATTTATTTGTTGAAAAAGTTCTCCCTTAACTCTTCTTTAATATCATCTTCATCTTATTTTCTCTAACTTTAATTTTAAAGGGTAGTATTTATTTCTGGGTTCCTTTTTAATGATTGATTTTTGCTAACCGTTGTTGAGTTTATTGTGATTGTTTATTCTCCATTTCCGAAGAAATTTTAATCTGTTTTTCTGCTTGATTTTCTCTGGTGCCAGTCAGTCAGCAAACATTTATTAAATGGCTATTATGTTCCAGGCACTGTGCTAAGTGATGAGGAAACAAAGAAAGGCAAAAAATAGCCCTTGTTTCCTACTCACAGCCTAGTAAGGGATACAACATGCAAACAATTACATAAAAACAAGCTACATGCCAGATGAATTAGAGATAATCAACAAGGGGAAGGCACTAGAATTAAGAGAGATTGGGGAAAGGTTTCCTGTAGAATATAGAATTTTAACAGGAACATGAATGAAGCCAGGGAAGCTTGGAGTTGGAGATGAGGATGGAGAGCATTCCAGATAAGGTAACTCCATCCATCTTTCATATTTCATATTCGTCCTTTTTTTTTCACTCACTTACCTACTCTCCGTAACTGAGATCTTCCTCCCCTTTCACATGGATTATTGTAGTTTCCTCCTACTTATTTTCCCCCTCTCTAGTCACTGCCTTTACCATTCCATCCTCCATGGCGCTACCAAAATGATACTCCTAAAGCATAGGTCTGACCATGTCATCCTTGGCTCCCTATTGTCTCTAGATTAAAGTGCAAGCACCTTCATTTGATTGTTCAAGTGCTTCACAATCTGGCTTTAGATAGCAGAATTAACAGACATCTCTATTCCCCTCTCCCTACGCATCCCCGGCTGATTATATATATTTGAGCAAATTAGGTTACTCAAAACCAGGCTACTCACTGTTCTCGCACCTAACATGCTATTTCCTGCACCTCTTTCTTTGCATAAATTGTTCCCCATGACTTCAACCCTTATCACCACTGACTCCTACAAACCCCCAGTTTCTCTCAAAGCTTAACTTGAGCTCCACCTCCCACTTGAGACTTCTTCTGATACCTCTAAATTTCAGTATCTCTGTCCCCAAATCACTTTATGTGCCTAATAACTTTCTTGATTGACTATTTTCTTTGCAAACATTTTGCATTAACTTCTTTGTGTAGATGTCTCCCCTGGAAGAATGGAAACTCCTTGAGGACAGGAACTGTTTTGTTGTCTGTTTTTTGTGTGTGTGTGTGTGTTTGTGTCCACAGTGCCTAGCACATTGCTTGGCATACTGCAGATATTTCATAAATATTTGTTAATTGAACACTATTTATAGTCTTATTTAGATATCAAGCCTTCTTTTTGTTTTGTTTTGTTTTGTTTTATTTCTATTCTCCTTTACTTATTTGGGTATTTTTAAACTGATGTTACTTAAATAAACTACTTACATATGATAGCACAGATGTAACATGGTACAATAAAAATCAAAAACAATAACAATGACCCTAGACTTATGGTTAGAAGAGATCTGAATTCAAATCCTGACTTCGACACTTAGTAATTGTTTGATAGTAGACAAATAATTTAATTTCTTTCAGCCACAGTATTCATCTCTGTTAAACTAGAATAACAATGTCTAGAAGACCAACCTTACAGGGCGGTATTTAACACAGAGCCTCCAGTAGTTAGTACCAGCACCAGGCACTTAATACATATTTGTTGATTAACTGTCTGACAGGGCTGTTGTGGGGATCAGATGTGAAACTTGTATTCTATCAAGTACCATGTCAATGTCAAATATTGTAATTCCTCAACAGTATGCATTTTAGCCAGTGGTTCCTTTAATGGTATATATACATATATATACATATATATATATATATATAATATATATATATATATATATATATATATATTTTAATTGTCCTGAGGAAATAGTGTCATTGAGAAATTCAGATATAAAATTTGCTATTTAACCATCATAGATTCTTTGAAGGATGAAACAACCATTAATTAATTAATTGGACAGGGCCAGAAGCTTCTTGTCAGTTAGTAATTGTAATATTTGAAGCCTGAAAGGTTTTGCCTTAAGAGGTAGTTGTTTTATTAAAACAGAGCATGGGGAAATAGATCCACAAAACTCTTTAATTAGAAGAAAATAGGGTTTTCTAGTCCAATGCCTCGTGTCATGTATTAATATCCTCCAAAATACCCCTCAAATAAGGTGACCAAGCATCTGTTGAAACATTTCTAGTGACATGGAGTTCACTACATGACAAAGGCTGTCCATTCCATTTTAATGTAGCTTTAATTGTTAGGAAATCTTTCCTTTTAGTTAGTTAAAATTTGTTTTAGCCTTCCACCTATTAGCCCTAGCTGTCCCTTCTGAAACCAAATACCTACACACATACACACACACACACACACACACACACACACACACACACACACACACACACACATACACACACACACAGACCAACAGAAACAGAGAAACAGAGAGACAGAGAGAGAAATTTTTATCCCTATTCTACATGGCTGCCACATATTTGAAGACATCATACATGATTCCCTTAAGTGTCTGTGCTGAACATTCATCTTAAATGCCATTGTTTGAAGTTTCTTCTGGTCATTCATCTGTTTTATTCTATAAGTTGTCAATGTCTCTCTTAAAATTTGGTACCCAGATCATAATATAATGATGTGGTCTACCTAGAGCAAAGGAGAGTAGGACTTTTAGCTCTCTAGTTCTGAATATTATTGTAATTTTAAAGGAGTGTCTTTTTTATTTAGCTTGTATATGTTGAGTTAGTCTGTTGCACCCTAGGGGACAATAGAAAGGATCTAAGGATGAATTGATGAGTTGTGGGACCCATAAGAGAGTTCCAGAGCAAAACAAAAAGTGGTAAGGAATCTTCAAGACTGTCAGCAAGCAGTAGAGAGATCTGGGGAGTAGAATCAAGTAAGCAACCTACCAAACTCCTCTTCATGCTTAAGGGAAGTCATGATATGTGAGAAGCATCAATAGGAAATAATGTTAATAATTATTCTATTACTTGGGCTACTTGATTGCCTGTAATTATAGAATGCCAGTCTGTATGATGGGCATATTTTCCATGTTTCTGAATACTCCTTAAGTCAAGAATAATGGGATAATTCCCAGAAAGTAATTCAGGCCTTTTATGTTGAATTTAAATACTACCCCAAACACCTATTAGCTATGAGATCCCAGAGAAGTCACTTAACCTAAGTCCACCTCATTAAATGAGGGTAATAATAGCATCTACCTCCCAGGCTTATTGTGAGAATGATATGAGATAATATTTTTAAAGTGCTTTGGAAATAAAGTGCCCTATAAACATGAGCTACAAGGATGATGACAAATGTGAGGATGACAATAATAATAATAACAATAATATCCTACTTTCTACCTCACAAGTTGCTAAAACTAATAGATTTAGAAATGAAAAGCTATCCATCCACTTGTACTAGGACTAGCAAAGTACCTTAAAATACACTTAAATTGTTCTTTTGGACTATAGATTCTGTATTTGAGGTTCCTAATCCATTGGATCTGTATACAGAATTTATCAAAAGGATACAAGTCTGCCGTTACCATCCATCAGAATAGATACTATCAACGGGTTTTTTCTAATGAGATTTTGCAAAAGTTAGTTTTGACCAATTAAAAATGGGAAGAAAGCAACCCATGATTGAAGATTACAAATGGCTTTGATTTCTATAGTTATGGCATCTGAATACATACTTATATACTTTTGGGTGTTCTAAAAAGTACCTCAGAACTGTTAAACAAATTACTAATTAGTTTTTTGGGAAAACCAACTGGGCGGCTTCACATTGCAAGGGCTATATGTTTTCAGGAAACAAGTAAACCATTAAGCATATAGAGAGGGAGTAAACATTTATATAGAGCCTACCACATGCCAGGCACTATGCTAAGTGCTTTATGAATATTGTGACATTTAATCCTCATAACAACCTGTAATTACTCCCATTTTACAGTTGAGGAAACTGAGGCAAACAGAGGTTTTTTTTTTTTTTTGAGTGACCTCTCCAGGGTCACACAAATAGAAAATTTATGAGGTTGGATTTGAACACAGATCTTTCTGATTCCAGGCCCAGTGTTGTACACATCCATTGTGCCACTTAGCTGCCTCAATATAGATATGACTTTATGTAGAAGAAAGTATTAACTTTAGGGAAAAGAAAAAGATAGCTCCATAAATGAAACTGAAAATGCTTAGCATTGTCGACAATATTACATGATGTGATAGAACAGAAAAGCAAATGTTATTTGTCTCTTCTTTGAAAAAGGTGCTAGTAGCAAGAACAGATATATGATGTTTTGAAATTAGCCTTTGATACCAATTTTTCAACATCTGCTCTTGCCCCTTCCACGTTTGCTCCTATTTTCTTCCTACCTAACCTTATGAGGAGCTGTTTTGCAGGTAATTTATTAAAACTACAAGTTTAAATATGAAAGAAAAAAATTCCATAACAATATGTCATCTCTGATGTTTGTGTTATGGGATACTTTAAACCTTCACGGGCTCTCTGACAGTAAACACTGTCAAATAATAGCCCTGTAAGAATTGAGCATCCTCCATTGCACATTAACTATTAACAAACAAATGGTAAACAGTGATGTCCTGGGAGAAAACTAGATGGAGACAGGGTGTGAAGTTATAGCAGATGAATCAGCTCGTACTTGCAAGATGAAGATTTCATATGCAGTTTGAAGAAGGGGCAGGTGGAAGGGATATGTCACTTCTACTTTCTACCGCACCAGGACAAAATGAAGATGGATAGAGCTAATAAAGTACCTTGTCTGTAAAAGGAACCAGCAGTGGGCACAGCTTATAGATGGATCATTGCAGTCAGCCTCTGAACAGACAGAGAATGAATTGAGAAACACGTCTGTGTCTGATTCCTGACGGCATTTGGAGGAAGTCAGTGACTTAGGAAACTTAACAAAGTTTGAATTCCAGAATCTCAGAATTTGTGAAATAGAAGGGACCTTAGAGGCATCTGATCTCCCAATATATGAAAAGAAGCCCCACTATAACATCCATGGCAAGTCTAACCTCTGCTTGAAGACCTCCAAGTGGGGGGAACCTAATTATACTTCTGGCAAATATGATATTATGAGTAAAATGAGTACCCAAATCAGCCAATATTCCTATATGTCTATGAATAATTTCCTCATCTTATATCTTTGCTTTTATAACAAAAGTTTTAGAAATTCTCTATCCCAGGTAAGACTAGGATATCATCACCATCACCACCAACACCAACAACAATAACAAAATACATTTAAATGGATCCTATGCTAGGCATGGTTTTGTACAGAACAACATAAATTGGTACCAGGGCTATCTTTAGAATCGTCTTAGTTAATCAACACATTGATCATCTACAATGTATAAAATATTATCATATTATGATAAGTGGATAGAGTGCTGGGTTAGGAATCAGCACAAATCCTGGCTCAGACATTTTCTACTTTTATAGTTGTGACCAAATCATCTAAGACATAACACTTTAGAGTGGTATAGTAGATAAAGTGCTAGACCTGGAATCAAAAAGACCTGAATTCTAATGTAGCCTCAGAGCTTTCCTCTGTGACTCTAGACAAGTTGTTTAACCTCTGTTTTTGTTAGTTTCTTCATCTGTAAAACAGAGATAATAATGGTATACACATCTCATGGAGAGAGAATTTATAAAGCTCTAAACAAATGTTAAATATTGTTATTATTGTTACTTTATCAAAAGCCAGTTTTCCTTATCTATAAACCAGTATATGTGTATACAATATATACATAATAATAAATACATATGTGTGTATGTGTGCCCACACACATACACACATATATGGAAGTTGGCAGGTGTTTATTATTCACACAATAAAGTAGCTAATTCCAGGGAATGCCTGGTGGTACCTTTCTCACCTCCTCTGGATGGCACAAGCAGTTATAGTAATACCATTTCTGGAGGAGTGGGGTAGATGGCAGCAGCCTGAGAACCCACCCAAGGCCTTCCCCATCAGATATAGGGCCTCTGAGCTTGGGAGCTGATGGGTGGTACCCCTAGGTCCTACCTCCCTGGGATGCCAAGTAGCCAGTACTCAGGAGCCATTCTGCCCAAATTTTCCATCACTGTGAGGTAGGTAAGCCAGCCCTGCTTCAATCCATAAGAGCAAGCCTCAGGTGAGAATGTAAACAGAGATTCAAGGCTCAGGAAACCCACTTTCCAAGAATGTTTGCAGGGTCAGAAGAAGGTATTGAAATACCATGACCAAACACCCCTCAAAATAAAAGTTGGCCTAGAGGCTGCATGTAGATTTATCCATCTCTTGATGAAGCAGTGAACAAAGCCTCTCAACTCCTGGGGCTCACCAGAAGGAAACTGTGCTGTATGTGCGAAAGACTCAAGAGTCCTTGGAACCAAAAGCTAAATATGTCATCTTCCTTGGGACGCAGGCAGATAAGCGCAATGCAGAGACAGAGGCAGAGGGAAGTGGCTGGTGGCTCGTTCTGCCCAGAATCCCCTTTGTTGGCAGCAGCTGGCAGAGATAAGATCGGGTCAGGAGGTTGTGACCGTGGTGCTGGTGGTGGCTTCTGCAGCCTCATCATCTTCCCTGGAGTCCCATACCTTGGACTACAGAAGTCAGGGAACAGTGTCATATCCAGGTGCTGAACCTTTCCAAGGTTATGCCTCCACACCAGGAGGTCAAAGTGCATGGTCAGCTCATTGTAGTCCATACTCTGCTTCATGTTGTGGTCCTGGTGCTTAAGCAGGAGAGCTAAGCACAAGAAGAGCATGAATGCACACACACACACACACACACACACACACACACAACACACACACACACACACACACACCACACACTTCACTGCCTAGCAGGGTTGTTATGAGAAAAGTGCTTTGCAGAACTTAAAAAGTATTATATAAATCCACATGCTTATTAACATTGCTACCTTGGAATTTAAGAGAAGGATAATAGGGTTTCTGCTCCAAGGGATTTACAATCTAATTGTAATTGGGAGTTGCAATTGCTAATTAGGAATAAAAGGCATGTATACACTCTATGGGAGTCAATAAATATTTATTTAACGATCAGTATGTTTAAGACACTGTACTAGGTGCAGGGGATACAAAGAAAACAAAATTTAAGCAGTCCTTGCTCTCAAGGAGCTTGTGTTCTGCTGCTCAATAAAACAAGGAGTAAAACAAAGGTAATGTTGTCACTCTGGCTGGCATTGCTGAAAGGATGGGTGGGTTAGATTTTTACCCTTTCTCTCCAACATTTTCTGGTTCTAAGTTTGGAGCTGTCTATGCTCTGTGCAAATAGACTCCAGGTCCCACTGATAATATTTCTCCAATTAGAAAGCAGAACTCTTATACCTAAGTTCATTGAGCATTAACAGTCAGATTAACTTTTAGAAAGAAATATTTACTTCGAACCATAAAATCACAAATATACAAACTTACTCCACCAACAAGTATTAGGCATTATCCCTCCACATGCACTCCTCCTACTTCAGTCCCTGAGGAGGGAAAACGGTCTAGATTCACAGTCTAGCTTAGTTTCTAGAAAGCAGTGGCCTAGTTCCAAGACCAGCCTACCATTCACATTTCAGGCTCAAGTCCCAGGCTCCCTAGCTTTTCAGGGAGTCTCTGCCAGGCTGGACAGCTATACCGTCCCGCCCAGGATCCTGACTCCAGGTTTGTCATGGTTTGAGCTTCTGAATCTAATGGGGTTCACCCCACAAGGCCTTAGGGTTACCTAGCTGAAACTGAGAAAGACAAAGGACACAGAACAAGTATAAACACCCTTGGGCTCATTTCTCTAAACTGTGGTATAAAATAGGGAACACAGGGGAAGGAAGTCTTTCCTCTCACACTAATTGAGCTCATGGGGCCTTTACTATGGACAAACTGTGATTCTCATTCCTTGAACACAAGGGGAAGAGCAAGAGGAGAGAGAGAAAAACAGACAGAGACAGAGACAGACAGAAAGATTAGAAGACAGATGAACTTCTTAATCCATTCTTCAATCAGTGAGCATCTACTCCCCCCAACCAATTCTTTGTTAATAAAGAAAGTGAAACTGTAAATATTTGACGTATATTAGATCTTTCTTTTTGGCAAGGATTTGCTAGAGGCATATGCTAGGCAGTGGGTTCTGTGTGTTAAAGAATAAAGACTTTGACAGGGGGCAGAGCCAAGATGGTGGACTGAAAGCAGTGACTTGCTTGAGCTCTCCCCCAAACCCCTCCAAATACTCATAAAAAATGTCTCTAAACAAATTCTGAAGCAGCAGAACCCACAAAAAGACAGAGTGAAACAAATTTCCAGCTCAAGACAACCTGGATGATTGATCAGAAAGGTGTATTGAGCCGGGCTGGGAGCGCAGTGTGGCAGGGGTGCGTAGACCACAGCAAACCTGGCGCAGGCCTCAGAGGAGTAAATCATGGGCAGCTGTGGAGGTTTCCAGGCTCCTCAATCCACTAATGCCAAAGACAACTTAGAAGGTCAGTGGGAAAAGTCTGTTTCTGTCGGTGCTGAGAAAGGAAGGTGGGGTCTCAGCTCCATTCCCCAAGAGCATGGCCTCGGGTGGGGGCAGCTGCTTCCCGAGCTTCTGGCCCTTAGACTGAGGGGGAATCCAGTAGCTGATCAGACAGGGATTGCAGGGACCTCTTTGCCAGTGCTCAGGCAGGAATCTCTTGCTTTGCCTGTGTTTGGACCTGGGTCACAGTTCTGGGTGGCAGTGCTGGGGTGAAGAGGAGTGCTGGCATGTTGGAGCTTGTAGTGGCTGTGGAGAGGAGCCCTTCCTCACAGTTACAGGACAGAAAGGAGTATTTGTGGTCACAGGCCAGGAAAGGAGTAAACACCTCGCCCCTTATCATACCACCTTGGAAGAACTGAAAATTTACAGGTCCCTACAAGTATCTCTGAAAACAACTATACAAACCCCTGAAACTTGGGACGGTACACTCTCCACAATGGAAGCAAACTCTTACCCTATAGCTCAAGTAATTGGCTGGGATCATGAGCAAGCAGTGCAAAAAGAGTCAGACTATATTATCTTACTTTGGTGAAAAAGAAGATCAAAATATGCAACCAGAAGAAGACAACAAATCAAAGCTCTTATATCCAAAGCCTCCAAGAAAAATATGAATCAGCCTCAGGCCTTGGAAGAGCTCAAAAGGGATTTTGAGAAACAGGTAAGGGAAGTGGAGGAAAAACTGGGAAGAGAAATGAGAGCGATGCAAGAAAATCATGAAAAACAAGTCAACAGCTTGCTAAAGGAGACCCAAAAAAAATACTGAAGAAAATAGCCTAACCCAAATGGCAAAAGAGGTCTGAAAAGCCAATGAGGAGAAAAATGCTCTAAAAAGAAAAATTGGCCAAATGGAAAAGGAAGTTCAAAAGATTACTGAAGAAAATACTTACTTAAAAATTAGAATAGAGCAATTGGAAGCTAGTGACTTTATGAGGAATCAAGACACTGTAAAACAAATCCAAAAGAATGAAAAATTAGAAAACAATGTGAAATATCTCATTGGAAAAACAACTGACCTGGAAAATAGATTCAGAAGACAGAATTTAAAAATTATTGGACTATCTGAAAGCCATGATCAAAAAAAGAGCCGAGACATCATCTTTCAAGAAATTATCAAGGAAAACTGCCCTGATAGAGTAGAACCAGAGGGCAAAATAGAAATTGAAAGAATCCACAGGTCTCCTCCTGAAAGAGATCCCCAAAGGAAAACTGCTAGGAATATTGTAGCCAAATTCCAGAGTTCCCAGGTCAAGAAGAAAATACTACAAGCTGCCAGAAGGCAACAATTGGAGTACTGTGAAAACACAATCAGGATGACACAAGATTTAACAGCATCTACATTAAAGGACCACAGAACATGGAATATAATATTCCAGAGGGCAAAGGAGATAGGATTCCAACCAAGAATCACCTACCCAGCCAAACTGAGTATAATCCTTCAGGGGAAAAAATGGTCATTCAGTTAAATAGAGGACTTTCAAGCATTTTTGATGAAAAGACCAGAGCTGAATAGAAAATTTGACTTTCAAATACAAGACTCAAGTGGAACATGAAGAGGTAAACAGGAAAGAGAAATCATAAGAGACTTATTAAGATTGAACTGTTTACATTCCTGCATGGAAATATGATATTTGTAACTCATGAGACCTTTGTCAGTATTAGGGTAGTGGAAGAAAAAAAAATTATATGTACGTCTATATAGATAGATAGATAGGGGGCACAGGGTGAGTTGAAGATTAAGGGGTCATATCTGGAGAATAAAATTAAGGGATGAGAGAGGATGATATTCGGAGAAGAAGAAAGGGAGAGGTAGAATGGGGTAAATTACCTCACAAAAAAAATAAACAGAAAAGAAAAGTCTCTTACAGTGGGGTGGAAACAGGGAAGGTGAGAGGGAATGAGGGAATCTTACTCTCATAGGATTTGGCTTAAGGAGGGAATAACATACACATTCAATTGGGTATGGAAATTTGTCTTACCCTACAGGAAAATAGGGGGAGAAGGGGACAAGAGAGCAGGGGGATGATAGAGAGGAGGGCAGATTGGGAAAGGGAGTAATCAGAAGGAAATACTTCTGAGGAAGGACAGGGTCAAAAGAAAGAATAGAATAAATTGGAGGGCAGGATAGGATTAAGGGAAATAGAGGTAGTTTTACGCAGCATGTCTACTATGGAAGTGTTTACATAGCTGCACATGTATGACCTATATTGAGTTGTTTGCCTTTTCAATGAGGGTGGGTGGGGAGGGAGGAAGAGAGAAAATTTGAAATCTAAAGTTTTAAAAACATATTTAAAAAAATGTTTTCACATGCTACTGGGAAATAAGAAATACGGGAAATGGGGTATAGAAGTCTATCCTGCCCTGCAGGAAAATAGAAGGGGAAGGGGATAAGAGAAGGGGGAAGAGATAGAATAGAGGACAGACTAGGGGAAGGGATATTCAGAATGCATGCCATCTTGGGGTGGAGGGAGGGGTGAGATGGGGTGAAAATTTGGAACTCAAAACCTTGTGGAAGTGAATTTTGAAAACTAAAAATAAATAAATTTACATTTTTAAATAAATAAATAAATGAAAAATAAAGACTTTGTCAAGAAGTCATGAAACAAGAAAAAAGAGAAAGAAGGAAAGAGAGAGAAAGAAAAGAAAGAAAGAAAGAAAGAAAGAAAGAAAGAAAGAAAGAAAGAAAGAAAGAAAGAAAGAAAGAAAGAAAAAGAAAGAAAGAAAGACTCTGTCTCAGCCTCACTAGGCAATCAAAGGAGGCTATGCCAACCCTTTGTAAGGGATGAAGACAGCCTCTCTTAGGAGAGCTGGGCAAACCTAGGCAAGACCTCCAGGGCACTTCTTGTTAAATGATCTGGGCATGCTCCAAAGGCCCCATTACACAAGTAATAAAACATCTAGACAAGTAAAAAATAGATCGAGGATGGAGAGAACACTAACAACTGCAGAAGTAGAAGAGAGAATTTTTATATAGGATATAACAGGTGAGCTAAGCCTTAAAGGAAGATATGGATTTTATAAGGTAGAAGAGGTGGAAATAAGGAGGAAGTATGCTGGGGAGGAGACAACTTGTCCAAAGGCATGGTTGCAAAGGAAGATATAGTGAAATTGGGAAAACAGGGAGTATACCTATTTGACTAGAAAGTAGAGTGTGGAAAGTAGAATAATATGAAATATGTCCAGAAAATCAGGTAGGATCCAGATTACAAAAAACTTTAAATGTTCAACTGAACACTAGGCATTTTATGCTAGAGGAAATAGATATAGGGATAGTGACTAAAACTGTCATTTCACTGATTTAGGGAATACTAATATGAGGAAATGATACCAATAAAGGTCAATGCTGCCCATGCAATTATGATCTACAGGGATGTTGTGAGTTCATTTTCAGACATACTGGGTTTGAGATGAAAACAAGACATACTTCCAAGCCCATAATATAAAATTATGGTTATTAATCAATAAAATAAATAGTGCAACAATGGGTGATGACTAAAAGACTTCAAAGATCTATAATTTAATAAAAAGTATTTGCACTATGGAAAAATAATTTTGTATGAATTTTGGTGTTGTGCAAAGAATAAAATAAATTTTCCTTTCTTACTTTTTACTTCTCCAAATGCTATAGGATTAGGCCAAGCAAAGTACATAGAGCCAAAAGGAAAAAAGATCCTTCACTGGATAAAAGATTTTGTGCAGGTGGAACTATAGAAAACTTTAAATTAAATAAATTAGAAAACTTTGTAAAAATAATCATATTGACACATTTTGTTTTTATATGATTCCCCTCTACCATCCATTGCTTATTAAAAAATAAATAAGAAGGGGAGGGGGGAGTTCCACAAAACAAACCAACATGCTTTTAAAAATCTGATATTGTATGCATTGTTCTATACTCATAATACCCCAACCCTGCAAAAGATAGATGAAAGGGACCTTTTCATATCTTTTCTTATATTTCACACCATTCAATTCCTATTGTTATATTGTTCTTTCCATTTGTATTATCATATTCATTGTATATGTTGTTCTGGTGGTTCTGCTGACTACATTTTGAGTCACTCCAAAAAAGTCTTTACATCCTTCTCATCACATTCATCTTTTTTTTTTAACAGCAGAATAATATTCTGTTATATCTATAAACCCAAACTTTTTAATCCATTCCACAGTCAACAGGCATCTACTCCATCCACCCAATTCTTTGTAAATATAGAAAGTGAAACTGAAAATATTTGGTATATATGAGATCTTTCTTTCTGGCAAGGACTTCCTAGAAGTGTATGTCAGGCAATGTGTTCTGCATGTCAAAGGATAAAGACTTCTTAGCAAGAAGTCATGAAACTTGATAGATTAGCAAAAGAAAATCATTTCAGGCATAGGGTAACCAAAGAGACGTAAGGCTATAGAGCCCTTCATATTAATGAGAATCCAAAGAGTACTTGCAAAGAACAGAAGTCTAAACTAGTAATGAAAGAACATTGGCTTTCATTTAATGGAGGTGATATTGGTGTATATTTACCTTTGTCAGCTGCTCTGCTCAGTGCGCATTTTTAATTGTTTGCTTTATACTCAGGGTCTTTCATAAAAGAGAACAGCTAGATTAGTTTCATGCTTTTTTCTGTTAGAAAATGGCTACTGTACGTGTGAATGACAACTCTCCTCTTGATTACTATTATAATTTAGAAATTTAGTAGTTTTGATGCTGACATACATCAACATGCTCCCACCAGAGATGAGATCTTCTCCTTTGACATCTAATTTCCCTTCCCTTGAACATTTTCTCCATTAGGTTTGGAACTGAGTGACAGGAAAACCTTACTTATTTTACCTAGTGAGAATGCTTCTGTAAGAGTCAGGGAATGGGTCTATATCTTTGAAGACTCTTTTAAGCTGATCAAAATATAGGTTTTCCTAAATGCTAACAAATTGACAATCGAAAAGGAATTGAAAGCCAAATTCCCCAGGAAGCTTTAATTAAATCATATATAACACAGAAAGCAAAAATGGGAATAGGACATCCCTGTCATTAAAGTTAATGAGTTTCCATCTTCTGGTAAAAACAAAGAAAACTTTTATCATGTTATCTTTTCTTAACCTCTTCTTTTAGTCCTTTGAAGGCAAATACACCTCTCTCTTTTTGTATTTAACAGATTCTCTTCCATTATCGTGCCAACTGTGTCTAATCTCAAGTCTGGAAATGCCATATCTATAGTTAAACAAAATGTTCATTCTCTAATAACACTGAAATGGCAACAGCATCTGACTGAGAAAGTCAAACAAGGGATATAGTCCCCTCCTTTTGCATTTCTATGTGCCCAAGTGATTATTTAATTATGCAGTGTTGGGGATGAAGATAATAAGGTGTGCTATAATGATGAGAAAATCTTCTATTTGTATTAGCTAGTATCTTTGCCAAGAAAATCTCAAATGGTGTCATGAAGAGTTGGACACGATTGAAAAAACTAAACAACAAAAATGTGTTTTACATTTTGTAAGCAAAGCATTACAGGGACAGATTTTTGCATTTAATCAAAGTAGTTTTGAAATATATACAAATGGCTTGATAATAAATATCAAAGAAAGGATTAAATGGATTATGGTTCTTTCAGCTTTCCTTTTTCTTTCCTTGTGAATTTAATTTACTTACTAAGGACTTTTTAAAAAGTCCTTCATTGATTAAATAGCAAACACTAACATTTTATAGTGTTTTCAGGTTTGCAAAATAGTACGTATGCATATATGTGTGTATACACACACATACATCACAAATACGTGCATACACATATAGTATACACAAATGTGTAACACATGTGTATACTATGTGTCACATATAACATATGAATTAGGAATCATATACTACGAGGGTACCTATATATGTGTGTCTATATGTATATGTGTGTATATATGTAGCATATATACATATCTATATCTCTATCTTCACTGATCCTTACAAAAATCCTGGGAGGTAGGTGTGATTATCTAAATTTTACAGATGAGGAAAGTGAGCCTCAGAGACATTGGAACTTGTCCAGGATCACACAGCTACTAAGTATCTGAAGCAGTATTTGAATTCAGATCTTCTTCACTACAAGTAAAACATTTTATCCACTACATTACCTAGCTACCCAAATGGCAGGAAAATAGAGTTGCCTTTAGTGATGTCACACATGAAAGACTATGAATTTCTCATAAAACCATGGAAGAAAGAGAAGAAAGAAAAATGTGCTGTTGATATTAATAAGGAGAGGGCCAAGTGATTAGAACTCTATGGTAATATCAAGTTCTCCCTCTTTTGCCAAGTACGTAAGTTGTTTATTACAAGGTGCTATATTTCTTTGGGGGCCAGGGTCTGGACTTAGAATTCCATCTTTCTGGGGAACTTGCAGTGTGGAAATTCCCCTCATATCTAAATAGTCTCTAAAAATATCATGTCTTCAAATCAATGACACTGAAATCCTAAGATGTGAAGAGCTTAGATTCCAGAATTAATAAGAATATGACAAATTGAAGAAAATATAGATGACTGTAATGGGTAGAATTGATATATAGGTAAGGAAACATGTATGTAATATATGTAACAATGGTGCTAAATGGGTTGGCCTTGGGACAAACGTTAATCATGCAGCCCTCCATTCTTCTATGTTTTGCTCTGGGCACTTTATCTAAGCATATATGTCCATGAAGATGTGCTACTTATATAGCCTTTCTTCTACTTATTGGACACTCCCTTTCCTTTACAGATTCAGTTTTTTCCTTCAGTCCCTGAACATCATTATAGGTCATAATTGAGCAAGCAGTTTAATTAGAGTAGATGAAAAGGAACAGTGAAATTTTTTAAAAATGGGCACATATGTTAATCACTAAGCACAACATCCAATCATTTCCTAGTCTAACCTTCCAAAACAAAACCAAAAAAAATGTTATTCTCAGGTTTGAGCAAGTTTTCTCTACCTTTAGCTTCTTGGCTGTAGAATGGGAATGGGAGGGAGCCAACCAAAACTTTTAGAGTTTTATAATAAACCACTACTTACATGGAGCTTTGTGTTTGATGTCATCTTCATTAACCAAAATATCTGCCCTATCTCATGTGCAACTCATAATGGGAGGCAAAGGCACAAGTGAAGCTTTGTCAGAATGTTAGGTTACTGGTGAAGGGCAAGGATTACATAGGCATTTATTACCTAGGCACCTTGAAAAATAGCATACATTTTCAAGACCAGAAGAATTACATTCTGGGGGGCGGAGCCAAGATGGCAAAGTAAAAGCAGTGACTTGCTTGAGCTCTCCCCCAAACTCCTCCAAATACCTATAAAAAATGGCTGTAAACAAATTCTAAAGCAGCAGAACCCACAAAAAGACAGAGTGAAGCAAATTTCCAGCCCAAGACAACCTGGATGATTGATCTGAAAGGTATATTGCACTGGGCTGGTAGAAGAGCTCAGGTTGGCATGGGCCACAGCAAGCCTGGAACAGGCCTCTGAGGACTGAATCTCAGGCAGCTGTGGTGGTTTCCAGACTTCTCAACCTATGAATGCAAAAGACAACTTAGAAGGTCAGTGGGAAAAGTCTGTTTCTGTGGTGCTGAGAGAGAAGCGAGTTGGTCTCAGCTCCCCTTCCCTGAGCATGGCCCAGGGTGGGGACTGCCTCCTGAGCTTCTGGTCCACAGACTGAGGGGGAATCAAATGAATGATCAGAGGGAGATTGTAGGGATCTCTTTGCCAGTGTGGAGGCAGAAATCTTTTGCTTTGCCTGTGCTTGGATAAGGATCACGGTTCTGGGTGGCAGTCCTGGGGTGAGGAAGAGCACTGGCATGCTGGAGCTTGTAGTGGCTGTGGAGAGAAAACCCTCCTCACAGTTCCAGGATAGAAAGGAATGCTTGTGGTTACCAATAGACTAGAATACAGGCCAGGAAAGGAGTAAACACCTCACCCTTTATCATATCACTTTGGAAGAACTGAAAATTTACAGGTCCCTACAAGTATCTCTGAAAAGAGTTGTACAAACCCCCGACGCTTGGGACAGTACATTCTCTACATTGGAAGCAGACTCTTACCTTAACAAAGAATTTATAACTCAAGTAATTAGCCAGGATCATGAGCAAGCAGCACAAAGAGAGCCAGACTATATTATCTTACTTTGGTGAGAAAGAAGATCAAAACATATAACAAAGTCAAAGCTCCTATATCCCAAGCCTCCAAGAAAAATATCAATCAGTCCCAGGCCTTGGAAAAGCTCAAGGGATTTTGAGAAGCAAGTGAGAGAAGTAGAATAAAAACTGGGAAGAGAAATGACAGCGATGCAAGAAAATCATGAAAAACAAATCAACAGCTTGCTAAAGGAGACCCAAAAAAATACTGAAGAAAATAACACCTTAAAAAATAGCCTAACCCAAATGGTAAAAGAGGTCCAAAAAGCCAATGAGGAGAAGAATGCTCTAAAAAGAAAAATTCATCAAATGGAAAAGGAAGTACAAAAGATTACTGAAGAAAATACTTCCTTAAAAAAGTGAGCAATTAAGTGACTGAAAAAAAAACAAATCCAAAAGAATGAAAAAATAGAAGAGAATGTAAAATATCTCATTGGAAAAACAACTGACCTGGAAAATAGATCCAGGAGAGAGAATTTAAAAATTATTGGACTATCTGAAAGCCATGATCAAAAAAAGAGCCTAGACATCATCTTTCAAGAAATTATCAAGGAAAACTGCCCTGATATATTAGAACCAGAGGGCAAAATAGAAATTGAAAGAATCCACAGATCTCCTCCTGAAAGAGATCCCCAAAGGAAAACTCCTAGGAATATTGTAGCCAAATTCCAGAGTTCCCAGGTCAAGGAGAAAATATTACAAGCTGCCAGAAAGAAACAATTCAAGTTGTGGAAACACAATCAGGATAACACAAGATTTAGCAGCTTCTACATTAAAGGACCACAGGGCATGGAATATAATATTCCAGAGGCAAAGGAGATAGGATTACAACCAAGAATCCCCTACCCGGCAAAACTGAATACAATCCTTCAGGGGAAAAAATGGTCATTCAGTGAAATAGAGGACTTTCAAGCATTCTTGATGAAAAGACCAGAGCTGAATAGAAAATTTGACTTTCAAATACAAGACTCAAGTGGAACTTGAAGAGGTAAACAGGAAAGAGAAATCATAAGAGACTTATTAAGTTTGAACTGTTTACTTTCCTGCATGGAAATATGATATTTATAACTCATGAGAGCTTTGTCAGTATTAGGGTAGTTGGAGGGAACAAATTATATGTATGATAGATAGATAGATAGATAGATAGATAGATAGATAGATAGATAGATAGACGGCACAAGGTGAGTTGAAGTTTAAGAGGTCATATCTGGAGAATAAAATTAAGGGATGAGAGAGGATTATACCAGGAGAAGAAGAAAGGGAGGGGTAGAATGGGGTAAATTATCTCACAAGAAAAAGAAAAGAAAAGTTCTTAAAGTGGAAGGGAAACTGGAGGAAGGTAAGAGGGAATGAGTGAATATAATTCTCATCAGATTTGGCTTAAGGGGTGAATAACAAACACATTCAATTCGGTATGGAAATCTGTCTTACCATACAGGAAAATAGGGGGAGAAGGGGACAAGAGAACAGGGGGATGATAGAGCAGATTGGGAAAAGGGGTAATCAGAAGTAAATACTTCTGAGGAGGGACAGGGTGAAAAGAAAGAATAGAATAAATATAGGGCAGGATAGGATTAAGGGAAATAGAGTTAGTTTTTCACAGCATGTCTACTCTTGCCTTTTCAATGAGGGTGGGTGGGGCGGGAGGAATGGAGAAAACTTGCAATCCAAAGTTTTAAAAACACATGCTTAAAAAAAAATTTTATTCACAAGCAACTGGGAAATAAGTAATACAGGAAATGGGGTACAGAAGTCTATCCTGCCCTACATGGAAATAGAAGGGGAAGGGGATAAGAGGAGGGGGGAGAGATAGAAGAGAGGGAAGACTAGGGGAAGGGGTATTCAGAATGCATGCCATCTTTGGATGGGGGAAGGGATGAGATGGGGAGAAAATTTGGAACTCAAAATCTTGTGGAAGTAAATGTTGAAAACTAAAAATAAATACATTTATATTTTAAAAAAAGATATGAAAAAAATAGCCTAACCCAAATGGCAAAAGAGTTCCAAAAAGCCAATGAGGAGAAGAATGCCCTATAAAGGAAAACTGGCCAAATGGAAAAGGAAGTCCAAAAGATTACTAAACAAAATAGAATTTCTTCCTTAAAAATTAGAATAGAGCAATTGGAAGCTAGTGACTTTATGAGAAATCAAGACACTGTAAAACAAATCCAAAAGAATGAAAAAATAGAAGAGAATGTGAAACATCTCATTGGAAAAACAACTGACCTGGAAAATAGATTCAGGAGAGAGAATTTAAAAATTATTAGACTATCTGAAAGCCACGATCAAAAAAAGAGCCTAGACATCATGTTTCAAGAAATTATCAAGGAAAACTGCCCTGATATAGTAGAACCAGAAGGCAAAATAGAAATTGAAAGAATCCACAGATCTCCTCCTGAAAGAGATCCCCAAAGGAAAACTCCTAGGAATATTGTAGCCAAATTCCAGAGTTCCCAGGTCATGGAGAAAATATTACAAGCTGACAGAAAGAAACAATTCAAGCATTGTGGAAACATTCAGAATAATACAAGATTTAGCAGCTTCTTCATTAAAAAAACCACAGAACATGGAATATAATATTCCAGAGTGCAAAGGAGATAGGATTCCAACCAAGAATCACCTACCCAGCAAAACTGAGTATAATCCTTGGGGGGGAAAATGGTCATTCAGTGAAATAGAGGGGTTTCAAGCATTCTTGATGAAAAGACCAGAGCTGACTAGAAAATCTGACTTTCAAATACAAGACTCCAGTGGAACATGCCGAGGTAAACAGGAAAGAGAAATCATAAGAGACTTATTAAAGTTGGATATTGTAGGAATATTGTAGCCAAATTCCAGAGTTCCCAGGTCATGGAGAAAATATTACAAGCTGACAGAAAGAAACAATTCAAGCATTGTGGAAACATTCAGAATAATACAAGATTTAGCAGCTTCTTCGTTAAAAAAAACCACAGAACATGGAATATAATATTCCAGAGTGCAAAGGAGATAGGATTCCAACCAAGAATCACCTACCCAGCAAAACTGAGTATAATCCTTGGGGGGGAAAATGGTCATTCAGTGAAATAGAGGGGTTTCAAGCATTCTTGATGAAAAGACCAGAGCTGACTAGAAAATCTGACTTTCAAATACAAGACTCCAGTGGAACATGCCGAGGTAAACAGGAAAGAGAAATCATAAGAGACTTATTAAAGTTGAACTGTTTATATTCCTGCATGGAAACATGGTATTTATAACTCATGAGAGCTTTGTCAATATTAGGGTAGTTGGAGAGAAAAAATTATATATATAGATTAATAGATAGATAGATAGATAGATAGATAGATAGATAGATAGATAGATGGCACAAGGTGAGTTGAAGTTTAAGGGGTCACATCTGGAGAATAAAATTAAGGGATGAGAGAGGATTATACTAGGAGAAGAAAAAAGGGAGAGAGAGAACAGGGTAAATTATCTCACAAAAAAAAAAAAAAGAAAAGGCTCTTACAGTAGAGAGGAAATGGGGGAAGGTAAGAGGGAATGAGTGAATCTTAATCTCATAGGATTTGGCTTAAGGAGGGAATAACATATACATTTAATGGGGTATGGAAATTTGTCTTACCCTACAGGAAAATAGGGGGAGAAGGGGAAAAGAGAATGGGGGGATGATAGAGAGGAGGGCAGATTGGGAAAGAGGGAATCATAAGCAAATACTTCTGAGGAGGGACAGGGTCAAAAGAAAGAATAGAATAAATGGGAGAGCAGTATAGGATTAAGGGAAAGAGTTTTTAACATGTCTACTATGGACGTGTTTTGTATAACTGCATATGTATAACGTATATTGAGTTGCTTGCCTTTTCAGTGAGGGTGGGTGGGGAGGGAGGAAGGGAGAAAATTTGAAACCCAAAGTTTTAAAAACACGTGTTTAAAAAAATGTTTTCACATGCAACTGGGAAATATGAAATACAGGAAATGGGGTACAGAAGTCTGTCCTGCCCTACAGGAAAATAGAAAGGGAAGGCGATAAGAGAAGGGGGGTAGAGATAGAAGAGAGGGCAGAGAAGGGGACGTGGTATTCAGAATGCATGCCATCTAGGGGTGAGGGGAGGGGCCAGATGGGGTGAAAATTTGGAACTCAAAATCTTGTAGAAGTAAATGTTGAAAACTAAAAATAAATAAATTTATATTTAAAAAAGGAATTACATTCTGGGGTAGAGAAGGAACTTGTATTTATGATTATGGAATTATCACTGGTGATCTTTGAGAAATAATGGAGAAAAGGACAGGTACTCAAGAACGGGAGACAGACAAATATCCCATTTTTTTTAAATGTAAGAAAAGGGCAAATTCAAAGCCATAGCTAAAGGCAAACAGCCCCAAAGAGGCTTCAGATCAGCTCCTTTAAAGAAAAATTCAGTTGAGCATGGGAGAAGACATCAAGGAAAGACCTTGAACTTTAGGACACAAAATCCTGTGGAGAGACTGTTGGCCGCTGCTGGGGAATAGAGTATACTGAGGCCAAGTCAGATGATAGCTCACTTTGGGTGTGGCAACCAGTGGGAAGGAAGCACAATAGCTAGTATTTTATTATTGCGACTAATTATTTCTCTTAACTAGTTATTAAACTTGGTTGTTTCTACCTGATGAAGGAATATAAGTGCTGTCAACAACCTGTAAGCTGCAGTGGCCTAGGTAAAAGCACCAGGCCCCCTACCCTAGCTATTGCTCTAGTGAAATCACTACTAATGATTTTTTATATTAATATTTAGCCAAATTAGAGATTGGATTATTAATCAAACATTTGTTGAGTACTTATAAATGTAATTACTAGGAATCAGCATGTCTTTACTAAACTGAGTATACTAAATTTCTTAATCTTGTGTTTTTGAACTATGAGACTTGTATATCAGGGCACTCTTATAAGCATTCTGTTGCTAGATTTCTGCAGGGAATTTGCCATACTCTCTAATTATAGCCTTCTGGACAAGATGAGGAAATGAAGGTTAGATTACAGTATAATTAGGTGGATGTTTCAAACCGGATGTTGTGGAGACATGTTAAACTCAGTAAGTCTAAAATGGGACTAATTACCTTTCCCCTAATCCTTCTCTCTTCTGAACTACTCTATTTCTGTGAAAGAAGACTTAAGTTTCTAATCTTGGTATTATCCTCAATTCCTCTCTGTACCTCATTGCACATATCTAATCAGTTGACAAATTTGATGTTTTAATCTTCACAACAGCTACTTCATCCTATGGCTTCTTTCGACTCATGCAGCTATGACCTTATTTCAGATTCTCATTACATATCACCCAAATTATTGCAACATCCTTCTAATTGGTCTTCTCATCTCAAGTCTCCCTCAATACAGTCCATATTACACAGTGCTGTCAAAGTAGTTTTCTTTAAGTGCCAGTATAACTGTATCACTCCCCTCCCCATCCAACTCAATTGACTCTTTTTTGCCTCTAGGAAAAAAAATCCTTTATTCTAAAGCTCTGTATAAGTTGGTCTCAACTTACTTTTTCCATCATCATTGGATATTACTTTGGGATCCAGTCAAACTAGCCTACTCATTTGTAGCACCTCTGCTCAGGTATCTGTCTTTCCCTGGTTATTCCTCGTGCTTAAAAATGTACTTCTTTGCCCCCATATCAGAGTCTCTCCCTTCCTTTAAAATGGAGCTTAGCCACCACCTTCTACAAAAAACCTGAAGTGCTAGTGCCCTCCAACCCAAACTATCTTGTATGAATGTGTTTTTATAATATGTATATGTATACATATATATATGTACATATATAAGTATACATCTGTTGTTATGTTTATGCTACATGTATATGTATAAGCATTTATTTCCCCTCACTAGAGGGGGGAGCTCATTATAAAGAGTAATTTGATTTTTTTGTTTTTTTTATCCCCAGTGCCTAGAAAAGGTTTGGCACGTAGTAATGCCTAGAACAGTGCCAGGCACTTCATAAATACTTGTTGATAGATCAGTTGGACTTATAGTTGGTCAAATAATTGCACTCAATAAAAGTTAATGAAAGACCTGTGTCAGGGGATATTACAAAAGAAAACATTTAGAGGGGCTATGGTAGTAGTCATGAAATGTCCAAAAGGCTTTCCTGTGAAAATGTTTATTTGCAGGTTTTCCCTGTGTTTAGTCTGAAAGTAAGGGCATAACCCTTATTTTGACACTGCTCACTATTACCAGTTATGTCTCTGTACATTTCAGAATCATCAGAGCATAACATTGACTACGTACTAAGAATTATGGAGGCTTTGGGATTGCTAAATGTGTGAAAGAGAATAAAGAGTGTGGAACAGGGAATATGAGGCTTTGGAGATAGAACCAGCCTGGGCTGAGTGTCTGGTAATAGCTCACATTTATGTGGTGATTAAAGTTTGCAAAGCAGTTTACAAATACCTTGTTTCGTTTTGAATTTGGAATTCTAGCTACTTATGTGCAGGCATGGAGTACAGGAGGGAGAGAATAAGAGAATGGCTATGAAAGTGTCACGCTGTGTTAAAGCTTAGAGAATAATTTTATGTTAAAATTGTATGTCTGTAACCTCCTCTGAGCAGAACATAGGGTGCAAGTAAGCAATATGCAATTAGAGCTGAGTAAATATATTTCTTAATATCCACACCACAGTTATATCAGTATTAAGTCACCATGATAGGAGATCTGATCAGATGCAGTCTTGCACAGATTTGTCAATACTGCATTGGAAGATAGAGAGCTGGTAAGTGGAGGTTGTTAAGCAGGAAGCAATGAGGCACTGGCAATTGTATCATAGATCTCAAGCTGGGCAATACTTTTGAGTCTTGTAGACCAACCTACTTATGTTATAGATATGGAATTGAGACACAAAGATGTTGAATGAATTGGCCAGGTTCATATAGCTAGCAAGTGTCTGAGGTAAGATTTAAACCCAGATCTTTTTGACTCCAGTTTAAGAATTCAACACTAGGGGCAGCTAGGTGGTGCAGTGGATAGAGCACTGGCCCTGGATTCAGGAGGACCTGAGTTGAAATCCAGCCTCAGACCAAATACTTAACACTTATTAGCTGTGTGACCCTGGGCAAGTCACTTAACACCAATTGCCTAAAAAAATAAAATAAAAAGAATCTGAAATATAAAATAAGAATTCAACACAAACCACTAAATAATGTTGACATCCTAATCATAATAACACACCAACTTGTATGCTTCTCCATCTCCTCCAGATATTTTACACAGATTCATGAAGGTGGTAAAACCGCAGGAGCTCCAAGGGCTTCTTGCTGTTCTCTTGGAATAAAGAAAATTGCCTCATGGGTCAGGTTGTTTGTTTTCCCCATCCCTATAATCATTTCCTTGCCTATAGTTTTAGGAAAAGTGAATGAGACTTAATTTGGGTGATGCTGTCAATGGGTTTTTAGAATTCACTTATACAGTACAGGCTTTCAACTAAATAGGCCTGAGTGGCCTTTCTCCAAGGTAATTTTGGTTGTTAATGTAGCAGGGTATCCCTGTGGATGGGAATTACTATCATTTTTGAAGTGGAATTTAGGGAGATATTCAAATACTTTCAGAAACATATCATCTGGGTACCAAATAGCTGGACTATTTGAGGTCAAGAATTAAGTGAAACATAAGTTCTGGAAGAGGAAGCTTTGGAAATTTTGAAGTATCAACAGAGTATAAACTCCATATTACCTCTCAGGGCACCTGCCTATATCTTGGTGGGTCTGGTAAGCATATTCATTCCAAGCATATCCCAAAGGAGCAAAGGAAGGAATGAACAAGTGAACTAAGGGACTGGGAAAGGTAGGGGGAAAGGGATAGAAAAAATAAGTCTGTGCTCCATGTAGTTGAGGCCCAAATCCAACTATCATAAGGTGTATCCTGGCATCTGCTTTAGTTATCGATTACCAAGAACCCCTGGCCCTCTGGCGTTGCTAGTGCTGGTTTCAGGTAAAGGAAAGGGAGCATATGGAGTGATAGCAGTCGAAAAATCATCTAGAACCCTCCAATCCTCAAGTATACAGCCATATTGAGCTGGCCTTGCTCCAGATTTTTGATGTGGAGACCTGGGGCAATGGACCTATTGGTGTTGACAATACAAATAGGTCCAAATTACTGCATTGATTGAGTCCTAGGAAATGGCCACATTATTCAAAGTTATAATATATTTAAAGTGTTGAAATTATGCCAGACCAAAGGACATATTCGAAGTAAATCCGAAAAATGGGGTCACTTTTGTCATCATCAACTTCCATACCATCTCTCTGATCTTTTCCTTTGTTTCTACTCACCAAGAAAACTTCTGCATTAGCCGCTATCACCTCTCCTTTTCTGCAATAATAGGTCTTCATGGTGCCAGGCTCTTATCTTTTCAATCTATCCTTCACGTAGTTGCCAGAACAGAATTTATGAGACACAGGTTTGATTATATTCCTCTGCTACTCAAAAAACTTCAGTGGCTCACCATTTCCTCTAAGACAATATATCATCTCCTCAGTTTAACATTAAGTCTCTCCATATCACTGGCTCCCTCCCTTTTAGCTAGCCTCTATTAGCAGAACATAGACTGAGTCACTCTTTTTTTTTAACTCTTCCATTAGTTGGGAGGTGAGAGGGTGCAGGGGGCTTGGCTTTCTCTTAATACAACCACTCTTCTATTCACTCAAACATAGCAGCTTTCGAAAATAAGAATGAGAGTGATCATTTCCCTCAGAAGCAGGGCGTCCTTGCCCACTCCCTTTCAGGTTCTTTTTATGTGCTTTCTCCCCACATTAGATTGTGAGCTCTTTGAGGGCAAGGGCAATCTTTTGCTTCTTTTGTATTCTTAGTGTATGGCATGGTCCCTGGCACATAGTAGGTGCTTAATAAATGTTTATTGAATGAATTTAAAAGGGGGATAGTGAACTTGCCTGCTTCTTATTCACCCAGTCTCTTTTCAGATAGCAAAGGCTATTACCTTGATTTAGCTTGAGGGTTGAGACTCTCCAAGCCAGATATGTTCTATTTCAGAAAGTTTATTTAAATTAATAAATGCACACTAGAAGATTCTTTCTCATTTAGATCAAGCCCCTATACAGGAAAAATGTCTGGAACTTTAGACCAAAGGTTAAGCCTCTTTCCTTTTTTGTAGCTTTCTATACCAAGAAAGAGTCCTTTGCTCTCTTGAAATCAACTTGTTCACAAATAAGGATAAATACAGCTGAAATGCAATTGTGATTGATTTGATTTGGTCTAGCCAGAAAATGTATGCTACTTAAACAGAAAAAATGATAAAGGTAACTTTACAGAATAAAGATAGACTTTGGATCAACTTCTATGACTTATAGCACATCACCATCTTTTCCAGATCTCCTAGGCAGCAATCAGTAAGACTCAGTCTGTTCCAGCCACATCTCTCTTCAGGGTCCTAGGCATCTATAGAGAGTAGCCAATGAAACCAAGCTGCCTCATTGCTGAGTCTGTAGTACCATGATACAGCTACAATTCCTACATCAACTAAAAAACCAACCAATTTAAACTGTCATTGCTCCTACTGAGGCATCTATTCAATACTCATTATAGCTCCCTAGGCCCTCCTAGGATGGGGGAAAAAAAACAAAACACTGCCTGAATTTCCCAAAAGCTTACGCAGCTAGTCCCTGAAATCTCTCTACTCAGATAGATTTATATCCAAGACACTTTCTTCCCTTCTACATAGTCTGAAATCCAGTGACACTGACCTTCTTGCTTTTCCTTATACATGACACTCAATGTCCACCCTGACTATTCCTCACACCTGGAATTTTCTCCCTATTCCTCTCCATCTCCTAAGTTCTTTTGAGTCATTCAAGTGCCAAAATAAAATCCCACCTTCAACAAGAAACTTTTTCCCAAGGTTTCTTAATTCTAATACCTCTCCTTGGTGGGGAAACACAATTTTTCATTTATATATCTTGTTTGTATACAGTTGTTTGCATGTTATCTCCCCCATTACATTGTGACCTTTCTGAGAACAAGGACTGTTTTTGCCTCTCTTTGTATCCCTAGTGCTTAGCAAAATGCCTTGGACATAGAAAGCATTTAATAAATGCTTCTTGAGTAATTGATAAAAGACTGCTGTCACCTTTCTTGGTTTATTTCATATTATTTCCCTCTGCATTCCAGACAAACTGAACTATCACTCTAGCTGTTTTCTTTTTTTTTCCTTTTTTTTTTTTTGCTGAGGCAATGGGGTTAAGTGACTTGCCCAGGATCACACAGCTAGTAAGTGTTATGTGTCTGAGGCTGGATTTGAACTCAGGTCCTCCTGAATCCAGGGCCGGTGTTGTATCCACTTCACCACCTCGCTGCCCCTCTAGTTGTTTTCTGAACCTGACATTCAATCTCCCACCTCTGTTCATAGTCCTTATGAATTAAATTAACTCTTCCCCTATCTCTTTTTATCCTATAGAATCTTTCTCTTCTTTCAAGGATCAATCCAAGTGCCACTTCCATGAAATTGGTCCTGAGTACTACCTGTTTCCTCACTTTTCAGAGATCTCTTCCTTCTCAAATTATCTCATACTTATATACATTTGTGAAATAGTGTAATTTCCTAGAGGAAGAGGCTTTTGTTTTTCTCTTTATATTCCCTACATACTACAGAGCCTTCCGTAATTGATTGGCATTTAATAAAATGTGGGTGAAAATGAATTGAATTGAATAGTGGATCTGCAAGTAAAATCCTTTATTCCTTGAAAGGAGTGGGGATAATGGCAAGAATATGGAGGGGAGAAGAACGAATTCATTAACATGTCACCACTTTACCCTACATTTCTGGTGGGAAAAGAATTTCCTTAAGAGGGAAGATTTCCTCTGAGACAATGGGGTTCCTCCACTCAAAAGGTAAATCTCCTAAGTTAGGGTTTTATCCCATCTATTGAATCTTTCTTGTTTTCTAGCTTATATAAGTATATACCATTACAGAGGGTCACAAAAATGGTCTGGCATAGATAAAGGTTAACTAAATTGTTCATATACTTTGATTCATAGTCTATTACCAAGTTTGTTTAATAATTAAGGAGGTTACTAATAGCAATAAATGATCTACATGTCCACAAAAGGTCACAAAACTATTATTTGTGATAAAAATATAGAAATAAAATATGTATATCTAGCATTTCAGGGGCAGCTGAACAAATCATGGTTCATAAATATAGTGAAATATTACTGTGCCTTAATGAATGGCAACTATGAAGAATTCAGAAAACATAGGAATACTTGCTTGCAGTGATATAGACTGAGGAAGGTAGAAACATAGACCAATATTCATGATGATAACAATGTAAATAAAGTCATCATGGAAAGTTGCTGCAAAACTGTAATCAATTACAACTATCAATTGTAGTGGTATACTGTCAAAATTTTAAAGGTTACATCTGTATTTTTAGTTAATGACCAGTTAACTAGACTTTGAGGAATGTATGCTTTGTAGGTAAATATCTACTGTGTCAAAAAAAAAAAAGTAGCAGTGTTAAAAAAATATACTGGCACAGAAATGTCAAAACCCATTCTTTGATTAACCCGATGAAAGAATAAAGCTGTCCCCAAAACAATGGGAATAAGAAATAGAAAAAAATGATACAATAGTTTCCAGAACCACTACAAGTCTCTGGGAAGGTCCTCAGGTCCTCTCTGTTCCAAGTACCTGAAAGAGTTTTCTAATATCTTAAGGGCAAGACTTAGAACATATTTATTAGCATCTTCCTAAGCCAAGGTCATTGTGACAAGTCCTATTTTCTGTTTTGGACAGGTTGGTAGTCGAATAGAACAGATAGAAAGCCAAATATTTCACTCTAATAGCCAGGTAGAAATGTAATTGCTGTCCCAACAATAGAAGATGATGGCCTAATCAGTTTGCAGGCCATCTACCATTCCCTAAACTTTATCACTGAAAACACAGTTAAGAGAGTTTCAGCTTAGACTTACAAATATCTACTACTAGGTTTAAACAACTCTTATTTTGGATATATTAAGACAATGTTTAAAGTAGATGCCCAAATTTTCCATAGGCTATTAATAAATAAATATGTCCAAGATCAAGAACTTGATACATGCCTAGAACTGAGGGAGGAATTAGGAGTGATTAAAAAAAAGTGCTCAGACTTCCACTCCAGGGAGCTAAGATGGTGGTGTAAGAAGTAAGTCACTCTCACCCTCTTTTATTGACCTCTGAAAACCCAGAAAATATCACTCCAGAAAAACCCTGGAACAACTAAGCCAGCAGACAGATGGGATGCAGCAGTCGTGTAGCCCAGGAAGCTTGGGGGATTAACCCAAAATATCCCTCTTCTTCTAGGGGAGGGGGAGCAGTACAGGACAGGAGGCATCCCAGCAAGCCAGTGGCAAGCCCCACCTCAGCAAACCAGAGGGAGTTCTTAAGGCCAAGGGTAGTTGAATATGCAATTGTCAACACCAGGACCCCCTGAATACCTCAGTACAGGCAGGGGAACAAGTAGACACCAGCTCTGAAAACCACCATTTCCACAGCCTGCTCTAGCAGCCAAATCTTCCAGTATCTCAGCACAATTCCAGAAAGCACAACTCCAGGAGGCAAAGCTCCAGGCTGACAGACATCTTCCAGCAGCAAAACATCCTTGTGCAAGGCCCAGGAGAACAGGAGCCAAATATCTGAGTGCATGGCTTGGGTAAGCAGGCATCATCCAGGGGCCAGAATTCCCGACTCCCACCCTGAGAGCTCCAGTTTTGATGATGTCAGCCCAGCACCAGGTAAGCTGCCGGAACCCTATTGCCTCCAACTGCCAGCACACAAAGCCAGTGACCAGGTCTGAGGTTCCCAGGACAAGAAGCTTGGGTCAGTGCCCTCTGCACTTCAGCAGGAGAGCTCAACCTTTTTTAAAATTCAAGAAACAGGCAAATACCATGAGCAAAAAGCAGAAATGGACAATGATCATAGATTCTTATTATGGGGACAGGGAAGATCAAGGCAGAAATTCAGAAGAGGACAACATAATCAACATACCCACATCCAAGACCTCAAAGGGGAATATGGTGTCAAGCCCAAAAATCTTTCTTGGAAGAACTCAAGAAGGATTTTAAAATTCAAATAAGAGAGGTAGAAGAAAAGTTGAGAAAAGAAATGAGAGGTATTCAAGAGAGGGTCAGCAGCTTGGAAAAGGAAGGACAAAAATTAACTGTAGAAAACAAATCCTTAAAAAATAAAATTGGCCAAATGGAAAAAAGTGCACTGAAGAAACAAGTCCCTAAAAAAATACAACTGGCCAAATGGAAAAGGATGCACAAAAACTCACTGAAGAGAAGAACTCCTTAAAAAGCAAAATGGGCCAAATGGAAAAGCAGGTACAAAATCTAAAAGAAGAAAACAATTCATTAGAAATTGGAATTGGGCAAGTGGAAGCTAATTACAGTATGAAAGAGCAAGAATCAGTTGAATAGAAACAAAAAAAATTAAAAAGAGAAGAAAATGTAAAATACCTCACTGGGTAAAACAACTGACCTGGAAAGTAGTTCCCAGGGAGACAATTTAATAATTATTGCTTTACCTGAAAACCATGATGGAAAAAGAGCCTGGACTGGATCTTTCAGGAAATCATCAAGGAAAACTGCCCTGAGGTACTAGAACCAAAGGGTAAAATAGTCATTAAAGAATCCACCAAGAGTTGTGAAATGATTCAACCATTTTGGAGAACAATTTGGAAGTATGCCCAAAGGGCTATAAAAATGTACATACCCTTTGACCCAGCAATAACACTTCTAGGGCTATATCCCCAAAAGATCATACAAATCGGAAAAGGACTCACATGTACAAAAATATTTATAGCAGCTCTTTTTTGTGGTGGCAAAGAATTGGAAATTGAGAGGATTGCCCATCAATTGGGGAATGGCTAAGTAAGTTGTGATACATGAATGTAATAGAATACTATTGTGCTATAAGAAATGATGAACAGGCTGACTTCAGAAAAAACCTGGAAAGACTTGTATGGTCTGATGCTGAGTGAAATGAGCAGAACCAAGAGAATATTGTACACAATACCAGCCACACTGTGTGATGACTAATATCAATAAACTTAACCCTTCCCAGCAATACAAGGATCTAAGACATCTCCAGAGGCCTCGTGATAGAAAATGCTATCCACATCCAAAGAAAGAACTATGAAAGTTGAATTGCTATTTTTTTCTCTCCTGTTGAGTTTTGTTTCCTCTTTCTGATGGTTCCTCCTATTGGTTTTAATTTTTACTTACAATACCACTAAAGTGAAAATATGTTTAATAGGAATGTAAATGTATAGCCTATATCAGATTGTGCGCTGTATTGGGGTGGGTGGTGGGGAGGAAGGAGGAGAAAAATTTTAAACTCAAAAACATATGGAAGTGATTATTGATAAATCAAAATAAATTAATACATTTTTTAAAAAATGAAAGAATCCACCAATCACCCCATGAAAGAGATCCCAAATTGAAAACTCCAAGGAATATTATAGCCAAATTCCAAAATTACCAGGTCAAAGAGAAAATATTGCAAGCATCCAGAAAGAAACAATTTAAATATCATGGAACCACAGTCAGGATTATGTAGGCCTTGCAGTTTCTACATTAAAAGATCTGAGGGCATGGAATACAATACTCTGTAAGGCAAAGGAGCTTGGATTACAAACAAGACTCAAATACCTAGTGAAATTGAGCATAATCTTTCAGGGAAGGAGATGGACATTCAGTTAAATAGGGGACTTCCAAACCTTCCTGAAGTAAAACCAGTGTTCAACAGAAAATTTGGTCTTCAAACACAAAACTAAAGAGAGGCATAAAAAGGTAAACAGGAAAGAAAAAAGAACAACATGTTATTAATAAAAGCAAATTGTTTATATCCCTGCAAGGGAAAATGGCGTTTGTGACTCCTGAGAACTGTATTGTTATTACACCATTTAAAAGGGGTATACACAGACAGAGGGTGTGGGTATAAGTTGACTTTGCTGCAATGATAAAAAAATCTAATTAAGTGGTAAAAAGAAATTGTACTGGGAGAAGAGGAAAGAAGGAGGCAGACAAGGGTAAATGACATCACATGAAAAGGCACAAAAACCTATTAAAATTCAGGGAAATAAGGGAGGGAGATGAGCATTGTTAGGACCTTACTCTCATCAGATTTGGTTCAAAGAGGTCATAACATACTCAGTTAGGTATAGAAATCCAATTCAGCCTATAGGAAGTAGGAAGGGAAAGGGAAAATAAAAGGAAGGGGTGAATAGAAGGGAGGGAAGAAGAAGTATAAAGGGGAAGAAAAGGGAGTGGGCTAATAGGAGGCAGGGCAGACTGAGGGATGCAATAGTTGAAAGCAAAACTCTAGTGAAGAAGGAAAGGGAGGAAGGAGAAAGAAAAGCATAAACAGAGGGAAAGAAGATGAAGAGAAAGATAGAAATCATAACTGTGAATGTGAATGGGATGAACTCTCTCCCATAAAACAGAAATAGATAGCAGAATGGATTGAAAACCATAGTCCCACAATATGTTGTTTACACACATTTGAAGCAGAGGGATACACACAGAGTAAAGGTAAAAGGCTGGAGCAGAATATTTTATGCTGCAGCTGAAGTAAAAAAAAGCAGGAGTAACAATCCTGATCTCAGACAAGGAAAAGCAAAAATAGTAATTAAAAGAGATAGAGAAGGAAACCACATCCTGCTAACAGGTATCATGACAATGAATACTAAACATATATATACACTAAGTAGTATAGCATCCAAATTCTTAGAGGAGAAGGTAAGGGAGTTACAGTAAAAAATAGATAACAAAACTATACTAGTGGTGAACCTTAACCTCCCCCTCTCAGAACCAGATAAATCTAACCATAAAATAAACAAGAAAGAAGTTAAAAAGATGACTAGAATTTTAGAAAAGTTAGATATAGCTGACCTCTGGAGAAAAATGAATTGGGATACAAAGGAATACACCTTTTTTTCTTGGTAGTACATGGCACCTACACAAAAACTGGCCATGTACTAGGGCATAAAAACCTCACAGACCAATGCAGAAAGGCAAAAATATTAAATACACCCTTTTCAATCATGATGCAATAAAAAATTACCTGTAATAAAGGGCCATGGAAAGATAGACTAAAGATTAATTGAAAACTAAATAATCTAATCCTAAACAATGAATGGGTCAAACAACAAGTTATAGAAACAATCAATAACTTCATCTAAGAAAATGACGATAATGAGACAACATACCAAAACTTAGAGGATTCAGTGAAAGCAGTTCTTAGGGGAAGTTTTATCTCTATATATTCTTATATGAACAAAATATAGAAGGAAGAGATAAATGAATTGGGCATACAACTAAAAAAGCTAGAAAAAGAACAAATCTAAAATTCCCTATTAAATACCAAATTAGAAATTCTGAAAACCAAAGGAGAGATTAATAAAATTGAAATGAAGAAAACTATTGAACTAGTAACTTAAACTAAGAGCTGGTTTTATGAAAACAACAGCAATAAATAGATAAACCTTTGGTTAATTTGATTTAAAAAAAAGGAAGAAGAAAACCAAATTACCAGCATCAAAAATGAAAAGGGTGAACACCAATGGAGAGGAAATCAAAACAATAATTAGGAACTACTTCGCCCAACTTTATGCCAATAAATTTGACAATCTTAGTGAAATGGATGAATAATTACAAAAATATAAATTGCCCAGATTAAAGGAAAAGGAAACAATATGCTTAAATAACAGCATTTTAGAAAAATAAATTAAACAAGCCAGCAATGAACTCCCTGAGAAAAAATCTCCACGGCCAGATGAATTTACAAGTGACTTTTATCAAACAATTATAGGACAATTAATTGCAATACTACACAAACTATTTGGGAAAATAGGTGAAGGAGTCCTATTCTTTTTATGATACAGATATGGTGCTGATACCTAAACCAGGAAGAGCCAAAACAGAGAAAGAAAATTATAGACCAATTTCCCTATTGAATATGGATGCAAAAATTTTAAATAAAATATTAGCAAAGAGATTACAGCAATCAATCTCGAGGACAATACACTATGACCAGGTACAATTTATACTAGTAATTCAGGGCTGGTTCAGTATTAGGAAAATTATTAACATAATTGAACATATTAACAATAAAACTAACAGAAATAATATGATTATCTCAATAGATGCAGAAAAAAGCATTTGACAAAATACAACACCCATTCCTATTAAAAACACCAGAGAACATAGGAAGAAATGGACTCTTCCTTAAAATTAATGGTAGCATCTATCTAAAATCATCAGCAAGCATTTTATGTAATAGGGATAAGCTAGAAGCATTCCAATAAAACTGGGGGTGAAACAAGGATATCCATTATCACCACTGTTATTTCTGCTAGAAATTTTAGCTTTGGCAATAAGAGAAGAAAAAATAAATTGAAGTAATTAGAATAGGCAAAGAAGAAACAAAGCTATCACTCTTTGAAGATGATATGATGGTATACTTAGGGAATCCTAAAGAATCAAGTAAAAAATTACTTGAAATAATAAACAACTTTAGCAAAGTTGCAAGATATAAAATAAACCCACATAAATCATTGGCATTTCTGTATATTACTAATAAAGCCCAACAGCAAGAGATGGAAAGAGAAATTCCACTTAAAATTACTGTAAACATTATAAAATATTTGGCAGTCTACCTGCCAAAACAAACTCAGGAACTATATGAACACAATTACAAAATCACACAAATAAAGTCAGATCTAAATAACTGGAAAAATATCAGTTGCTCATGGGTAGGCCAAGGTAATATAATAAAAATGACAATTCTACCTAAATTAATTTACTTATTCAGTGCCATACCAATCAAACGACCAAAAAATTGTTTTATAGAGCAAGAAAAAATAATAACAAAATTCATGTGGAAGAACAAAAGGTGTAGAATATCAAGGGAACAAATGAAAAGAAATGCAAAGGAAGGTGGCCTAGCTATACCAGATCTTAAATTGTATTATAAAGCAGCAATCATCAAAATTACTCATTACTGGCCAAGAAATAGAGTGGCGGATCAGTATAGTAGTTTAAGTATGCAAGTCACAAGAGTCAATGACTATAGTAATCTGTATTTGATTAATCCAAAGACTCCAGCTTCTGGGATAAGAACTCACTATTTAACAAAAACTGCTGGGAAAGCTGGAAAATAGTATGGCAGAAACTAGGCATAGACCAACATTTCACACCCTATACCAAGATAATGTCAAAATGTCTACATGATTTAGATACAAAGGCATAATATAAACAAACTGGGAGAGAAAGGAATAGTTTACCTGTCAGATCCATGGAGAAGGGAAGAATTTATGAACAAATAAAAGATAGAGAACATCATGAAATGCAAAATGGATGACTGATTACATCAAATTAAAAGGCTTTTGCACAAATAAATCCAATGCAACCAAGATTAGAAGGGAAGCAGAAAGCTGGGAAGCAATTTTTACAACCAGTGTCTCTGATAAAGGCCTCATTTCTAAAATATATAGAGAACTGAGTTGAATTAATAAGAATACAAGTCATTCCACAATTGAGAAATGGTCAAAAGATATGAATAGGCAGTTTTCAGAGGAAGAAATTAAAGCTATCTATAGTCATATGAAAAAATGTTCTAAATAACTATTGATTAGAGAAATGCAAATCAAAACAGCTCCAAAATACCACATCACATCTTTCAGATTGGCTAAAGTGACAACACAGGGAAATGATAAATGTTGGAGAAGATATGGGAAAATTGGAACACTAATGCATTGTTGGTGTTGTGAAGTGATCTAGCCGTTCTGGAGAGCAATTTGGAACTATGCCCAAAGGGCTATAAAATTGTGCATACCCTTTGACCTAGCAATACCACTTCGAGGTCTGTATCCCAAAGATATAAAAATGGGAAAAGGACTCACATGTACAAAAATATTTATAGGAGATTATTTTTGTGGTGGCAGAGAATTGAAAATTAAGGGGACACCTCTCAATTGGGAAATGGCTGAACAAGTTGTGGTATATGAATGTAATAGAATACTATTGTGTTACAAGGAATGATGAGCAGGCAGACTTCAGAAAAACCTGGAAAGACTTATATGAACTAACACTGAGTAAAATGAGCAGAACCAGGAGAACACTGTACACAGTAACAACCACATTGTGCAATGACTGACTTTGAACTTAGCTCTTCTCAGCAATGCAAATATGTCAGACAACTCCAAAAGACTCACGATAGAAAATGCTATCTACATCCAGAAAAAGATCCATGGAGCTTGAATGCAGATGAAGCATACTATTTGCTCTCCTTTTCTTCTGTTATTTTGTTTAATTTCTTCTCTCTCGTGGTTCCTCCCATTAGATCTAATTCTTCTATACATTATGACTAATGTGAAAACATGTTTAATATGAACGTATAAGTGTAGCCTATATCAGATTACATGCCATTTGTGGGAAGGGGGAGGAGGAGGAGGGTGAGAAAATTTAAAAACTCAAAATCTTATGGAAGTGACTGTTGACAACTAAAAATAAATAATTAAAAAAAGAAAAAAATGTTGCATGCAGCATAGTCCTTGCCTTTAACGAGTTTGTGGATTAAATCTAGTTTAACTACTGCAGTAGCATATTCAGTAATTTTTCAGTCATGTCTGGCTCTTCATGCCTGAATTTGGGATTTTCTTGGCAAAGATACTAGAGTACTTTACCATTTCCTTCTCCAGCTCATTTTACAGATGAGAAACTAAGGCAAAAATATGTTAAGTGACTTCCCTAGTATCACACAGCTACTAAGTGTCCAAACATTTTTTAAAAGTAGTATCTTTTATGAAGAGAGACAATATGGTATAATAGAAAAAGCACTGGATTCTGAATCACCAGACCAGACCAAGATCTAAGTCCCGGTTCTTCCATTATAGGTAGTGCATTACAGGCAAATCACTCAACCCATCTGAGCTTCAGTCTCCTTACCTTTCAAATAGGGATTATAATATCTTCCCTGCTCACACCACAAGGTTGATGTGAAGCTCCAATCTGATCGTGTCTATAAGGGACATTGTAACCACAAAGAGAACACTATGTCATTTGTGGAAGGTATGTCCAGATGCCTCTTCAAAATCTATCAACTTGAGAAACCAAAACACCCCCCCAAAAAAAGGATGAGTTTCAGAGAATCAAATTTGCTTATCTTGTTTAATTCATAACTAAACTTGATAGAGTAGGCCAAGATGATGAATCATTATTTCCATTTCTTTCAGGCTGTGTGTGTATAAAAAACACCATTTGGAGCTGCATTTGTGATAAAATATTTTCTGTTAAAATTGCAGCTGATTACCAATGACAGTTTTTAATTCCAAAACCCATAAGGCAAAATTATACTAATCCACTTACAAAACATAGGCCTATTATAGACACATACAAGGCATTAAAATATAGGCTTACATATTTTGTGTTTAGCAGCCCTATACCAGATATAAACCAGAGGTTTTCATGGTGGTTTTGGTAATTGGATCTATCTTGGCACTTTGTGCGCTTATGTAATATGCTGATTTAGTGTAAAGCTTTCCTGCCTCGACATTTGAGTAAGGGAAAAACCCATTAAAAGCAAAACATTGCTGTGCCTGCCAGTTACCCAAGGCAGGAAATTAGAAAACCTGGATTCTAGTTCCATCTCTGCCACTAATTAGTTGTGTGACCTGGGAAAGAGATGCTACTTTGGACTTATTTCACTTTCTTCTAATGTAAAATAAAAGGATTTGGACTAAACCTTGCATAGATGATTCACTCAGCAATTTGGCAGCTTCCCTCTTGGTCTTTTAATATCTTGTTGGCAACAGGGTGGCAGCACTGTACTCAGCCATCTGTTTCTCTTTATTATCACACACCACCCTTTTCAGTCACTCTCCTGGATAGGTCCTCATTGGTAATGTGCTGCAGTCTACTTCTACCCACCATGTATCTTTTCATTGTTTTGGGGTCACTGGAAATTGTAATTCTGTCCCAGAATTCATAGTCATACAGCATTGTTAGAAAATATTGGAGTTAAAATGATGACTCTGGGGGCAGGACACCGTACTAATGGCATAAGCCCCAGAATACAACAAATCCTCCCTAGCTGAGAAGCATGGGCTCTCAAAGAAAACTGGCCTAATCATCCACACGGGGAAAATTAAGAGATCAAAAAATGACTATGTCCAGATGTATATGCAGTTGGAATTAGTCTGTCAGTACATATATTTTGAAGCTGCAGGATATCATCAACCTTTCAGTCGGCACAGGTTAACAATGCCAATATGATCCTCAATTTCTCATTCTCCATCACCTCACATATGACAAAGTAATAGTAATGGTAACAATGAAATTTAAAAAGAAATTTAAGATTTACAATGATCCTGGAAGGTAAGTACTATTATTCCTCATGTTATAGATGAGGATACTAAGGCTGAGAGAGGTTAAATGATTTACCCTGGGTCATACAGCTAATAAATGTCTGGGGGAAGATTTGAAATCAGGTGTCCCAACACCAACTCAAACATTCTATCCACCGGACTATCTACCTGAAACTCTGAAATCCTGCTATTTTTACCTCCTTAACATTGATATCTATACTCTTCTCATTTCTCAAGGAGCCAAGACTTTATTTTAGTCCCCCATCACTTATTACATGGACTATTATAGTAATCCCACCATTGGCGTACCTGCTTTAAGTTTTAGTTATTGTTGTTGTTGTTGTTTTTCCACAAAGCTTCCAAAGTGATATCCACAAAGCCAAATCAAGTCTACTACATTCTGTGGGTCAACACTAACCCCAAACCACAGCTAATAACCCTTCAGTAATGAGTGTACTTTTATCAGCCAACCAGAGGGCATATTGGTTCAATAAATTAACATAACAAATAAGACAAGAAAACCTCTTCCCACGAATGAGTACATTTTCCCAGACACTACCACTGGAGAAGGGCATACAAACAAGGGAATGTATATAAGCAGTGAGCATACGTGGAAGGCATACATACAGAAATACTTGTAATCACAAATAAATCAAAAGGGTACAAACCAAATATCAGGGATATTGTGTGGCCAGGCAATGTGAATGGTAGGCAGACATGTAGGAACATTGTGTGGCCATGGCAACTAATACTTCTAAAGCTGCAGAGCTGACGATGTCCTCTGGTAATATCATCACACCACTCTTTGCTGGATGTTGAATTGAGCATTACATTTCTGCTTTCCACTGAGCAAAATGTTTCCTCTGTTGGGCATTTCCACTGTTTTAATCACCAACCTAATTTTTTCTTCTTTCTGCTGAAGTTCATCTCTTCGAGCACTTCAGGACCATCAAATAATGTTAAAGTGTTAAAAAGACTATCCTTGATGAGGCTGCTTTCATGATCTTTTAGTGAATAGCTAAGGAATATGAGCTATCACACTTAGCTAGGCAATCAGCAATCACTAGCAGAAACCTTCAGGCTAAGATTATTTTTTTTTATTTTTACTACTTTTTCAGTGGTGCCAGTTTAGACAATTTAGACAACTATCTAACTTGTAGTAAGAAATTTCCTTTTAATTTCTATTAAATTTCTAATTGTTAATTTTGTTATAAGCCATTGTGAGATATGGTACAATCCTTACAGAAGATATATTAATTCAAAGCAAATAAATAATGATGATGATGATGGTGATGAAGATGATGAAAATTATAAGTAAGATAATAATGGAACAGTATGGCAAAGGAAATACTCACACACGCACATACACACACACACACACACACACACACACACACACACACACACACACACATGAGCAAGGAATAAGCATAAAGAATACCACATAGGAAACACTTATCCATGGAAAAGTCATGAGAGGGGACCTAAAAAGACTTCTGCATACATGGGTAGCTCTTATTCATAAAGGAAACAGATATAGGAATACAGATAATCAGGGAATACACAGAAACAACTTATGATATTGTGGAGCATCCTAGGTTATATGCTGATGTCATTGTATTCCTTTCTGAAAGGTATTGGATTGGATGGTGCATCTCCATTGTATGTTGGGTGACAAATTGGCTCTGCTAGGCATCTCTGTCAGTCTTTTTGTAGTCTTTTCTAGAATTTCTGAGTTTCAGCTGTTATTTGCCCAACTGCTATTCTCTGCTACCATCTGTCTGGGTATACTGGCTTTAAAGCTTCTCTCTAGCAGGGAAAGTCATAGCTCTTTTAGAGTTCTTTTAGCCAAGCCCAGACCTTTGAGCTAGCACATCCAGCAAAGTCAGGTACCAGGTGATTAATGTAGTTCCTTGGCCTCAGACTACTATTCTATTTTGGACTAGAAATTTCAATTTCTGATTAATCTCTGATTAGGAATCTGTATCCTCAAAGTGCATTTCTTATAACCTACCCAAAACAAACAAACAAACAAACAAACCAAAAAACAAAAAACCCTTAGAGGAATTATACTGTATAGGGAAATGATTTGTTTGAGGTCTCCTTCTAAAGCTTAATCCAAGCTATTAACCAAATTATAATGAATCAAAGACATAATCAGTTTACCTTTCCCTAAAGGAAAATTTGATCCAATGAGGCAAAAGAGAGAGGAGGGAGAGAACACAGGAAGGAGAGGAGAGGAGAGGAGAGGAGAGGAGAGGAGAGGAGAGGAGAGGAGAGGAGAGGAGGAGAGGAGAGGAGAGGAGAGGAGAGGAGAGGAGAGGAGAGGAGAGGAAGAAAGGATGAGAGAGAGAGAGATGGAGGAAGGGGTGAGACAAGGAGAGAGACACAGAGATACAGACAGAGAGAGATAGTTTCTTTAAGCTTATGTTTTTATTTATATAAGATGTGACAAATCCATTCCTAATGTGAAAAAGGAAGTCTTTTAATGGTGATCATATAGGGAGAAATGCCTGGGTCTTGGTCTCTTTTCTTGCAGCCCTATAGACATGCCAGAAGCAGAATAGGACAATGAAAGGAGTGTTGCAGTTGGATTCGGGACACTTGTTATTCATCACAAAGCATCTCTTAGTCTCAGGTTCCTCATCAGGAAAATGAAAATATAAAGATTTATAGAAATTATCAAAGGGTGATTTTGAGAATCAAATGAAGTAAAAACTTTTGTAAATCTTAAAGCACAAAATTATTATTCTTATTCATACCTATTCTTTTCACATATTTTATAACTTTAAGAGAGAAATGGTGTTGGAACAAGCCATTATTCTATTATTCTTTTATGATTATGATTTAATTTATGATTAAAGAATCTATTATTCTTTTATGATTCAATCCACTAGAAAAGTGGATAAGATAACTTTTTGTCATAGAATGAAGTATTGGGTTGAAAGCTAATCTGTTGGATCACTTGAAGGATCTTTTTGTGAGGGAAAAGTCACTTTTATTATACTTATTATGATGAATTTCTCATTGTTTTCAATTGTATTAAGATAGAAATGGACTGGGGCTAAGTCATTATCCTACTATGATTTTTTTATACTTAAAGTTCTGTGGATTATTTCCCAGGCTGATAAAATGAAATTATTACAAATATTATTTTTGTAATAGAATGAAAACATTGAGATTTGAGCTTTTCTTTTAAAAATATTTTTACTGATGTCATTTTTATATTACCATAATCATTTAATATATTATCAAATAATATTTATAAAGACAAAATAAAGAAGAGAAAAATATCACAATTGATCAATATAATTAAAATATATGTAATACACCAAATTCACAGACATCCCACCTCTGCAAAGAGATAGATTGAAGGTGTCTTCTCATCCACATCTCTCCTTTGGAGCATATTTGTCCTTTGTGGTTTTTCAGTATTCACTTTTTTGGTGGTTATTTTTCCATTCACATTGTTGTGGTCATTGCACATACTCTTTTGTTGGGTCTTCTTACTTTACTCTGCCTCTATTGGTAATTTTAAATAACATAGTAATATACAATTTCTTTACTCATTCCTGAATTCATGGGCAATGCTTTTCTTTCCATTTCTTTGCTGTAAATATTTTCATGTGTCTGAAGACTTTCTTTTTATCAGTGGCCTACTTGGGAGATGAACCTTGGTATATATAATTTCAGACTAGAATCCTTGGGTCAAAAAGTATGGATATTTTAGGTCACTTTAATAGTTTAATTCCAAATTGCTTTCCAAAATGGTTGTACTGATTCATAGATCCATCAACAATGAACTAATGTGTTGGTCTTCCCACAACCCTACCAACATTTACTCTTCCCAACAATTACCATCTTAATCAATTTTCAGAGTGTGAGGTGAAATCTTGGGGTTGTTTTCATTTGCATTTCTCCTATTAGATATTCTGATCATTTTTTCATATATTTAATAGTTCATAATTCTGCTTCAAAAAACTGTTCATATGCATTCTTAACTTATCTATTAAGCAATGACTTTTTAATATATACATGTGTGCATTGGTACATATGTGCACATATACGTACATATATATGCCCATGTATGTATGTGTATATATACAAATAACACATATACATTAATGCATGTGTATAGATAGACAGACATAAACACACACATGCAAATGTATACGTGTGTGTATAGATATATCCATATATATATCTATACACACACATATATACACATCAGTTCATTGTTTTTATATTTCAGATGCCATTGTTATAAATCTTGGATACCAAGACCTTACCAAATGATATCTGATACCAAGATTGCTTTTCCCATTTGACTATTACATTTCTCATTCTAAGTGCTTCAATTTTGTCCAGAAGCTGTTCAGCTTTATGTAATCAAAGTTTTCTGATATTTTTTGCAATTGCTTCTTTTCCTTGTTAAGAATAGCTGTGAAATCTATGTAATCAGCTTCTCTTCCAATTTTTATTATATGTTTAATGTCAAAGTTATGTACCTATTTAGAATATATTATAGAATATGGTTTAAAGTATTGCCGTAAGCCTAATTTCCTCCAGAGTGCTTTTCAATTTTTTTCCATCAATTTTTATCAAATAGGGAATTTTTTCAAAGTATTTTATGTTTTCCAGTTTATCAAACATCAGTTATTGAGCACTATTGTTTCTATTTTCCCTTCTTTAGTCTGCTTCATTGACCTACCCCTCTATTTTTCAATCCAAGAATGAATAGTTTTGTTGATTCTTGATTTATAAAATAATTTGAGTTTTGTAAGTGTTTTATCCTACTTGTCCCTATCTCTTTTCACTATTTCCTTTGATACTCTAGATCTTACATTTTTTTCAAATTTTCATGGTCATTTTGTTAATGTCCTTGTGTTTAAGTTCTATTCCTTGTGAGCAACAGATTGTGATGTTTTTCTTTCTTATCTAATCCTTCACTCTTTTGTTTTACTGGATTGCTTAATCCATATATCTTTAAAGTATTTGAGTTAGGTTAATTTTTTTTTTGCCATTTGTCTCTAATATTTTTCACCAAATTGGGATTTTTCCCCTTGTCCTCTATAAATACAGCAGTTATTTTAGATTAATTGCCTTATAACATCCCCATTCCCATTATCTATCTCCCTCTTTCCTTCAAGTCCCTGCCCCACCCCAAGCCCATTTGTTAGCCCTTTTCATTGTTCTGGAGTTTTGTTCAAACTTCCCTAAAATAGAAATTGTGCACAAGAGATAAAAACAATTCCGTCTGTCCATGATCTGTCACCACAATCATAATGAGATAAAACCCAATAAACTAAAAGCAGAGAAAACACCCAAACACCCTTACTTAGCACTCATTTCCCATGAACCACCACAATCTGTCAGAACTCTACAGGCTAATGCATGGCATTGCAACAGAACTCAGCTCTGCTGCTCCTTCCCCCCTATGCCATAGAAAACCAACCAGAAGCTTGATCTCTCTGGCACAGCAGTAAAACAGTGACCTGGGCCACAACAGTTCTCAGACGGAGAATGGAGAAACAGAAGGAGCTGGAGAATTACACCAGCGTGTGTGGCTGCATGGTGCTCCTCTAAGCCTGAGGAAAAGAGCTCGGGATCCAGACACAGCCAGCTCTGTCCCTTCCATCTCACTTCTTTAGAAGTCACTTGGAGTAAAGACTGAGGCCCATGAATTTGGAATTATGCACAATAAGAGGAGGAAGAGTTGCAGTATGGAGAGGTGCAGTGGATAAGAGTACAAGACTTGCCATGTGAAATACTTGGGTTTGAATCCAACCTCAGACATTCATGTAGCTTTTTGACTTTGGCATTTAGAGATTGTGGCAAGAAGGTGCAAAAAGAGTCATAGAAAGGAGAAACAGCAAGAGATAGTAAGGAATAGAATTAGAAGTAGTGACCATGAGGTATAGATATTTATATGGAAGAGAAAGAGAATAGTGGAGTGTTACAACTGTTACGACAATTATCTTTTAATTTATTTTATTCTTCATTTCCAAAATATGTCCATTTATATCCACAATTTCTAGAACCAAAGGCATTTAGCCGTGTCTATTTTTTCCTAATTCCATTTGTTAGCAATTACTCTTTTTTTTTTTGGCTAGGCAATGGGGTTAAGGGACTTGCCCAAGGTCACACAGCTAGTAAGTGTTACGTGTCTGAGGCTGGATTTGAATTCAGGTCCTCCTGACTCCAGGGCCGGTGCTCTATCTACTGCACCACTTAGCTGACCCAACAATTACTTTTAGAATGAAAACATATCAAGACCTTCTCTAGTTCATTCCCATATTGAATTCAATGAGTTAAAATTCAGCAGAAGTCACGTAGGGTGACAAATATTCATATGGAAATGCAAAGAAATTATGAGGTCCAATATCCCATATAAATGTAGAGGGAATATCCAGATGAGATAATAATTTAAAAAACCAACACCTTTCTAAATGAATGTTTGCTGTCATTTTAACTTAGTCATAAATTTTTATTTATTTTACTTTTTGCTATTGGGTGCCTAGGAACTCTAGAACTAGTATCATCATGATGTCTTCTAGGCAATTGTTCCATCCAAAACCCTGTAAGGCTAGTACTAGTAGTTTTTTTTTTTTACATCTATTAAAATCCTCTTCCCTGGGATTTTGACAAGAAGGCCAGAAGAGTATGAGCCAGAGAGAGAAAAAAAAATGTATTATCAAAGCTCAAAGAATTAAAAGGGGAGGACCCTTTGGCATATCTGCAGCTTTGATGCCTCAGATTGGGAAGATGAAATGGTCCTATGGAAACATTTCATTTAAGTCAGAAGATGGATTCTATCAATTTAAAGGCTCAGGGATTGGTATGTTCATGAATATCCTTTGATAGGATTGATATGACTTTTCGTCATTTTCTATTGTCCCACAATTTTTTATTGACCTTTTGAAAAATGGTATTTTGGAAGCTATATTATACAGCATAATCAAAAGTTGAGTAGGGGGAGAGGTAGATAGAGAAAACTCTTTGCTTATTAAAAATGCTTTCTGAAAGTTTAGGCCTTTGTTTACTTATTGGGCAAAAGAGCATGCTGAATAGTGGCTTTTCTGAAAAACTCTCAATGCCTCATGGTGACAGCAAACATATTTTTTTTCAAATTTACTTTATAAAATATAGGTTTTTATGTTGTTCCTATCTTGATATACAGTAAAGATCATTTCTGCCATGTTGAAATTCCACCTACAGTCATTGTCCAAGACAGCAGCTAGGCAGTTTATAATGTTAATCAGGAGCTTATCCAGAGCTTCTAAATACAATGCACATATACTATAATGCATAATACTGTATACAGTATACTCTACCACAATAGTGAATCCTTCTTGAGTGTTGCTGAAATCAGATAAGACCACCAATAAAGCCTAACCCTACACCAAGTGAATTAAATTTGACAGGAACATTACTAGGTTACGTTATTCAGGCATAATAAAAAAAATTTGTGTGACCTAAAGAGAATGCAGAAACCATCTCATTTCCAAAGACTTTCTAGCGTATTATTATTGTGCTCTCATGATCATGCTAAATGTGTTTGAGGGTGTAGGGAAAAAAAAAACTGAGGGGAAAAAAACAATTGGACCTGAGCAACAGTAGTCTGATTACTTCTCATAAACAATTCATTATTTTCCTTCTTATAAAAATAGTATTTTATTTACTATTTTACTGCAATGGTTAAATATTCAAACCATGGTAATAACCATAATGACCTAGATTAACATATGACCAAAAGTAGTTTCTGTTTAGTCCTAGTCATATTTCATTTGAGAAAAACAAAAGGGCAAGAAACTCACTGGGGAGGCAAATTCAATGAACGTAGGATGAGGATGCCTCTTGTTTTCAGATTTCTTGTTGTCAAGGCCTTTGCTATTACCATTCATTAAAACTCTGAAAAGATTAAAAATTCTCCAGGCATCATTTGCCACTCATTTGGAAAAAGCTTCTATTATCAGAATATTAAAAGTATCTATCACTTCAAAGTAGACAATCTGTGGTATTTGTAAGCTCTTTTGAAAAGTACAAAAGAGGGGAGGGGTGGGATTTGTATGAAAGCTAAACTATGAGGAAGAATTTATATCTAAAGAATATCTTTTTGGGAATGGGAATAATTGAATGATGACACTTTTAAGCATGTCTCTATTTTAGATTTTATGTATTCTTTCTACCTTACATCCAAGTATTATAATTATTGAAGTACCTTTGGGGAAATCAATTAGAGACTTTTTATATTCAATAAGTAAAATTTCAACATATGGAAAATTCAATGTGTGAAACATAAATATGTTTTACTTTCTCTTCATTTTTCTCCATCCTTCCCTCTTTACCCTATCTCTTTCTCTTTCCTTCCTTCCTTCTTTCCTTCCTTCTTTCTTTTTTTCTTTCTTTCAATAAATTCTTTTTGTTTCTATGTTCAAGTTACTATAAGCCCTATAAGGGATACACAATTGAATTTTATATAATTCCCAATTTCAAGAACGCTGGATCTAATGGAAGGAATGCTACAATATACAAATAATTGTAATACAAAACAGGATAAGAAGATTGCAAAGATAGATGTAAATAATGTGTTATGCCGGCAACAGGGTTGAGAAATAATTTCCATTTAGAGTTCACAGAGAAGGTTTAATGGGAAAAGTAGCATTTGATCTGTGATTTAGAGGATGGGTAAGATTTTGATAGCCATAAATGTGGTAGGAGGACCACATGTTCTACTTCTTCTAAGTAGAAGAACTTACCTGAGCAAAGTCATGGAGCTGAGTAAAGGATAGTTGATAGATAATGGAAGGTTTTGTTTGGATGGCACATGACACATCTAGAGGAGAAGTGGGTGATCCAATCAATCCCACAAACATTTGTAAAGTACCTGTGTGCCAAATTGCCACATCCTTGGAATACAAGCAAATACATGCACTCCTCTCTAAGGAGCTTGTATTTTATTGGAGGTGTACAATACCTACATAAGTAAGTACAGAACACATACAATGTAATTTCAAGAAAGCTAGAGAGTACTAATACATGGGGACATCAGGTAAGATCTCATGTACAGGATAGCACTAAAAATATGGCTTGAAAGAAATTTGGATTGTGTGAGGTGGAGGAGAGACATTTCAGATAGGAGTGTCAACTTGGATGAAAGTATGAAAGACAGTAATGGAATATCATTTACAGGGAAAAACCAGGAAGAAAAATTTGCTGGAACACAGATTTTGTCAAGGAAATAATATGAAATAATGCTGGAAAGGTAAGTGTGGGCCACATGACCAAGAGCTTTAAACATCAGACAGGGGATATCATATTTTACCCTAGAGACAAAATTTTTGAGTTAGGGTAATGACATACTCAAGTCTTTCTGTTAGAAAGATCATGCTGAAAAGTTGATTTGAGCCATGTAGTAGTGGGACAGGTTAAATAAGTTTGGATTTTACTCAAGTAATATTTAATTCTGGATTTAATTCTAATTTTATCATTTGCAGACTGTGACACCTTCCTCGAATAGCTTAACTTCTCAAGACTTCACTCCTTCCTTTTGTAAACTGAAGGGACTGGCCTAAATAAACTTGAGGCTACTTTTCAGCTATGCCATTTTGCGATTCTGGTCTTCAGGGAAATTGATCTGGCATCTGTATGCAAAATGCACATGATTCTAACACTAACTTAAGTTAGGACTTGAAGAAATTGCCACTGACTGGAAATGAAATATCCTAGCACTGTGCCAATCATGGAAGGAGAAGGAGAAGGATGAGAAGGAAGAGGAGGAGGAAGAGGATGAGAAGGAGGAGGTAGAGGAGGAAGAGGACGAGAAGGATAAGAAGGAGGAGGAGGAGGAGGAGACAACGATGACAATGATGATGACAAGGAGCTGGTAATCTAATGGGGAAATGACAAGCAAAACAAATATGTACAAATAAAGTATATATTGGAGAGGTAGGAAATAACTAAAAGACAGAAGGCATTAGAATTAAAAGGAGTTAGCAAAGACTTCTAAAAGGCTTTTAGTTAGTACTTAAAGCAAACCAAGGAAGCCAGGAGGCAAAGATAAGGAGAGAAAACATTCCAGGCATGGTAGACAAAGATAAAATGTACAGAGCAGAGAGATGAACTGTCTTGTTTGTGGAATAACAAGAAAGTCAGTGTCATTAGAACAAAGACTATTGGTAGTGAGTAAGGTGTAAGAAGGGTAGAAAGGTAGGAAGGGTCTAGATTATGGAGGGCTCTGAATTCCAAACAAAGAATTTTGGTTTTGATGCTGGAGGTGATAGGGAACCATTGCACTTTACTGAATGGGAGATAACATGGTCAGACCTGAAACTTTCAAGAGGTTTCTCGCGTATTTTATCTATGGGTGAATTTACTTAAATGAACACTAGACTACCAAAAGTGCATGTATTTCAGCAGCTCTACCATCAAGCAATTACAGTCATAATACCGGAAACTAGTAGGGGCCAGTATATGTCACCTGCAAAAGTGAGTATTCGGCATCATTGCTATTGTTGCTTAGTTGTTTTTCAGTCGTGTCCTACTCTTCATGACCCCATTTGGGGTTTTCTTGGCATAGATACTTGAGTACTTTATAATTTCCTTCTCCAGCTCATTTTACAAATGAGGAAACTGAGGCAAACAAGGTTAAGTGACTTGCCCAGGGTCATACAGCTAGTAAACTATCTGATTCAAGATTTGAACTCAGGAAGATGAGTCTTCCTGACTCTAGGCCTGGCACTCTATCCACTGTACCATCTACTTGCCCTTGAGTATCTGGGATACCACATTCATTATAACAACAGGGATCAAAAGGCAGACAGAGAAAAGCTCTCAAGTATGAGGTGGGCCAGAACAATCGGAAAAAGATTTGTAGGAGTACTATGTGACATAGCTGTCTTTTGGGTTTCTTTGGTTATTAAACTGGAAAAGCTCAAGCATATCTGCTCAGCCTGTTCAGATCCTTGGTAAATGTACTTCATGGTCTCCGTCCAGGCTCCCTTAATGTAAATATCCTTCAAGTGTGCCTTTTTTAGTTAGATGAAGGAATTCATGAGAATGAAAGCTTCTTAAGTACAGGGGCTATTTCATTTTTTTAAAATATTTGTATTCCCATCCCCTAGCACAGTAGTTTGCACAAGGTATGCATCTTATAAATATGTGTTGAATTCATTTGGGGATTCAACATCCTATGGGTTTAGGTCTCTAGCATCTTCTTTTTTTATTGTTATTGCCCATTGAAAGGTTACATCACCTTTTGACTATGTGGCAATTGCCCCTTACAACATATGTATTGAGTTTTTGGGACATCTTTATTCAGTCTAGACATATGGTTTGATTGGTTTAAGGAATCATAATTGTTCTCTAAGTGTCTCACAAAGTTGATATGTCTGAGCCCTGAGAGGTTAAATGATTTGCCTATGGTCACATGGCTTCCTTTAAATCTCAACTGAAGACCCACCTTCTGTGAGAATCCTTTCCCAGACTCCCTTAATCTTCCCGTCTTCTCTCTGGAATTACCCCCAATTTATCCTGTGTCTATCTTTGTACATAGTTGCTTTCACATTGTATGCCCCAGTAGACTATTAGCTCCTTTAGAGCAGGGATTGTTTATTGTCTTTTCTCATATCTCCAGCACTTAGCTTAATCCCTGACACATAGTAGGTACTTAATAGAGGCTAGTTAACTGACTGACTGACATGGCTACAGTGTTATGCAAATTAATTATGACAAAGAAAAGTAATAAAATGCATTGACATGAAGAATATCTTACAACATGCTTCATCTTTTAAAACGTGAAACATCCCTTTATTTTCTTTCTCTTGTCTTACATGATTTGCCATTGAGTTTAACAGATTATGGCATAATCTTTAATTCTTCATTATGAAACCACAAATTTTAATCAGTTAGATATTAATTGTACCTTTGATGAATAGTCAAATTTTTCATAGCTTTTCAATGGGGATTAAACCAAATGGGTTTAATGAAATATGACTATGATGGTAGCAGTGATTGGCATAACAGATGTCACTCTCTTAGATTGAGTAGGATCAAGTAGTTCAACCACTAGTTATGGTTGGAATGTTTCTGGAGGCAATCAAAACGGCCTAATCTGAGATTGAATGGACATTTTAAAATCTTAAACTCATTCCACACTTTAAAAATTGCACAATTTCATAAGTTCAGGCACTTCCTCCAGAAATTATAGCCCATTTTACCAAAATAAATAGTTTTATGCATTGGTATGGGCAAAAAAAATTAATTTGCTGGCCAACCATTTGGTGTTGAGTCACTGACTTAAACTAGTCTAGTCCTCAGACAGAAGAAAAATGTTTATCACCCTTAATTTATTTAGTCTTTCTAGCTTTGTAGGATTGTAGATCAATGTCCCTGAAAGAAAAGCCTTTGAAAAGTCACAGTTATCTTCATGTCATGATAAGGCATCAGATTAAGGCTTCAAAATATTAAAAAGTAATGATGATAATACTTCATGCAACATTTAGCATGCTGATATGCCTAGATTCAGGGATATGCTGGAGGTGGCCCCTAACAAATCACAGGGACTAATTGTTACATTTTTGAGTGTAATCATTTGCACCTCAGACACCAGCAAAAATTAGAAATGGGACTTAATTTATCGTTTTATTGATTGTTTGAAATTAAGAATGTGATGGAGAAAATGCTATTAATGAAGATTAATCTCAGAAGTATGTCATCCATATATTTTCCCCAGAGATAATTATTTAACATTTACAGGCATATCCTTGCTTATATATTTTTCAGGATGATACTAATGATATACTAGTGTCCATATTCATTAACAGCCTACTTCAGTGTCTCTGAGGCAACCCAAATAAATTATCTCATGTTAATTCTTTGCTAAGGAATTTGAAGTATTTTCCATTGTTTTCCAAATATATGTATCTGACTCCATCATTCTAATCATTTGGAAAAAAAAACTGCTTTACTATATGTTTATATGTGTATAATGTTTTGGGGACACAGACTCTGTGACAGAGGTCAACAATGTGCTGATTTAATTCTTGTAACATGTTCAGCACAGGGTACTTAGAGATATAATAAAATTATAACGATGACTATACTCTCATTATCACATTATTCATTGCAACAGATCTGGAAAAATGTAGTAAACATTCAGAAGTGAATTCATACAGTATTAAGTATACTAAAAGTTTCTATACCTAAACGAGAAATAGAATTCAGATCACTTACCTCACAGTTCAGTACTGAGTTTAATAGATGATAGCACTATGTACATTATTATAATAAGATCACCTCAAGTCATTGATTTTCCAGTGATTATTTATGGGTATGTAAGTAGTCTGGTTTTTATACAATGTGACTGAAATATAGTTAAATGTGAGACAACAGCATTCCCTGGAAAATGTAAACATTTCAAATGCATTTATATTTAATGTTTCAGGAAAAGATGTAGGTACCATTTTAATTACTCATGCTGTTCTTGACTTGTACATCTTCTGAGCATCCCTTGAAAATAAATGCAGCAGGAAGAGTAAAGGGAATGATGCTAAAGTTAATTGCTTCAGGCTAGAAATGAGGCATACTGTGGGCATTTGGAGAAACCCACTGGCATTTGACTTTATCTTTAGTTTAGCTTACTAAAAGCACCACAATATGCCCTCATTTCTAGTAGGCTGAGATCTTACCAGCTCTTCCAGGCTAAAGATCATTTGAATTGATCACTACGTGGTGGGAAGACTTCTAAAGGATCCACCAGAAGCATAGGCAGCCATCCTATTATTTAGCAGACATTCTATTTTTTCACGATTTAACACTATCAGACAGCATGATTCCTGCTCCCTTATGGATTGCTTGAATGTGTTGGAAGTTGAATAGAAAAACCATACAATAACTTGACAAGTTGCTACTACTAAGGATATAAGATAGAACAATTACAATTTACTGAAAATGTGGTGCAGAGAAAGGGGTATGATAATTAGGAGTAGTACATTTAAATTGCTCGAAACAAGAAAGAATTGAAGGGTGAAAAACTTTAGTGGAAATAGCTAAGAAATGGAAAGAAGCACTGAATTGGGAATACTAAACAAACAGAAGCAGAGAATTTTAAAGCTGTTTGAAATGTAGAAATCATTTAGTATAGCTTTTTCATGTTTAAGAGCAGGAAAATGAGGCCTCAGGACAATTAACTTCATGCAAGGAAATAAGTTCAGTCTTAGACATGTTGAGTTTAAGATGTCTACCAGGCAACAGTTCAAGATGTCCAATAGCTACCTAGGGATGTGAAAATGGAGGACACGTGAGACACTAGGTCTAGATAGAAAGATAAGTAGAGAGAGGAATATTAAATCTATGGTAGCTGATGAGATTACCATGTGAAATCACACAGAGGGAAAAGAGAAGAGAGCCTAAGACAGATCCCCTGTGGGACATCCAGATTTATTAGACATAATCTGGATGAAGAACCAGCAAAGGAGAATGAGGAGTGATCAGACAGGTAATAGGAGAAAGAAGTCTCATGAAAAGCTACAGAAAAGAGGATATCAAGGAGAAGAAGGTGATCAAGAGGTCAAGAAGGATGTAGATTGAGAAATTCACATTTCAGTCATATCTGAGTCTTTGTGACCCCATTTGGGGTTTTCTTGGGAAAGATACTGGAGTGGCTTATCATTTCCTTTTCCAGAAAAGGACATTAGATTTGGAATTAAGCAATTCATTAATAATTTTGCAGAGAGTAGTTTCAGGTTGAATGATGAGGTCAGAAAATAGATGGTAGAGCCCTAAGAAGAGAAAGAGAGGAAAGAAAATGAAGGCACCTATTATATCTTCTTAAGCAATTTAGCCACAAAAGGAAGAAGAAATCTAGAAATATAGCCATTGGGGATGAATAGATCAAGTTGAGAATGGAGGAGACATAGATAAAGTTGCAGGCAGTAAGGAAAACAGTCAGTAGATAGGATGAGATTGAAGATAAGTGAAAGAGTGAGGATGAGAGAAGAGACAATTTGTTGGATGAGATGAGATATAATGAGCTCATTTTCACATGTAGAGACATGTAGAAAGATTTGTTGTGACAAGAAGGGCCATCTTTTCATATGAGAAGAGAGCAAAGAAGAGTATTGGGGTAGAAAGCATCTGGGTCAAGTGAGATGAGGAGGAGGTGGGTAGAGATTCACTCTCAGAAAATGGTCTCAATTTTATCAGCAAAATATGAAGCAAATTTCTCAGGTAAGACAATACTGTGGAAAAATTGAGGAGCGATGAAAAAGTTTAAGAGGAATTGTGGTGAATGGGGTAGTAAATTAAGAGTAAATAATTAAAAGATTGCCTTGTGTCAGTGAGGGTTCAGTAGAAGTTATGTCACATAAATTTGTAGTGGGCTTAGTCAGCACATTTATGTGATTTTTCTCTCCCTTCGTTCAGTACCACATATACAGAAGAGATGGCAGTGGATGATAGAAGTTATCTAAGTCTAAGGCTTAGAAAAGCAAGATCAGAAGGCAGAGCCTAGATGGCAGAGTAAAGGCAGAGATTCACCCGAGTTCACCCGTAAACCTCTTCAAATACCTTTAAATAATGACTCTAAACAAATTCTAGAGTGACAGAACCCACAAAAAAGATGGAGTGAAATAATTTTCCAGCCCAAGACAACTTAGAAGGTTGGCAGGAAAGGTCTGTTGCACCAGGATGAGAGAGTAGTACAGTCTATGGCAGGCTGGGTCAGCACAGACCAGGCCCCAGCAAACCAGGAGTAGGCCTCAGGGAGACTAAATCAGTGGCAGTAGTGGCCATTTCCCAATGTCTTAACTCACAAGGAGTAAGGGGATAGGACAACAGGTAAAAAGGAAATTTATAAGTATCCCTTTGCTGGCACCAGGGGCAGGATTCTGTTGCATTGCCTATACTTGGATCTGGGTCATGGTACTGGGTTTAAGTCCCAGTGCAAGGAGGAGCACTAGCAAGCAGAGCTTGTGGGAAGCAGTGACTGTGATCACAATTAAGGGTTGAAAAGAGTACTTTTCTCAATTGGGTATGGAAATCTATCTTACCCTACAGGCAAATAGGGTGGAAGAGAATAAAAGACTTGGGGAATGATAGAAGGGAGGGCAGATTGGGGAAGTGGGTAATCAGAAGCAAACACTTCTGAGGAGGGACAGGGTTAAAAAAGAGAATAGAATAAGTGGGGAGGGATAGGATAAAGGGAAATATAGTTAGTTTTTCACAACATGACTACTATGGAAATGTTTTTCATGACTACACATGTATAACCTGAACTGAATTGCTTGACTTCTCAATGGGGGTGGATGGAGAGGGAAGAAGGGAGAAAATTTGGAACCCAAAGTTTTAAAAACAAATGTTAAAAATTGTTTTCACATGCAACTGGGAAATAAGATATACAGGCAGCAAGGTATAGAAATCTATCCTGCCCTACAGGAAAATAGAAGGGGAAGGGAATAAGAGAAGGGGGGGTTGAGAAAAGAGAGGCCAGATTAGGGGAAGTGGTATTCAGAATGCACACTATTTTGGGGGAGGGGTGAGATGGAGAGAAAATTTGGAATTCAAAATCTTGTGGAAGTGAATGTTAAAAACAAACAAATTAATAAATGTTTAATATTTTAAAAAAAGAAAAGAGTGCTTGTGTCTGTTAACAAACCTGTGCACAGTACAGGAGAGTAGTAAACACACCTCTCCTTGGATCATAACAATTTGGAAGTGCCAAAAACTTAAAAGTCACCAAAATTACCTCTGAAAATAGCTGCAAAAAAGCCTGAAGCTTGGGACATTGCCCCCTCCATTTCGGAAGAACAGTCCCACTTTAGCATAGAGTTTAAAGTCAAGAAACAGCACGGAAAGTGAGGAAAGAACAGGAAAAAATTCTGACCATAGAAAGTTACTATGTTGACAAGACAGATCAAAAGAGACTCAGAAGAAGACAAAAATGCCAAAATTCCTGCGTACAAAGCCTTGAAGAAAAAATATTAATTAGGTATGGAAGAGTTCAAAAAGTATTTTAAAATCAAATAAGAGAGGTAGAGGAAGAATTGGTAAGTCACACGAGAGTGATACAAGAAAATCTTGAAAAAAGAGTCAAAAAGCAAAGAACGGGGCAAGAATTTTTATAACCAGTGTCTCTGATAAAGGCTTCATTTCTAAAATATATAGAGAACTAAGTCAAATTTATAAGAATACAAATCATTCCCCAAATGATAAATGGTCAACAGGATATGAACAGGCAGTTTTCAGAAGAAGAAATTAAAGCTATCTATAGTCATATGAAAAATGCTTTAAAACACTATTGATTAAAGAAATGGAAATTGAAACAACTCTGAGGTACCACATCACACCTATCAAATTAGCTAATATGGCAAAACAGGAAAATGATAAATTCTGGAGTAGATACAGGGAAATAGGAACACTAATGCATTGTTGGCAGAGTTGTGAAATGATCCAACCACTCTGGAGCGCAATTTGGAACTATGCCCAAAGGGCTATAAAACTGGGCATAACCCTTTGACCCAGCAATACTACTTCTAGGTCTATATCCCAAAGAGATCATAAAAATGGGAAAAGGACCCACGTGTACAAAAATATTTAAAGCAGCTCTTTCTCTGGTGGCAAAGAGTTGGAAATTGAGGGGATGCCCATCAATTGGGGAATGGCTGAACAAGTTGTAGTATATAAAAGTAATGGAATATTATTGTGGTATAAGAAATGATGAGCAGGCAGACTTCAGAAAAACCTGGAAAGATTCATATGAACTGACACTGAGTGAAGTGAACAGAACCAGAAGAACACTGTACACAATAACAGCCACATTGTGTGATGACTACTGGTAGAGCCTGAATGCAGATCAAAGAAACTTTTTCTTTATTTTTCTTGTTTTTTGTTTGTGTTTTCTTTCACATAATGACTTACATGGAAATGTATTTTGCATGACTACACATGTATAACCTATGTCAAATTGCCCTCTTAATTAAGAGAGGAAAGGGGAGAGAAAGAGAGAGAATTTGGAACTCTAAATTTGAAAAAAATAATGTTAAAATTGTTTTTACAAGTAATTGGATAAAATAAAATACTAGATATAATTTGATGAAAAAGGTGAATTTTTAAAAAAGGCAAGATCAGCAGTACAAAAAGAAGAAAAAGGACCAGAGTTGAATTGGTCCACTAAGGAGTCAAAATGAGGAAGGAAGTAGAGTGTAACTAGTGTGGGGGTGATGGCCTAGGAGAACGTTGAGAGTTAGTGGAATGGGATGTCACAGTATGGATGAATTAAAGGGGTTGGAGTTTCAAGGGAAATGTGAAATGATAATAGATCATGCTCAGGTCACATAGCTAATGTGTCTGAGGCCAAATTTGAACTCAGGAAGATGAGAACAATTAACATAACATTCCATTTTTGCTTTTTTAAAAATAACAATAAAAACAAGATCTTTTTATTTAAATTTATTTATTTTTGGTTTTCAACATTCACTACCATAAGATTTTGAGTTTTAAAATTTCCCCCCTCCCATTTCTGCCCCCACCCTGAGAAAGTGTACAATCCAATATAGGCTCTATATATACATTCATGTTAAGCATATTTTCCCATTAGTCATCATGTGAAGAACAATTACAGCTAATCGGAGGAGCCATGAGAATGAAGCAATAAAACAAAACAACAAAGGAAAAGGAAAGCAAATAGTATGCTTCCATCTGCATTCAGACTCCATATTTCTTTCTCTGGGTGTGGATAGCAATTTCCTTCATGTATCTTTTGGAGTTGTCTTAGATTCTTGTGCTGCTGTGAAGAACCAAGTCTATCAAAGTCAGTCATCCCATAATGTGGCTGGACATAAGATCTTCTTGCTCTGACTATTGCCTGTTGTTTTTTTGTTTCTTTTATAGAAAGAAGTCATGATTAAGAAAGACCATATATTTATTTTAATGGGTTTCCAAAGTCTAGATGCTGTCACTGTGAACTCTTGAGATGTCATAAGACGTAAAATATCTTTTGGGTTTAAATCAACAACCAAATTTCATTGCAATCTGTTCTAGAGCCTTGAAATGAGAGATAACTCTTCAGTTAGCACAATTATATACACTATTCACTTGGCATCTCTAATTGCTATGACTTGTAAGCATAATGAAATGTGGAAAGACTATGAATGTCCCTGACTCCTTTAAAACCCAGAATACAGCCACAAATTGTACCAGTTAATAGACTGGCATGTAGCTTATCTGCTGCTTCTGCCACCATAGAATCCAAGTATAACTTCCTTAAGTTGTCAAGGATATCCCTTTTAACATGTAATAATTGAACCTAAGGACTTTTTCCCCCTCTACTTAGCAGTGGGGGCTACAGCATCTCTTGAAATGTGAATATTTATATTGAGTTTGGTTGTTCAAAATAAAATTCAAAGTATTTAAATTTGAATGATTCAAATTGATACCAGGTATTGAGTGATGCATTATAAGTCTTACTATGCATTTCAAAGTGCATTCCTTACACATACATATATACACATGAATGCACACACATATACATGATGCAGATTATATCTATATATACACATACATACATCTATATGTATGCATATATGTATCCATCTCACGTGATTTTGTAAAGCAATGAGAAACAATAGAAGCTAGAATGTAATATGGCATAATATAGCAGAAGGCAAGACAATCCCAGAATCAGTCTCCAACTAAAGCTTAACTTTATTTTTGCAAACGAACAAACAAAATGGATATTTAAAAATCAAGATGTGCTCTGACTTGCTTCATTAAGTTAAGCATATTTAGCAATGATATAAATGATTTCTTCTTTACAACTTTGATCCATTAATGACTTTTAAATGCTGTCACAATGTTGTTAAAAAAATGATTTCAGGGGAAATTTCAATCTTAAACAGTGATAAAGTCAACTTTTTTTTTTATGAAATTGCCAGTCTTAATGAAACAAAATGCAAAAATTTTGATTTGTGTTTTTGTTAAGGTTGAGGAAGGTTATCAGTGAGAGAGGGAAGATTGAGTTTCATTCAAATCAAATGAATAATTTATAGAATTAATTTACATTTTTAATACTTTGCATATCTCTTTTTTCTTGTTTATATTGAAAAAATATTTAAATACTTTTTTTTCTTAGCTTCTTACAATATTCATTGTTTAAAACTATAGGTTTTATGTTTGAACATGATGCATTTCAATATTTCAGTGTGTTAAATTTCTGGTTTCTTCCTGTTGGTGTTCTAAGGATTCTCTCAATCTGTTTTATCCAATCAACTTCTACTACTTCTAGGAAATTTTCATGTGTTTCTTAAACTATGATACTCTATTTTTTTGTGTGTTATTTCAGATGACCTTCAATGCTTACATTATCTTTTCATATCCTGTTTTCAAGTTCAGTTTCTGTGGTTGGTACAGTTCTAATATTTATCCTGTAATTTTATTATTTGATTTATTCAAACAATTTTCATTCTGTGTCCCTATTTTCTTATTCTGTCATTCTTCTTCTTGAGAAGTTATTGTTTTCTGGAGTATCTATTATTTGTTCTAAATTTTCTGCTTTCTTATACTTACCATTTTTCCTTAAAAGTTAATAATTCTGTCATTTTAAAATATGTTAATTCCTTTATTACCCTTGCAAAAGTCTGTTCGTTTCCTAGTATTAATGTTAACAGGGATTACAAAAAATGTACATATAGATGGATTGCATAAACATTTTGGCTGTTATATGGGGCAACCACTGTCTCTCTCCAATCACCAGAAGCTTATAGATATTCTTGTTCCACTCATTGCTGGGAAAGAAACACACACACACACACACACACGCACACAGAGAGAGAAGAGAGAGAGAGAGAGAGAGAGAGAGAGAGAGAGAGAGAGAGCTGATGGAGAAGTATATTGCCATCCCTTTCTATAAAAACACAGTGTTAGTTAAGCATTTTGTCAGTCACTGGCTCCTCTAGATCCGAAGTCAGACTACTCCTGTCCTACGAATGACAGACAGCCCCAAATCCGTCATGGCTCTCTAAACCTCTAAGCATGTTTGGACAGGAAGCAGGCAAAGAAATATCTACCTATATTCTCTATAACCCACAAGGAAGGGCAGGATATTCAGGGAATAGAATGTTGGACCTAAAGTCAGGAATATGTCGGACACTTATTAGTTGTGGATCCCTGACCAAGTCAGTCAGACTCTCTCAGGTTGAGTTTCCTAATTTTAAAATGGGATAATAATGGCACATACTTCAGTGGGTTCTTTTGATGATCAAATGAGATATCTGTAGAGTCCTTTGTATAACTTAAAGCAAAAATATTTTGACCTTAGAGTAGGGTCTTGGATTCTGATCTAACCCATCCTGATGCCTACAGCTGAACCACCAGATTGGGGAAATCAGACCAATACTCTACCATGATCATCATCCTTGTAATAATCATAATCATTGTTGACAATAATAATGACAATAATTAATAATTGCCTTTGTTGTGATGAATGTTTGTATAATGCTTTCAAGGTTTTCAAAGCACTTTACAAATATTATCTCATTTAATACTAACAACAACTATGGGAGGTAGTTAACATTATTATTATCATTTTATATATGAGGAACTGACAGGGTCTTGACTTACCCAGGGTCACATAGCTAATAAGTATCTGAGGCTATATTTGAACTCAGGTCTTCCTGACTGTTCAACACTCTATTTGCTAGCTGCCTCTAACTAAGACCAGAGTAGAGCAAAGAGTTATGTTCCTCTAAACCATCAAAGGCTCTCACCAAGCTGATAGGAGTACTATCTGATAGTTACAATCAGGGATAAATCTAGTTATACCACTGAGATCCAAGCCAGAGGCAGGATCTCACAAAGCTCATATCAAGACAGCAGTGATAATAATTTGTCTTAGATCAAACCACTTTAGAAGGATTGAAAATTTTCAGGTCCCCTGTCTGAGGTCTCCTTCATAACTTGAAGGTGATTAATTCAGTGACAAATCACTCATTCAGAGGAACAAAAATGAAGCATGAAATCCATTAGCTGACCAAGAAAATATAGACTGAAGATGCACAATAAGACATGCATTTTTGACATGGCTAACGTAGGAATTTGCTTTGTTTAGCTATGTATATTTGTTATGAGGCTTTTATTATTATTTTCATTTTCTGTTAAATTGAGAAGGGAGGAGAGAGAAAATAAATTATTATTGATTAAAAAAATTAAAAGGGAATTATCTTAATTTCAAGGTCTCCTTACTCCTATTGCCTAATAATTACTCTCCTAGTTATTCTGTTGTTAGTGAACTACTCTCCTGTCTTGACATAGAATTCAAGTTGTGTGTTTCCTAATTTTTCACCTGATTACAACTTTTTCTTGGCCCTCTGGTTCTACATACTTATTTTGTCTTTCATGGTATATGATTTTGTCTTGGCTAAGCAGCAATGAGTGGGAGGATAATCAATATTAGGAATACATACTGGATCAAATGTAAACAGTATGGGTTAGTTTCTACTTCTTTGAGAGATAGCATAGAATAGTAGAATTCTAATCTCAGAGACATAAATATTGGATTTGCATTCCTCCAAGAACTTGCAAGCTAAGTCACTTAACCATGTCTGTCTCAGTTTCTTCACCTGCAAAATGATCTGGAGAAGGAAATGTCAAACCATCTAGTATCTTTGCCTGGAAAATACCAAATGTAGTCACAATGAATTGGACACAATTGAAACAACTGAACAATAAGCATTTACTATTGGTCTGACTTTGAACAAGTCACTTAACTTTTCACTTTGTCAATTTCCTTATCTGTAAAATAAGGGTCTGACTTAATGGCCCCAAGGATGCCTTGTAAATCTAAAACAGTGATCATGTAATCTCCAAAGAAGCCTCTTCCCCTTTCCCCATTAGTGTTTTCTCCCTCTAAAAATTACCTTTTTGCATATAGACATCCCAGGCACTTATAACCTGCTCCCAGCATAATGTAAGCTTCTTGATAGAGGGATTATTTTGTTTTTGTCAGAATCTCTCGATCTTTGAAACAATGCCTGGCATATAGTAGGTATTAATAAATGTTTGTCATTGAATTATTTTGTTTTCATCCAGCAATATCTTATGGTTCAGGTTCAATAGACTGTGGAGGTGATACAAGTTGTCACATGGGTAAAGTAGCCTTAGTGGAAGATCAATGGGACAAAGTTGTATAGAAGGTGATTTAACCCTATGAATATAGTTGATCACAGAAAGCCCACTTGGCTTATGCATTATACAGAGGAAATCCAGGTCATACTTTTAATTTTACTGAGCTTCCCACAAAAACAATATAATAATCATAGACTCTACCTCCTATATACCCTCTAATTGTAAAATATATTAGTAGTCTTAGTCACAGGGAAAGCTGGGCAAATTGGTATGAATATAAATTTGTTACCACTACCAAGTTCAAAAATTTAATCTGAATAGCTTCCTGACAGTGAGTCAGAAGTATTATCTTCATATAGGAAAAAAAATGCCTAGTGAGACCATAAGAATTTGCTGGAAGAGAGGGAAATGGTCCTGAAGAGTGAACATCAATGATGGGGTGATTTAGGGGGATTAATAAACAAAGTTGGATAGAAAATGATATTATAACTGGATGAAAAGTCAGAAGTTAGATGTGATTGAAACTTTCAAAATGCTAAAAGACGTAATGAGAAGAGGTGTGGACTATAAAATTAATCTTTGAAATTTAAGTACTTCAAGTAATGTGGATCTCTTAGAAGGCTATTTCTCAAACTCAATTTGAATAACAATGGAAATGCTTTGTGGTTCACTTAGAGGTCTGTAAGTAGAGGAAACTTCAGAGAAGTCAAGGGTTATGAAAAAGATGTGGCAGATGGAATATTATGAAGAAAAAAACATGTATTAGTACTCGTTTGGGAACAAGGAAAAAATAAAGAAGGCCCTGAAAATTTTGTGAAAATAAAAAATCATCAGTGGGGTTGGAGTAAGAAAGGGGAAGCTAATGTTCAAGGGAATGTATGTTTAAAAAAAGCAGCCCATAGAGCTATTCAGAGCTCATTGAAAGTCTCCATTTAACACAATTTTTATCTTCTTCTTTAGATCTTGCCTGACATCTTAGACAGCATGACTCTAAAGTAAAGAAAGAATATATTATGAAGACAACATAGGGGAATTTTGTGTTTCCAAAGGTGAATGAATTAAAAAGTAAATGCATAGAAAACAATCTGGAAATGAATTCCAAGGTTAAACAATTTGATAATTCTTTTCTAACCTAAAATTTAAAGAGAGACAATGAGGTTTTAAGCTGATCAGAATGGGAGGGGAGAAGGCAAGGTTTTTTCTGCTACTGAAGTTCTTGTTCACAAATATAAATAATACAGGCTGTATATATATATATATATATATATATATATATATATAATAAGAGAGATAATGATATATATGGAGAGAGAGGGGGAGGAAGGAGGGAAGGAGAGAGAGAGAAGGAAATAGAGAGAGAGAGAGAGAGAGAGAGAGAGAGAGAGAGAAAGAGAGAGAGAGAGAAAGAGAGAAGAGAGAGAGAGAGAGAGAGAGAGAGAGAGAGAGAGAGAGAGAGAGAGAGAGAGAGTGTGTACTGGAAGGTGGAGGCAGTAGAGGCCCTGAAAAGAGTTTTCAAGTGGACAGCATACTCACCAGGGGTTAAGCAAAACTTTTAAGTGTAGCATGTGTACACAGGCTCATTCTCCCTGAGTAAGACAAACTATATCTTCCACGTAGTTTTCTAGGGTACTCTTAGAGAGGTATAGGGTATCTCTTTTCTTCTGATACCAAGTCCCAAACAACTTTATTCCCCTGATTCTTAGGGAAGAGAGACTAGAATCCCAGTTCCATTTAACAATTAACGTAGATGACCTTTTTACAAAGGGATATTTGCTTCTAAGATATATCAAGAACAAATGTACAAACATATTCTGCTTTTGTTCCCCCTTTCCTACACTTCTCTTTGTTCCTACAATGTGCTTTTGAATTAGGTGGAGAAAATTCAGAACCATTTTGACTGGGTCAACTATAAATTTATGTTATACAACTTCAACCGAGCTCTCAACATTGCTAAGCAATCCTTCATACACTGGCCTTATCAACTCACTCTCCTACTCTCCACAGAAGTTCTATAACATATTCTCATCTCTCCTCAAACATCACATGGCTCCCATTCACTCTGTCTTCTAAGATGAGAGAACCTTACCTCATATTGTATGGGGGTTGGCTCCAAAACATAGCCTCCTAGATTTCCTATGGCTTACTCTCCTGACCTTTAGAAACTCAAAAGGTCAGAGACTACACTCCCTTAACCTAGAAAGCAAAAGAACAACTATGGGGGCTCATTTCTTTGGGCCACATGGTCTCAACTGGGAGAAGGCTCTAAGTCCTTTTCCCTTACAATGAAGTCTCTCACCTGACACTAGAAGTAAAGGAGTCACTGAATGAAAACAAAGACATAAGGCAAAGGTGATGCAAACTTTTTTAAGACAGCACTGCTCTTTACCTTTCTGGCTGAATAGACAATTTTAAAAGGATATTCCCAATCATGTGGCTAACAGAACAGAACCATTTACAAAACATCAGTCTACGTTCTATGGTCACTCCAGGACATTTCCATTATATATCACAATGACTCATCTAGAAGTGGCTTCTTTGCATGGGGAAGTTGCATCACCCAATCAAGCCAATGGTGCCAACAAGCATCAAACTCTGGTCATACAAGGAATTTCTACTCCTATCAATTTTTTTTCTGGGAAATAGACTTTAAACCCACACCAGATATAGACATATAATAACTACAACTAAGCCTGTGGGGCTGGTGTTGTGCCTTCTCAACCTTCATGAAGGCTTCCTTTCCTCTGAACTCATGCAAGTCATGGGCCAGGTTAAATCTTATTGGTCAAGCTCCAAAAAGACTTCTTTTATTATAATCTTTCATTTGTTATATGCCTCATTTGTCAACACTGGGTATTATTTAATATAACTTGAAGCATTGGTTTCTCTTATATCTCAGGTCTTCTTAAATATTGGAGCAGAAGGATACTCAATATACAATATAAATCAGGCATGTGATAGCTATTTATTTCCTTTATGTAAAAGAAATGCTTAATATACCCACAAGCCTCCAAATGAGCATTGACAGAAACACTTAAAAGAGTATATACTAATTAATAATAATAATAAAGCTAACATTTATTTAGTACTTATTTTATGTCATGTACTACAGTAAGGGCTTTATTATCTCATTTTATTCTTATAACAACCTTGGGAGGTAGGTGCTAGAATATAACTGCTCTTAAATTTTCCTACACAGTTGAAAATAAAATGACCAAAGCATAAAGCTTTTCTCTAGCTAAAGGAAAATTTAAATGAGTTATAAGGAAAAATAGACATCAAACTATATGATTGGGTACCTCAATTTACCCCTTTAAATTTAGATAAATCCACCCAAAAATAAATGGAAATGAAAAAGTACAAGATAATTTTAGAAAACCTAAATATGATATGTTTTTGGAGAACACAGAATGGGTATAGAAAATATAGAGTAATAATAAAAATGTTCAATAAAATGCTTTTGAAACAAATATTAAAAATTATTGGGAAACTAACTTAATCCAAAAGAATGGCTGGGTGAAATAACAAACCATAGAAACAACTAATAATATCATTAAAGATAATTACAACAATGAGACAACATAATAAAATTTGAGGCATGCAACAAAAGCAGTAGATGCTGAAAAACAAGGGGAAAACATATCCTCAAACATTTTCATCAAAGAAAGAGCAGATCAATGAATTGCATATGTACCTAAAAAAGTCAAACATTAGAAAATCTAAAGATTAAAAACCTCAATTCAATACCAAAATATGAATCCTGAAATAAAACTGAGATTAACAAGATTTAAAGAAAAATAATCATGGAATTAATAAATTAATCTAGGAGCTTTTTTTAAAAATCCACTAAAACAGATGATCCATTAACTAGTTTCATTTTTTTTTGTTTGGTTGGTTGGGTTGTTTTAGGAAATTGGGGTGAGTTGCCCAGAGTCATACAGCTAGTAAGTGTGAAGTGTTTGGTCTGAGGCTGGATTTGAACTCAGATCCTCCTGACTTCAGGGCCGGCGCTCTATCCACTGTGCCACCTAGCTGCCCCTAACTAGTTTCATTTTTGAAAGAAATGAGAAAATCAAAATACCAGCATCAAATTTTTTTAAAAAAATGAATTCACAATCAATGAAGAGAAGTAAATTATTAAGTATTGCTTACCCAATTATATGCCAATAAAACTGATAATCCAAATAAAATGTATGAATTTTAATGATTATAAATTGCCCTGGTTATCAGAATGGGAAATAGAACACAAATATCTTAGGAAAAAATCAAACAAGATGTAAATGAACTTCCAAAAAGATGTATGTGTATTTGTATGAATGTATGTATGTTTTTATATACTAACCCAAAAGAAGCTCAATTTACCCAGAGCATTGAACAACTGGCAGCCCCAGAAGATATCAAAGCCAACAAGTACAGCCCTTAAGCTCATGTGTCCTCACTGACCCCTAGACAAACAAAGTGGAGCCTATGGTAAATACTCAAAACAGAAATAGAACCAGTTTTCTCCTAAAGCTGGAAGGAAGAAGATTCCAACACAGGGTAAGAAAGTACAGAGATCTACCATTGTGAAAGGTACCCCTGGTACCTCCAGGGGTCAAGCCTGAGCCCACAAGACTAAGTGTCTTATATGAAAAGGTAGCAAGCATACAACAAAAATTTAAAATGGAAATCCAAAACTTCTGAACAAATCTTTTACCTCTATGGGGTGCTACTATTTGAAGATTAACTGAAAGGGAAGAGCAGTGGGCCAATTTCGGTCACTGAGATATGAGTGGGGCTGGATGTTAGCTGTCTCAGGGACAGCATAACTGATGATGGGCCAAGAAAACCATTCCAGTGGACTGAACTCAGGGTCACCTGTTTAGCCTGGGAGGAAGTGCTAAAACAGAATACAGATCATGTCACCATCTATACAAACACCTGGCATATGTCCATGGGATTTGCTTAATTGTCATGAACATGGAAAAATCAAAATGGACCATCCAATACCAGTGAAAGGATTTTGAACAGGCATTAGATACCTTTCACTAAAAGTGAAAGAAGTTGCCACAGCAGCTGAATGCTCAATGTGACAAACCATTCAACTACACTTAAAAAAAAATAATCTAAGAAGGTTCCACAAAGATCCAGGTGTGAATAAGAATAACAAGTGGACTCCACAGGTGCATTATGCATGAACTATGGCAAGAAATATTCATTAACAGTAATAGATGGCTCCTACTAAGATATTTAATCCCCTTTGGGGAGACTTTATATGTAAGACAAACATAATTTAAGTGATTTTCTTTGAGGATCCTGAATGGGCTATAATGAGCCAGATCCTGGCTCCCCCTGGACTAAGACCAATTCATGCATGAGCCAGAGCTAAGGGCTCCTTAGCAGAAATGGGTGGTGTCCCAGCCTCCCTGTGATCATTATTCATTTGTTGTATTAAATGATTCAGTTTTCCTTCTAGAAATAAGTTTCCCTTCTTATAAAGAATGGAAGACATATGGACAAACATAAAATAGAAGGGGACTGGGATTAAGAATGGACCAAATAAACAATTTTTAAAGTTACATTTTATCAAAGCCATTAAAGCATTTCTTTTCTGAAGAAAGACTAAAGTTTTCCTTTTAGATTTTGTGAAAAATGTAGGAGGCTTTCAACCTTTAAAAATCATGTTTTTAATAAAGCTAGCCAGGTCATTGTAGACCTGAAAGTCTAATAGATAAAGATTATACACACCATAGTGAGAGAGAGGGAGTAAAGGGGATTAGCTACTTTATCATAATCACAAAAATGAGCTTGCATAGCTCTTGCTTCTACATGTCCTCTTTTGGGGTTATGCCATTTAAGAGATTTTTTTCTTTCAAAAAAGAACCAAATGGATGCTAAATATCTCAGTTGCTTTGTTGTTTAGATAATATTTATCCCAATGGTTTGAAATACTTTTAAATGGAAAGGCATCCTAAGCGAGAACAGTAAATAACAAACTTAAAATGAGTATTCAATATCTTCTGAAAGAAAAAAATACAAAAATGAAAATTTGCCCTCTAGTGAAGATTTCCAATTTCTCCATAGATTTTTCTCTGTTTTTTAAAATAAGTTTTAATATTATTAGTCGATCTGAAATCATTCTGTAATATGATGAACTTATTGCCCAGATCATCTTGATTTCACTACTGGACAAGCACTTGAGAGGCAATCTGGTCTAATGGGAAAAGCAGTGGACTTGGAGTCATTACCAGCAGGGTTTGAGGGAAGCCTATAGCAAATTCTTGAACTCCTCTGAGCCTTGGTTTTCTCATCTATAAACTAGGGTAGCAATACTTTCTCTGCCAACTCTTAGGGTTGTTTTTTTTCAGCAAGTACCAGTGATATGCTGGATTGGCTCCAGAACTAATTATTCTACATTCAGTGTGAGCATTTGTACCACAGAAAACAGGAAATATCACAATCACTGGTTGATTTACTATTTTATTTGTTGTCTGGACTTGATAAAGTATTAGGAAATGAGATTAAACTTAAATGTGTATCCTGTATACATTCTATTTCTTTTGGAGAGCTGGTTGTTAAACATTTCTGACTATGAGGCAATGTGAAAACCCTTTGCTGGTTGTTATAATTTAAAAATTGATATTTAAGAAGATGTGTGGGGCTGCCACATGAGGCAGTTCAGGAGAGATTAAGATTCTTTTTTCTGGGAGGGAAAAAAGTGGTAACAGAATATGACTGAAATCAATAAAATCATAAAGAATAGAGCTAAGGGGGTTGATTTTTTTCTCAAGTTACACTGCTAGAACTAGAGAAAGTGTTCCTTGAAGCTTGGAAACAAGTTTAGTTCAAATAGGCGGTTCAGAACAGAAATATAAATATTGTTGCTTATACTCCCAAAATGATTAGTAACCTTACAGAAAATAGATGCAGAAAGGTTTCTTAAGATAAGCTAGAAGCAAAATGAGTTCCCATTTATTGGGAAATGACTGAAAAAAATTTTTGATATGTGAATCCAGTGGGCTATTTTTTGTGCATTGTGAAATGGTAAATTTGAATAATTTAAGGAAACACAATTTATATGAACTGATGCAGAATTGAGTGACCAGAGCTAGAAGAATATGTCACAAAAAGCACAATAATATATTTTAAAAATTAAAAGACAGAGTAACAATGAACAATGTGATTAAAATTCAGTAAATTGTTGGTAAAGACTACTTCCCATCTCTCAGTGGAGAGGCAGTGGACAATAGGTAAGGAATAAGGTTATTTTTTCAGACATAGTCACTGTACTGATATCCTCATTTGTACTTCTTCATTGTAAGGGAGGATCCTGTGAGGGAGAAGAAGAGTCAATGAGAGGTGATAGTAATATAGAAAAAGAATAGCAATGGAACAATAATTTAATTTATTTAAAAGGTGAACTGAGGTATTTGTGCCAAAATATTACTATTTTGTAAGATAATCATCAAGAAGAATAATATAAGATTTCCAATGTGTCCCTGTGGATTCTACAATTAGAGAAAAATCACTGGGTTGAATAAATATGAATTAGTAAAGCAATTCTTATGTTGAGGCTATTTTTTTTTAATTGTAAAAGTGTAGGATATGTTCGTGGCCTGAAAGCTAACAATCTGAATTTAGCAGTTTTGTCTTTGGTTTAGTAGAAAATTGGTTTGGTTAGATATGTTCCTCAGCCCCTTCTCTCAACAATGGGCAATTTGTTAAAAAAAAATTATTAAACTCAATGAAAACATCTGTTACCCTATTTGATTGACTTGATATAGAATAAATAAGTGACTGTCTACATTTTTCATTTTCCAAACCACTGTTTTGGTATCATGTTTGTTGACCTCTGATAAATTTTTTTCTGCCTGGTATTCAGATGGTTTATTTACTTCCCTCTTCAGGATGAAAGTGAATATGCTGTGGAATATCTTTAACAGGAAAATGTATAGAAAGTGAAGTTCTTAAATGAAAAGTCACAATCATATCATTGAAAGTTTATTCAACTTGTCCTTATGGCTCTAATGGAAGGGTTATTAACCTGGTATCCAAGAAGTTCACGGATAGATTTTTGGGGAGTCTATGAACTTGGATGGATGAAAATAAACTTTTGGTTTCTTGGTAAGCTTATTTCTTTCTTTTTTAATTTAAAAATATTTCTCTGAAAGAGACTCTTAGTTTTCACCAGACCTTGTCAGGTGAAAAGATTCAGAACCCCTGTTCTAATGTATTGTGTTTCTTGAGATTGTGCTTTTCATCATATTACTTTTAGATAGATTTTCCAATTCTAAAGCTCTGTTATTAAATTTCCCTTGCTCTTAATATTATTATATATATTCTCTCTCTCTCTCTCTCTCTCTCTCTCTCTCTCTCTCTCTCTCTCTCTCAAGGTTAAGTGACTTACCCAGGGTCACACAGTGTCTGAATCTAGATTTGAACTCAGGTTTTTCTGACTCCAGGGCTAAACCTCTATCCACTGTACCATCTAGCTGTACCTTTATTTTTTATTTATTTTACTGTTTTGTATGTTTGGAGGCAAATTACATTCTCTCTTAGTAGTGTATAATCTGAATCTGTTTGCTATAAGTTAGGAAGATATTCACATGCAAGAATTTCTCAAGTTCTGCTACATTTCTGTTCTTCTCCCCCAAATCTGGCTTATTTGACTTTTTTGCCTTTAGAATTGTTTTTTCACCTCCATATCTTTATTGCTTTATTAGTCTCCTAAAAATAAATATTTTTATGTTAGAAAAAGACTGAAGGCTTGTGGCTCAGATATACATCAATCTAAATGCATTTCTACTTAATTGAGAGTCAGCATGATACAATGGAAAAGCAAAGCTGTAACTAGTAATTTTTATTCCTGGGGCAAATGGAACAAGATGAGTCCTCAAATGCTACTGAAGAGGTTACCAAGGGACTGGGGGTAGATTAGGTCATAAGACTGGGGATGAGCTCAGAAGGGGTGGAATTCAGCTGGGGTGCACCTGCTGGCAGAGACCATCTGGTAGCTTCCTGTTTTATGAGATTAACTCTGCTATACTCCATTGTTTCTATGATATCATATGACCTATGACAATGTACACATCATAAATTAATATACAAAAATAGAATAGACTGGTAAGAAAATAGTATTGCATATAAACAGTGCTAAGAAAGCCCTGGTGAAAACTACACCAGTCTTACTTAGTCTTTAGTAAGGCAACTGGTGGTGCAGTAGATAGAGCACTATGCCTTTAGTCAAGAAGACCTGAGTTCAAATCTATCCTTACTAATTGTGTGACTAAGGAAGTCAACTGCCTTCTGTTTGCCTCAATTTCCTCAACTATAAAATGTGAATTAATAATAGTCTGTACCTGTTCACAGGGTCATTGTAAGGAAAAATGAGATACCTTTTGCAAAAACAAAAAGTGTTTAGCACAGTGCTTGGTATATAGTAGGCATTATATAGATGCTTCTTTTTTGACTTCAGTTTTCTATATCTATTGTAATAATCATATGGGTGTTATCAATATGATCAATTATGTTTAGAATTTTCCTAATATTGAACCATCCCTGGATTCTTGATATAAACCCAGGCTAGTCATAGTGTTTCATCTTTGTGATATAACACTGAAGTCTTCTTGCTAATATTTTATTTAAAATTTTTGCATCAATATTCATTAAGGAAATTGGTTTATAGTTTTGTTATGTTTTGACTCTCCTTGATTTAGGTGTCAAGACCATATTTGTGTCACAGAAGGAATTCAGTAGGAACTTTTAATTATTCTTACAAATATATTATTTAGTATTGGAATTAATTATTCTTTAAATATGTGGCAAAATTCTCTTGTAAATCAACCTGATCCTGTTTCCCTTGCTTTGGGAGTATATTATGGTTTCTTCAATTTCTTTTTCTAAGATATTTAAGTTCTATTTTCTGTTTTGTTAATATGGACAATTATGTATACATATAAATTTTCACCCATTTCACTTAAATTGTCACTTTTGTTGACATATAGTTGTGCAGAATTGGTGCTTAGAATTATCTTTATTTCTTTCAGGGTTTTTTGGAAGGGAATTTAGAGGTAATTCACCTTTTTCATTTTTGATGCTGGAACTTTTGTTTTCTCCTTCTTTTTTAAAAATTAAATTAGTTAATATCTTGTGTATTTTATTGTTTTTTAACAGCTCCTAATTTTATGAATTTGTTTTAAATTTATTTATTTTGATTTGTTTAATCTCTCCTTTGATTTTCAGGATTGTTTTATCGGTATTTGACTCTTTTTTTTGTTTCCTGGTTTTTTCTAATTGACTGCTCAATTTGCTGATCTATTCTTTATCTTTTTATTGATGAAAGTATTGGGAGATATAAAATTTCCCCACATATTGCTTTAACTGAATTCAACAAATTTTGGTACACTGTTTCATTTTTATCATTATTTTTAATTAAATTATTGATTGTTTCTGTAATATATTCTTTGACTCACCTATTCTTTAGGATTATGTTACTTAGTTACCAATTGTTTTTCTTTCTTTTTTTATTACTAAAAGTTAAATACACAATAAGAAAAAATATATTATAAATTTAAATATTGAAACTTAAATACAAAATAAGAAAAGAAAAAAAGCGTGTCATGTGCGCAGCAGAATGTAAGAGTGGATTCAACATATGTGTCAATAAATTTACTTTTCAAGAAAGCCTATATAAGGGACAGCTAGGTGGCAGAGTGGATAGAGCACCAGCCCTGGAGTCAGGAGGACCTGAGCTCAAATCTGGCCTCAGACATATAACACTCACTAGCTGTGTGACTCTGGATAAGTTTTTATTAACAAAGCCCAGAAAGTCTGACAGTTCATTACATGTCCATTTTTTTTTTCTTTCAGGATTATACATATCTTTTCTGGGTATGATATTGTTGGCCAGAACCCCAGTTCTTTTGCTCTGTGATATATCCTTTGGTCTTTTAGTGACACCACTGCTAAGTCATGTGTGATTCTAATTGTGGCATTGCCATATTTAAATTGCTTTTTCCTTGTTGCTGGTAGTATTTTATTGTTGAGCTGGGGGTTTCAGAACTTAACTATAATATTCCTGCAGGTTTTCCTCATAGAATCTCTTTCAGGTGAGAATTGGTGGATTTTTTCTACTTCTACTTTCTCCTTTTGTTCTAATGCTTCAGGACAATTTTCCTTAATTATTTCTTATATTATTGTATCAAAATTTTTTTTATCGTACCTTTAAGGCACTCTGATTATTCTTATGTTTTCTCTTTTTCATCTGTTCTCCATATCAGTTGTTTTTCTTATGAGATATTTCACAGTCTCTTCTATTTTTTCATTCTTTATATTTGTTTTATTATTTCTTAATCTTTTATAACTTTGATGGCTTCACCTTGCAAATTTTGATGTCCAAGGAGTCATTTTCTTCCGTAAGATTCTGGATCTCCTTCCCTAATTGGTTGACTTTCTTTCATAATCTTGTTGTTTTAATTGGATTTTTTTTTTAGTTTTTCCTCAATCGCTCTCATTTGGCTTTAATGTTTTTTTTTTAATTCTTCTATGAATAATGTTTGGGCAGGTGACCATTTGACATTACTCTTTGGAGTAGGAGAGGATTTCTAGGCTTCAGTATCCTCTTCTGAAGATGAACCCTGACCTTCTCTATTCCCATAGTAACTCTCTATGGTTGAATTCTTTCTACTTCGCCTCTGAATTTTTAAAAATTTATAATAGCTTAATTTTTGTAATCTCCTCTAATCCTGAGGTATGGGGAGTGGTGCCTCAGATCTTCCTTCAGTTCTCCTCTCTGGCCTAGAATTAAAACTAAGACCTCCAGCCTCCTGTTAGTGCCCACAGTCAGCAGCATCCTCATCCCACTGCTTCTGCACTCACTGGGTGTATGCTGGTTCCTTCTTAACCCCAGCTGCATCTCCGCAGCACAGCTGGGTCTGGTATTCTTTGTGAGCAAAGGTTCCCTTGATCTTCCCCAGCTCAGACTCTAAACTCCCTTCATTGTCCCTGGAATAATGTATGGCTGAGGTGGAGGCAGCCTCCCAACCAGCTAATCCCAGAGCTTGTCACTTGTGGTTTAATCAGATCTAGGACCTAGTAGATGTGTTTTACTCTTCACAGGGACCAAACCTCATCCTGGGATTTTTCTTAAAATCTTCTCTGATGGTCCCAGGAGGAACCCTCTTTTTACCCCTACTCTTATTTATTTTTACTGCTCTATGTTCACCCTGAAGTGCTATTTAATCTGTTTTGTAGGGGAAAATCTTGAGAATGTGGAATTTTCTGACCTACTCTGCCATCTTCCCAGAGTTCTCTTCCAATTAGTTTTTAATCATTTCTTCAAAGATCCTTTATAGAATGTAGTTTCATTCTACTATGATCAATAAAAGAGGTATTTAACATTTCTGTCTCTTTGAATTTTTGCATAAGATTTTTATGTCCTAATACATAGTCAATTTGTGGAATGCACAGCTGAGAAATATGTATGTTATTCAGTCATTTTTCAGCCATGTCCAGCTTTTTGTGACTGCCATCTGGAGTCTTCTTGGCAAAGATACTGGAGTGGTTTGCCATTTCCTTCTCCAGCTCATTGATGAGGAAACTGAGGCAAGCAGGGTTAAGTGATTTGTCCAGAGTCACACAGCTAGTAAGTGTCTAAGGCCAGATTTGAGCTCAAATGATTCTTTATGACCCTAAGCCCAGTACTTTATCCACTATGCTACCTAGTATATACTGTATATATGTATACTCCTTTCTATTACCATTCAATATTTTCCAGTTGTCTATCATAGCTAACTTTTCTAAAATTCTATTCAAGTCCTTAACTTCTTTATTGTTCGTTTTCCTTTAGATTTATCTGGTTCTGAGAGGGATAAATTGAGGTCCTGTAACTATTATAGTTTTACTGTTTCTTAATGTAACTCATTTAAGTTTTTTTTTTAAAGAATTGAAATACTTTGTCATTTAGGAATATATATTTAGAGATTGCCCTAGTTTCAGTGTTATCCAGCAAAGCTGTCAGTTCTTAGGATGTGCCATTCGTAACTTAATATCCTAACTAAAATAAACCGTTTTCTCTTTGACCCAGTAAAAAGGAATTTACACAGTGGAAAGTTGTGGGCCTTTTTATTTGATTTATTTGAATCTTCTTGGTAGCAAATATGATAAACAATGAAGAAGCTCTGATCTGATGATGTGATGTAGAAATCTACATTCATTTGGTAGATGAAGCTCTAAGATGTCTATAGGTATATCAAATGGCATGTTGTTCCAACTAATATTGTCTCACAATAAGGTTATTCATTATTACTCATTACTGTAAAACCTCACCTTAAGTCACAGGAAAACCTACTAGAAAATGAATAGGAAGCTGAAGGAATATTTACAAGAGACACCAAGTGTTATATAGGATAAAGGTAATCTATTGTATAATAATAAGTATAAATAATATAATTTTATAGCTTTCAGAAAGTAACTTTTGTGTAAAAGTTGGGAATTTTTTTCAGCTACTCATCTTAGTGCAAATTTTTTATGGACTGAAAGACTATATGATAAGGTTTGCTTCCTGGCCTAGAAATCCCTAATACTTAATCTTAAGTGGATAATCCCTTTTGGAAGTCCTACAAATTTTGCTTGTGACTTACCTGACCTTTTTTTCATTTTCTTTTAAAATTCAGTTTAATTTTTCAATTAACAAAAATCTATTTTTTCTCTGTGTTGGAGAAAATAATAATAATAGCTAGCATTTCTATAGCATTTATTATGTGTCAGGCACTGTGCTAAGCACTCTACAAATACTATCTATTTTTTTCCTCCCAAAAACCCTGGGAAGTAGGTATTATTATTATTCCCATTTTATAGTAGAGAATATTCCTCTGGAATTATGAAATTGTTGCATTGTTCAGAGTTCTTAAAAAATTAAAATTTGCTTGTCTTTTCAATGTTCTTATTTTATAAGTTGTTTTTTCCTGATTTTGCTTACTTACAAGTCTTCCTAAGTTTCTTTGAAACCATCCTTTTTGCCATTTCTTATAGTATAATAACATTCTTTTATATTCACAATAAACATTATTGCAAGTAATTCAGAATTATATTTTGTAAATAAATTATTCAACTGATCATATCATTTGGCCTACTCATATACTTATTAGGCTTATCCCTCAAAGAGATCAAAGAAATAAGAAAAGGACCTATACTTGCAAAAATGTTTATTGAAGAATTTTGTATGTGTGTGAGGGATAACCAAGAACTGGAAACAAAGGAGGTGCCCATCAGCAGGGGAATTGCTTAATGAATTATGCTTTGTGAATATAAAAGAATGTTATTATACCATAAGAACAATGCAACAATTGCTCTATTAACAAGAGCTCTATTAATGTTCCTTTTTTTTCCCTGAAGCCTTTCCATTTGAAATTTTGGGAAGAAAATGACCAAAATGTCAATACCCTTTGACCCAGAAATTTCATTGCTAAGAATATACCCAAAGGAGGTCAATAATAAAAAGAAAGGCTTCATGTACACCAAAAATATTTACAACTGCTTTACTATAGTAGCAAAGAACTGACAATCAAGTAGGTGCTCAGCGATTGGAAAGTGCATAAATAACTTGTATTGTATGAATTCAATGGGCTATTACTGTGTGGTAAGAAATTATGAATATAGGGAAGCATGAGAAGAATTATATGAACTGAAGCAAAGTAAAATAATCAGAACCAATATTCACAATGTAAATGAAAATAATAACAAAATAATTAAAACTGAATTCTCTGAAAGAAAGGGTAATGACCTCTAAAGATCATTTGGAGGGTCTAAAGAAGAGATATGAAAAAGTGCATCCCTCTTTTTTTTTCAGAGATGAGGGACTGGAATATGGGTGGAGACCATTACATATTTCAGACTTTTTAAAAAATATGTTTGCTAATTTTGGCAAACTGTCTCTCCTCCATTTCCATTTTTTTATTCTTTGTTATGTAAGGGATGCTTTCTGGGAGGGGAAAAGAGAGACACTTTGGAAAATATAGGTGATGTTAAAATAAAATATATAAATATATTATTTTTCTCCCTTGGCCTACATAAAAAATGAATTTTGCTGATTCTCAAAGTTCTATGAGTATTCCTCCATCTCCTTGATTGGTAGATCCTCCTCTTTCTGCTCCCAATTTTGCTCTAAGCCTTCTGTTCTCTTTCTATATTTAGTTCCCAGTGTTATGCTGATGACTTCAAAATCTATATTTCTAGATCTGATCTCTTCCATGCCCTCTAGTTTCCCTTTTCCAATTAGTTTTCAACCATCTCAAAATTACATATGCCTTGTACCATGGTGGATGACAGAAGTATTCCTCTGCATTATTATTAGTGATTATCAACAAATATCAATAGAAACAAAAATAAAACAAAAAAGTGGCACACTGAATGATAGGTATATACCATAAAGAGGCCAAAAATATAACACACCAAAAATATTTATAGCAACATTTTTTTGTATTGGTAAAGAACTAGAAACTATGGATGCCTCTTGACTAGGGAACTAAACAAGTTAGGGTACATGAGTGGAACAGAGTAGAATGTTATTGTGCCATGCAAGGGGATGAATATATAGAAGCATGGGAAGACTTATGTGAAATAGGAAAGACGATGTAAACAAAAGCAGGAGAACACTATATACAATGACAACAGAAACATAAATGGAAAGAACAAAGACAGAGGATGAAACTGGATGCAGTTAAATGACAATGATTAAGTACAGCTGCAAAGAAGAGAAGATATATCTTCTTCCTTCTTTATACAGGTGATGAACTATGAGCATGGAACATACGTATGTGAGTGTGCGTATATATGTATGTGTGTGTATACATATATTATATATACTGAAACATATACGTATGTACGTCAAACTTGATTTACGTTTAGTTTTGCTTAATTGCTTCTTTCTAATCCTATCTCTTGCTCTGCTCAGTTAGAAGGAATAGCTCTCTGAGAAGAATAAGGAATATATTTGCAAATGAAGGTAATGTGAAGACAAAAGTTATCAATAAATACTTTATATATATTGTTGACAACATGCAAACTAAAGAAAGAATTTATTTAACCCATGAATTTAACAGGAGACAAAAGAAAGTGGTCTTCCTTTTGCAAAGAGGATCAAAATGGAGATATTTACAAACAAATTCAGTATCTCATTCTAAGTCTAAAACCTTCATCAGCTTATTAAGGCTCTTTCCAAAGATGGTTCTTCCCATTTATTAAATTCCTTAGCTCATCTGTTAAATATCTGTGTATATATCACAAAGTTGATTCAACTCTGACTTACAAATGATTTCTATTTGTTTCCTCTAGATTTTAACTTCCTTGATGATGAAGATTTATGTGCTAGATCTTTAAAATTTTAACTGTTTATATTATCTGCTTTGGACCTATATTAGGCATACAACAAATGGTTGCTGAGTTAAAAATGAATTTAATTCAATCAGTGGGGTAAGAAAGAAGGAATGAAAAGGATGTGTGTGGAAAAGAGAAAGCATTTACAATACCCCTACTCCTTAGTACTTTCTTAGGCTATCAGCCATGTTCTGGTTTCACTTTTCTCTCTGCCCTATTTCTACCCTATATTTAACCACATAAATTCTACAATTGTCTTCTACTCTCAAATCCCTTGTCCTCTTTTACTATTTACTATTTACTATATAAAGGAGCTTTCTAAAGCACAGGTCAGAGCATGTTGCTTCCCCCTTGCCCATTTCAATAGCTCCCTATTACCATTAAGAGTCATCATATAATTCTCTATTTGGATTTTGAAGCCCTTCATAAACTGGTCCCATCCTACTTTTTTAATCTTCTTACACTTCATTCTCCTCTATGCATTCTACAATCCAGTGACACTAGTATTCTTGCCATTCCTCACATGAAGACACTCTTTCTCCCATCCCTGGTATTTTCTCTGGCAGTGTATATGCCCCCTCCTCATCTGTGCCTCTTGACTTCTCTGGCTTCCTTCGGGTCTTTTCTAAAGTTGTACTTTCTGCAAGATTCCTTCCTTAGGGTCCTTTAATGCTACTCCCTTTCCACTGAGATTACCTCCAATTTACCCTGCATATATTCTATTTGTATACAGTTGTTTACATTTTATCATTAGATTGAGAGTTCCTAAAGAGAAGTGAATGTTTTCTGCCATTCTCTGTATCCTCTGGCATAGTACAGTACCTGGCTCATAGCACATAGGCTGTTTTCTTTATGCTCAAAGAGGACCAAAATGATATCACTATGTTGAGGTCAAGGTGCAGTGTGTCCAACAGTGGCTGATCAGACCAATATGACCTTAGAAGGCTCTACTATGTGTCAAGTACAAAAAGTCCATATGAACATTTGGAGTGGAGATGTTTCTAAATCTGTGCATCTTGTGTGTCTTTTGAGTTACTACAACTAATCTCATTTATGGACTAAGAAAACAGAAATTCTCCATGGATTCCTTCTTTTCCCAATTTTTACATGTCAAAATTTCTGAAACAAGGTACTTGTAAATATTGCCTTCATCACTGGGTTCTATGTGATCTTAAGATTCCAAAGGACAGTTTATCTCAGTCAGGTTGCTTGTCTCTCTCTTCCTTTCATAGATGACATGGCATGGGAAAGAGCAGTGAATTAGAAGTCTGAGCTCCAAGGTTTCTAGGTTTCTAAGACCTTGAGCCATCTAGGTTTAAATCCTATCTTTACAGTTTAACACCTGTGTGACCTTGAACAAGACACTAAAAATGCATGGGCCTTAGCATCTTCAGTTGTAAAATGAGGTGGTTGGATTAGATTATTTCTATGGTCAGTTCCAATTCCAAAGCCTATAAGCCATGGTCCTTATTGTTATTCTCTGTATTTTTGCCCACAATATTTCCTGTGCTTGGAGCAACCTCCCTCCTCCTCTTTGACTTTCCAAATACTGCAAATCTTTTAAGGTACAACTCATATTCAGGATCCTCTAGAAAATACCTTCCTTGAGGATGATAACTTACATTCATTTCTCTCTTCTGTATTAAAAAAAAATATTTGGACATAATACTACTAGGGCAGGGTTTTTATGAGGAAAGTCATTGTCCTATACAATGAGAAGTCTGAGTTCTAGGAAAGGGAAGTAACTTGCCCAATGTTATATCATCGATAAGTGGCAGAGTAGGGATTTCCTATGTCTTCTGCCCAGTCTACATTTAATTGCCTCATTAAAAATTGTACTCTAAAGCTCAAAATTAAATGCATTTTCCAGTTTTTTATTGGACTACCTTTTATATTACTTTTAAAGAATTAACATTTTTCAGCATAGGAGTCCCCATGGGGAGAAATGCTGAATTCAAGGGAACTTTACTTACTCATATAATCAAAATGAAATTCATAAAAGTTGAAATACATGACAAGAATATAGTTACATCTTTTAAAAAAATGAATATAATTTGAGAAGAAAAAGATATTCACTAAGAAATTGAAAATTTTCTTTTACTCCTCCCTCTAACTGTGAAATCTTCATTCTTTTCCTTCTACTTAAATGCAGTTAGAGGTATTTAAGAATTTTAAGAATAACACCATAGTAAACAAACAAAAAAGTTAGCCACTGCAAATAATTATTTTTAAACTTTGTTGAAGCTCTTTCCAGAAGATTTGATAATTTGGTAAAAGTCACAGCTCAAACAGATCCTCAGAGTACTTGGGTTTTTTTCCTTTTTGAAATCTAACTGTGATGATGTCAGAAAAGAAAAATGCTCATTTAAACATTTTTAAAAAATGGAAAGTACATAGTTTCTCAGTTTCCCCTCTGCTCTTGTTCCTTGCCATACAAAGTAACTTTAGGCACAATGAGAGGCTTTACTGTAACCATTTTTCCAGACTAAATATCAACTAGGATAAGGCTCCTGAAAGGTTAATAAGTTATAATATGACAGAACTATTAACACACACATATAATTAGAAGCTGTCCAAAGTACCATGGGAATTTATTTCTTTTTTACTTTCTTCTCTGATTTAATTGATTTGCTTCTGCCAGGGGTTACTTCAGATAGCTTTTGAGAAGCAAAATAGCTAATTAAAATGTAAATACACATTCCAACACTGCCAAGGGTGAAACCAAATATAGTAAGACACCAGCCTTGCTGCTAAGCAAAAGGAAACACTGACCCTGCAGAACACCTCATAAATCTTGCAAAGAAAACTCATCTTTTCAACTCAACCTGTCCCTTCTTCTATCTTCCTCCTTTCTGTTGATGGTGCTGCTATTGGCCCAAGTCATTCTGGTTTAAAACCACTGAGCCATGAAATGTTCTCCACTCTTCCTCACCTCCCAATTAAGGAATTGAAAATAATAATAATATAGTGTTAGCTAACATTTATGTAGTGGCTTAAGGGTTGTGAAGCCCCTTCCATAAGCTATTTCATTACATCCTTACACTAACCATTGAAACTGGCTACTATCATCCCCATTTTATACTTATTATGTATCAGGCACTGTGCTAAACCTGAGGATAAAAAAAGAAAACAAATTTTAAAAAAACATTTCTTGCCCTCAAATAGTTTAAATTCTATTGGAGGGAATGTTGAATCATATACATGAATAAATAAATACAAAATGTATACAAAATAACATGGTAGGGGAAATGGTACTTAAGGTATTTGGGGGGGGTGGAAAGTAGAGATCAGTCTCTCTCTCTCTGGTTAAGGCTGGAAGTACTTACAATTCGATCGAAATACTAATTGGCATGGAAGCTTTAACCTGTTCTGGTTTTTTGTTTGTTTTTTGGTGAGGCAGTTGGGGTTAAGTGACTTGCCCAGAGTCACACAGCTAGTGAGGGTTATGAGTCTGAGGCTGGATTTGAATTCAGGTCCTTCTGACTCCAGGGTTGGTACTCTATTCACTGCACCACCTAGGTGCCCCACCTGTTCTGGTTTTTGAATTTGGGCAGGTTCATCTCTTCTTGGGCAGCCTGGTAACCTCAACTCTCAGGGGCTCACCAAACTGGCAACAGACTTTGTGGCAGACACCAAATTGGCTTTAATGTCCTGAGCTCAAGTGATCCACCAGCCTCAGTCTCCCAGCATCAGAGAAGACAGGCTCATCTTTTTAAATTTATTTTTATTCCTTTTCTTTCACCTTCAGCTGAATATTGGAAAATAGTAATTCCTAGAGGTGGAAGTGAGGAGTAAGAATGTTCCAGGGATGAAGAACAGCCTGTGTTAATCAGATTTGTTCTGTGAAGTTTGGATTCAGTCAAAGGGCCACACTGGAGGACCTAGAGGTTCCCACTTGTGGCCTTGGGGTTACAAGTTCCCTATTCCTGTACTTAGAGATAATAGCCACCAGAACTTTTTTTTTAGTGAGCAGCATAGTCAGATTCGAGTTTTAGGAATATCAATTTGGAAGGATAGAATGGATTGGCCAGGGGAAAAAGCCAAGATACAGTAACCAGTTAGAATGTTACTTCAAGAGTCTAAGAGAGAAGTGATAAGTACCAGGGTGGTGACCATGGGAATGGAGTCAAAGTGGTTGATATAAAAACGTTTTGTGAAAGTAGAATTTACAAGACTTGGCAACTATTTGATTAGACAGAGTTGTGGGGCATGAGGTGAAAGAGGGTAGAAGTCAAGGATAACTCAATCCTTGTCTGGATGACAAGGAGGAGAAGGGTAATGTTCTTGGTAGAAATGGGGAAGTTGAGAACAGGGATGGGTTTGAGTGAAGACAATGAGTTCCATTTTGCTCAAGTTGAATTTGAGATAGCTATGGGACACCTACATAGAGGTGGCCAGTAGGCAGCTGGAGATATGGGTCTAATGATCAGAAGGGAGATGAGGACTAGGTATGTAGATGTGGGAGACATTAGCAAATAAGGTCATCACTAAACTTGTGGGATCCAAGCTAGTCACATAAGAGATGTTGGGAAATAAGGGAAGAAAGCTGAGAATAGAGTTCTGAAGTTCACCTAAAAGGAGGGGGCAGGAAATGGGAAATAATACAGCAAAGGGTGATCATACAACTATGAGGCTTATTAGAAAAGAGTAGTGTCATAAAAACTCAAGGAAGACAGAATATCTGGAATAGTCAAAAGTTTCAAGTTCTGCACACAAGTCAAGACCAATGAAGATGAAGAAAAGGACACTGGATTTAGCAATTAAGAGATCCCTAATAACCTTGGTGAGAATGAATTATTGCCTTCCTCAGGGCTTATCAGTGCAGGGAGAGAACAACAATTGTCCTTGCAGATTTCATGATGCGAAGACAATTTTTCTAACTATCCACAAATACGGTATTGAGGATCTACCCTCAGACCCTAGTGTCTGGCTGACACATTGTATCAAATGATATAATGTATGGGGCAACTCTTCGAAAATCTTCAATGCTATGTACATTTCTGTCTACTAATAATACCTGTGAAAGGATAGCAGGTAGAATATATAAACTTCTTTGCCTGGCTTATCTCACTTTTTTCCCCTTAGCGACTAATCAGTACAAATAGTACACTTGTCCCCTCTCTTTGCAGACTAGCCTATCAGAGGCTAGTCGTTCATTCACTTTTACTCAACAATATTTCTTGAGTACTTACTCTGTTTACAATCCTATGCTTGGTGCTATAACTTCACTCAATGTCAAGAAGGGGATAAAATACGAGAAGGAAGGATGTGTGATATTATCAAGAAGGCTGGCCCAAACTTACATGGCCTGAATTCCTAATCCTGGCTCCAATTTTCCTTGCTGTGTGACTTTGGGAAGGTCACTTCCTCTTTTGGAATCTATCATTTCTCATCTGATAGATTAGAATAGTCACAAAACTTTCTGACTTCAATATATTAGAATTCTATTTTCATCAACAAGAGGATTTATTCCTTTTGTTTTCATCTGCTGAAAATAATGTTATGCATTCAGTTTTGTCAGCAAAATTCTGAAATCTGAGCTACAAAAAGTATTTTTCCTTCCACCTTGAAATCGATAAGTGCCTTCCATAAGTCCTGGGATACCTATTCAAAAAGAGCCGCTATGAAATAGCAGCAAATTTTATAATGTATTTGAAGCAATTTGTAGTAAATGATTTAGAACTTTTAGTATTCCATAATGCAAATCTGTAGCTTCTTAAAGGCAGATTGATGGCAGAAAGGAGCTACAGTATGCTGGAGTTAGAGCCAGGAAGATGTGAGTTCAAATCCTGCCCCAGAAATTTACTAGGTATGTAACATGGGACTAATACAGCTCCCATACACAATAGCTCTCTGGATAAGCCACTTACCTTCTCTTTGTCTAAATTTCCTCTTCCATAAAATGCGGAGATTAGACTTGATGATTATTCCTTTCGGCTCTAAAGTTATGATCCTATAAACCTCTTTGATATTCCTATAATAAGAGTATGCATTTATACAGTTCCTATGTGCCAGGGACTGTGTTAAGCTTTTATCATAGTCCCAGGCAGATATGGGCCACTATATAAATATAAATAATATTTTTAAAGAACTTAGCACAGTCCCTGCGTATAGAAGTTGCCATAAAAATGCCTATTCTCTTTCCTTCTCCTTCAAATATTATCTCATTTGATTCTCACAATGACCCTGGGAGGTAGTTGTTATTATTGGACCCATTTTACAAATGAGAAAACTGAGGCAAATAGATGTTGAATGACTTTCCCAAGATCACAGAGATAACAAAAATCTGACACCAGATTTGAAGTCAGGTCTTCCTGACTCTAGGCCCTATTCTCTATCCACTGTACAACCTAGCTGTCCCAAATGTTCATATCTGTTTATAATTCTCTTACAAAATAATTTTTTAAATACAAGGATTCAAGGTCAGCACTGGGGAGATATAAGAGGAAACTGGGCTACAATTCCAGGAAAGACTATCCCAAACAAATTTTGTGTACCTTTAATTTTGCTGCAGACTATTTCAAATTGTTTGGGTCAGAATCTTTTCATTTTTTTTTTTCAGTTATCAATATTTTTTTCTCCCTCCCACCAGCATCTCACTAAAAAAGAGGGAAAAAAAGAAAAGAAATACAAACTCTTGTAACATAAACATAGTCAAACAAAACAAAATCCTATATTGGTCATGTCCAAAAATGCATGTCTCATTCTGCATATTTAGTCTATCACCTCTCTCTGTCATGAGCTGGACAGTGTTCTCCATCATCAGGATTTAATTTTGTATATTATTTCTCTAGCTAGAGATGATATTTTTATACTACAATTTTTCTATTTTTTATCTTCCTAGATGCTGCTGCATTTATCTCCTCTAAACTGAAAAAAAAAAAGTAGCAAGCACAAAATCATGAAGGCCACTTCTTCTTGGACCTCAGCAATATAGGTCTGCCCTCTGCCAAAGTACAGGTCACATAAATATTTTTCTTTACAAGACTGGGCATGAAACCAGTAAATGTCAAAGTACTATAAAATTTGTTTGCTTGATTTTTCTTTAAATTCCAGAGTCCGTTAATGAGGTCCCTGAATTCTGGAACCCTCATATGTTTGGAGATATTTCATTTAGATGAAAGTGCTGTTAGTATTAAACAATTTAATGAAAGTGAAGTTGTTCAGTGTGTATAATCTCTCCTTCTCAAACCATCATTCTCTTGAGAGTAAGGAGTATGAGGTTTTATATATATATATATATTTTATATATATTATGCATATAAAATATATATGTATTATATATGTATGTGTACATGTATTATATGTGTATATGTACATGTACATGTATATGTATATGTATATGTATATGTATATGTATATGTATATGTATATGTATATGTATATGTATATGTATATGTATATGTATATGTATATGTATATGTATATGTATATGTATATGTATATGTATACGTATATGTATTCTTTCCAATTCCTCAGGCAAACATAAAATGTTCTGTACCCGAGTGTTCAATAAATACTTGGCGATGGGTAGAGAGGAAGGAAAACTTTATTATTATAAAAGTTATTTAAACTCTTTGGCTATGTTTATATATATATATATATATATATATATATATACATACATACATACATACATATATATATATATATATATATATATATATATATGAACTAATTTGACTAAATTCAGCAGAGAGTGAAAATGGCTCCATTCAAATAAGCCCTTTTATTTACATAATCCAAATAACGTATTGAAGTATAATTTTTTCACTTCTCGTAAGACATATCCAATCACAAGAACTTCTGGCATTTGGTGGAGAAAACTGCTATAACAGTCATTGCCAAAAACAATATAAGTTGGGGGAAATATAATAATAATAATAATAATAATAATAATGGCATTTATATAGGGCCTACTATGCACCAGGTACTGTCCTAACAACTTTACAAATATTATCTCATTTGATCCTCACAACAACCCTATCTCCATCTTACAGACAAAGAAACTGAAGCAAACAGAGGTTAAATGACTTGCCTAAGATCATACAGCTAGCATCTGAAACTGAATTTGAAGTCATGTCTTCCAGACCCCAGGCCCAGTGCTCTATCCAATAAGCCACCTACCTGCCTCCTATAGTGTTTAAATACCATAAATATTGCCTTGAATTAAAATATGTTTTCATATTCTGAAGTAGGTTTTAGTATTGAAAAATGTATTTAGAATTTTAGCACAAATTAAGGAATATTAGTGCAAAAATAATCCTCTCAACTCCCCACATGTCAAAAGTTCCAATGGCTCTCTATTTCCCCAAGGATCTAAAAATCAAATAAGTTAAATTACTAGGTCAAGGTCACAGAGGTAGTAAGTTAGACTTAAACTGGGGCCCTCTGATTCCAGATATAGTGCTCATTCCACTATATCATGACAAAATTCTCCAAGAAACAAAAGGTCGTTATTCTAATACTAATATCACGACTGCAAGACATGGAACACAACATTTGCCAGTTATATACCAAAGCCTGCTTATGCTTGCAATGTGCCTCCCAGTTGCTCCCTGTTGGATACTAATTTTGAATTATTCAAAGAAAAACTTTGAAAAAAAAAGCAGAAAATGTACCATCAGGGAATTGTATGACAGGAAGTTAAGATGAACTGGTAAGGCACCAAGGATGTGGAATGATAAAGCAACAGTCAAAGTGATTCTGAAGTATCTTTGTGAAGTCAAGGGAAAGGAAAAGAAGGCCTGCAGTACTGGCCAGACTGACTATGTTGAACACATGGTAGGACATGGACATGAGTGGCACAGGATGGGCTGCTATGGATGAGTGATGATCTATGTCTTTGGAAGGAACCTCCAAATCAGCATCATAATAGATCCATCTGAGTCCATCACAAGTGACTATAACAATACTTCGAAAATCATAGGTGCCTAAGTCATAATCATTGATTGTTTGCTAATAAAATTTGTCTCTTTTTGTGTAAGCAGTAGTAACTGGGAAATCTCTGTTGGGCAAATTAAAATGAAAGAGGAGTTGTGAAGCACAGAGAGAGCCAATCTGACTGCAGCCACTCCCTTGGAGTCTTGAGTCACTCTTTGGAGAGCTTGGGTTCAAATTCTGCCTCAGAAATTTACTAACTGTGTGGATCCTTGGCAAATCATTTAACCTTTCTATGCTTACAGTTTTCTTATATGCAAACTGGAAAAGGGGGAAGGGAGAGTTAGTTTTGATGGCCTCTAAAGTATCTTCTACCTCTAAATATGGGATCCCATAATCCCCAGCTGTGCTGCACAGTGGATAGAGTGCTGCTGGGCCTGGAGTCAGAAAGATCTGAATTAAAATCTGGCCTCAAACACTTACTAGCTATTGACCCTGGGCAAGTCACTTTACTCTGTTTGTCTTAGCTTCTTCATCTGTAAAATGAGCTCAAGAAGGAAATGGCAAACCACTCCAATATCTTTGCCAAGAAAACCCCAAATGGGTTCATGAAGAGTCAGACACGATGGAAATGACTGAACAACAGCAAAAATAACTCCAAAAATCTTTTGGACCATCCCTAAGGGAATTCAATCCATACTTATTGGCACACTCTATGGCCCCTCACCTTACCCCAGACCCTTGAGAGTAAGCAGAAGGGAATTGGTGTTGGGTTGTAAAAAGGAGAGATGGGTATATCATGAAAATAGGGCCTTTGTGGCTGGAGCATGAGGCTGAGTTTGAGTGGGTATGGGGAGACTGGTGGTCCTAGTGCTTTGAAACATGAACCTACATAAAACCTCAAGGCTCAGAACAGCGACCTCAATTTCTGTTTCAGGAAACCACTACTATACAGTCCACCACCAATAACATACTGATGCCTGAGACAGGACCCAAGTCATCCCATCACAGATATGGGGTGTGCAATCAGATATGTCTTTAGTATTTCTGATGATCATTCTGATGATCCCTAGGCCTCCTATTTACCTTTCTCTTCTTCAAACGTAAATTGACTTTTTATTAGACAAGTCTGCATATTTTAGCAGGAGAGATCAAAATCAGACAATCAGTCAATAAACACTTATTAATCCTTTACTATGAGTCAGGAACTGTGCCCCTTCAAGTCTTAGTAGATGTTTAGATAAGTTACTGTGGTTTCCCCAGAATTCCTCACCTCATGGCCAAGCTTATTGAGATGAATCCCTCCTACCTTAGCTATGTTTGCCCTTGAGTGAAAAACATGCAGTTAATTGAGGGGCCCAGCTGGAAATCCTTCTAGCTCAGTAAAACCTACCAGAGCTTACATAACACAGGCAGAGCATTCAAGAACATAGCGTCCCATCATTCAATACACAAACATCTAATAAACTGCAACAGAACAAAAACAAAATAACAGCTCAAACACTGCACTGAGTCCTGGGGGAAAAAAAATGAACCATCAAGGACCCAAGTCTAACTAAGGAAGAAAAGAGACAAAAAGAGAAAGAGGGAGAGAAAGAAAGAGATGGACAGATAGATGGATAAGTGGTAGGTAGATAGGTAGATAGATAGATAGATAGATAGATAGATAGATAGATAGATAGATAGATATCATTATAAACAAAATAGATTCAAACTAGATCAAAATTAATTCGAAGGGAAGCCACTAACCACATGAGATGGGAGGGACAGGAGAAGTTGAAGATAATGCCAAACTTATAGACTTGGTATAATGGAAGAATGAAATTTCATAAACAGATATAAGGCAGTTCAATAGAGGGTGGCATCAGGAGTAAAGATAAAAATCAGTTGTGGATGTATTGAGTTTAAAATGTTTCAAGGGTACGTAGTTTAAAATGTCTTACAGTCAGTTGGTGATATGACATTGGAGTTCAGTCAAGAGACTAGGGGTGGATAAATAGAGTTACGAGTCATCAACATAATAATGCTAACTTAACTCATGGAAGATGCTGTAGTCCCTAAGATAGTGTAGAGAGAAAATGAAAAGAGTGGCCAGAACACAGCCTTGGTTATATACAAGGTTAGGAAACACAATGTGGATATGTGGATAATGAGTAAGAAAAGGAGCCTGAGAATGGATGATCAGACAGGTAAGAGGAGAACCAGCAGAAAGTAGTAGTGGCAGTAGTAGTAGTAGTAGTAGTAGTAGTAGTAGTAGTAGTAGTAGTAGTAGCAGTAGCAGTAGTAACATGTATAGAGTGCTTTAAATTTTGCAAAGTATTTTATGTATATCTCATTGGATCCTCACAATAACCTTGTGAGGTAGGTGCTATTATTACCCCCATTTTACAGATTAGGAGACTGTGACTGACAGTGATTAAGTACCTTGCCTGTAATCACAAAGCATTTGTGGTCTTCCTAACTAAATATCCAACATTCTATTGACAGCACCACTAAGCTGTCAAAGACGTGTTATGAAAACACAAAGGGAGTATCCAGGAGGAAGGAGTGATCAACAATTCCAAATTACCAGAGAGGTCAGGAAGAATAACAGAGAAGAGTTGACAATTAAAAGACAATTGGTAGCTTTACTTTTACTTCTTTAAGATTAAAAAAATTTTTGAAAAGTCTTATAAACAATATATAATAGCCAAGTCAAGAGGAAAAAAAAAAGCTTGGTTTAACATCAACCAAAAAATGCTTTTGAATTACTCTGTGTGTGTGTGTGTGTGTGTGTGTGTGTGTGTATGTGTGTATGTATATTGACTGGATCTGTGTGATTTCATGAATGCAGGAAGCTTAGATAAGGAGTGTCTTCTACCACAGCAGACAAATACCATCTCTGAAATGCAGAGTCTTAGAGAGTTATCTGGGGGCACTAACAGATTACATTATTTGCCTAGGATAACAGTTCCACTATGACACAAAGTCAAGGCTTAGAATTTGGTTTTCCCAGTTCTGAAGACAGCCATCTATCCCCTTTGCCATGTTGCTTTGATATACATTCTGTAATTAAAGTTGTCTTTTTAGCATTGGGTGAGATCTTAAGGAAAAGGAAGATTGGACAGAAAGATAAAAGTTGGCATATATGAATTAAATTTTTACAACATGAAAGCTTTTCCCAAGCTATTTAAATTCAGAACAAGTAGCAAAGCAGAATTATAATCACTGACATTCAGACATTTTAATATTACTCATTCTCTGATAATGGATTTGATAACAGATCACAGGTGCTGATTAAAACCTTTCTTCCTCATGGTGCACAACTAACCTATGTTTTTTTTTCTTTCATATAGAAGTTATTTATGATCCCGGAGTTCAATTGTACAGAAAAAACCTCTGCTTTGAAAACTGAGAATAAATCCTTATAGTCTCCAATTCTGGACAATACTGTACTGCACCACTTATTTCACCACTGAAAAATTTAGGTGAAGGAAAACACCTCTTTAGTTCAAAGGAAATGATTCTTATTCATTTGGGTCTGCTTCTCTCTCTGGAAGTGCATGAAAGCCCACTTCATTCAGGGACATTCTCTTCCCTTCACTATTACAAGTAATATGAGAGTCTGGCCAAGACAGTTTTGTCTATCGGGACTAGAGAGGCCTTGTTGAAAAATTTTGGATGAAGAATGTAGAATAAATTGTGACAATACTTTGCCAGCTTTAAAGCTATAAAAATGTGAGTTACTCTCTAGCAGTGAGTGTCAGGAAGAGAATGGGTGCTCAATAAATGCTTGCTGAATTAAATATGTCTAGTTCTCTCTCCTTTGGGGCCTGTGGGTAGAAACCTACCCTGCTTGGGATTTATTTTAATTTTTATATATCTTATTGCTACTTTCTCCCCCCCTTACATATTAGCCATTTCTAAATAAGAAAACATCCATACTGAGCATTCCCTTGTGAGAAAGAAAATGATTCAGCAAAAACATCCTATCCAGTTATCCTATGTGACAATGGATAGAATATTCTTCCTTAGTCACCTCCCCCTCACCTCTGTTTTCCAAGGAGAAAGGTATATCCCATTATCTCTCCTTTGAATATTCTAGGGTTTTACAAATATTTAGTGTTCAGCTTCCTTTTTGATGTTTTCATTAATAGTGTATACTGTTCTCTTAGTTCTGCTTATTTCAGTTAGTCAACAAATATTAAATATTTATTCTGTGCCAGAGATTGTGTTAAGTCCTGGGGATGTGAAGACAGCTGCTGTATGAGTTCATACAAACCTTCCTGTTTGTTTTGGATTCTTCAGATACGTCATTTCTTATACTACAATAGTAGTACAATGGATTTATATGTGATAGTTTTGCTTATCCATTCCCTAATCAATGAACACCCATTTTTGATTATTATGTTGAGATATTTCCATATCTAATCTCTCACTGTATATAGGTACATGTATGCATATAGATAAATTCTTATAAATATATTAATAGTATGTATATCTGTTTATCTAACAGTTTCCAATGATTTCTTAATCTCCAAATCCAATGATCTTTTTCAATCCTCATTCTCCTCAACCTCTCTGCAGTCTTTTACCACTGTTTCTCTCCCTCTTTTTCTTGAGACCCTCTTCTTTCTAGGTTTTCAGGATTCTACTCTCTCTTCATTTTCCTTTATCCGTCTACTCTTTCTCAGTCTCCTTTACTGGATCTGCATCCAGATCATGTCCTATAACCATAGGCATCCAACAGGATTCTTTTCTGGGTCCTCTTCTCCATCTCTACTACTTCACTTGCTGATCACATCAGCTCGTGTTGATTTAATTACCATGTTTATTGTGATGATTCTCAGATCTATCTATCCTGTCTTAAGCTGTCTGATGACCTCCAGTCTCATTTCTCCAACTACCTTTTAGACATCTCAAATTGTATTTCCAGTAGAAATCTTAAACTCAACATGCCCCAAAGAGAACTCATTATCTTCCCCAGTAAAGCTTCCCCTCCATCATATTTCTCTACCACTGTCAAGGGCAACAGGATCTTCCCATCTCTCAGGCTCTCAACCAAGGTGTCATCCTTGACTTTTCAACCTCAGTATCCAATCTGTTTCCAAGATTTGTTCATTTCACCTTCATATATCTTGAATATGCTCCTTTCTCTCCTGTGACAATGTTGTCACTTTAGTATGTGCCCTTGTAACCTCACACCTGCATTATTGCAATATCCTGCTGGTGGGTCTGCCTGCTTCAAGTCTTTCCCCACTTCAATCCTTACATCACTGAGTCACCAAAGTGATTTTCCTAAGGGGCAGATCTGACCATGTTACCCCACCCATCCACTCAATAAATTCCAGTGTCCCCTTTCACCTCTTGGATCAAACACAAAATATTCCATTTGGCATTCAAAACTCTTCATAACCTAACCCCTTCTACCTTTCTCATCTTCTTACACCTTCTTCCTCACCATGTCCAGTAAACATCTTAAATTCAATGTCTAAAATAGAATTCATTATCTTTCCCCCAATTGCTTTCCCCACCACCTTCCCCATTTCTATAGAGGCCAAGTCTGACCATGTCAAGCTGCTACCACCTATTCAATAACTCCATTGACTTCCTATCACTTCTAGGGTCAAATACAAAATGCTCTGTTTGCCACTCAAAGTCCTTAATAACCTACCCCCTCCTACCTTTACAGTCTTCTTATTCCTTATTTCAAATACAGACAAAAGAGATGATTCATCATCAATATATGAATGCTGAGTATCTCTTTGAATAAACCAGAATGAGAATTTTTTCATTATGTCCAAAAGAAAGTACTGGTGCCACTGACAGATTCTAAAAAGCCACGACAATTAACTCTTTTGTCTCCTGTAGTTTTCACTTAGAATTTCTTGAAATGTAGCTCTGAAAAAAATAGCCTTTGGAAAAGTCCATTCAGATTCAAAGGGAGCTACTAGACTATGCCTTTAAACCCAAATCACTCTGGCTTTTATTGATTATAATTGGTCCCAGCCCAAGTCTGTATTGCTAACTGTTTTAGTTTTAAGTGTAAATAGCAATTGTTTTCTGTTCCAGCCAGAAGTTCTTAGGGTCTTCTCCTCCCAGATTGATTCTTTATGACAGGAAACTAGGCCATCTTTTGCCTCAATCCCTGCCTAGTTCTAAATCACTGAATGGGCTTTGCCTCAGACAAACATACCTGGGAAAGACCTTAGCTTAAAAAGACCAAGGTCTCCCACTGCATCCTGGGCCATTGCCAGTCATCTTGACTTATGTCTTGCCAGTAGACTCAGATGATTCTGGAGGAAAGAGTGAGGGTGATGCCTTTGTGCATCTCTGTCTCACTCAAGTCAATTCATTCGGAAGTCAAGATATCACCCTCATGATGATGGGTCCTCTTCAAAAATGGAGGATGGATCCAACAACAACACTTCCTTATTCCCCAACAAATACTCTTTAATCCAGAGACATTGGCCTCCTGATTGTTTCACCAACAAGACACTCCATCTCTTGGTTTCGGGCATTTTCTCTGGTTATCCCCCATGCTTGGAAACTCTCCCTCCTAAATAGTAGCTATTGAATTCCCTGGCCTCCTTTAAAGCCCAACTAAAACCCTACTGCCTACAATAATTCTTCCTCAACTCTTCTTACTTCTAGTGTCTTTCCTCTGTTAATTAGTTTCTATTTATCATTTTATATGTATATATGTATATGTATATATCATTTATATGTATATCATTTATATATGTATATACAGATCTGTGTATGTATGTGTGTGTGTGTGTGTGTGTGTGTGTGTGTGTCTGGAGAGAGAGAGAGAAAGAGAGAGTTTGATCTGTACATATTTGTATGTTGTCTCCTTCATTAGATTATAAACTCCTTGAGGACAGGGACTGTCTTCCATATTCCCAACACTCATAGTAGGCACTTAATAAATGTTTATTGATTGCTTGATTGATACTCTTGGATCCAGAGACTCTGGCCACCTGACTATTCCATTAACAAAGCATACTACTATGTCTTGGTTCTCGGCATTTTCACTGGTTCTTTCCCACACCTGGAGAATTGACTTGCTCATCTCTACCTCCTGGCTTCTCTGGTTTCCTTTAAGTCCCAACCAAAATATCATCTTCCATAGAAAGTCTTTTTCAACTGTTCTTAATTTTAGTACCTTCATTCTCTTATTTTCTATTCATCCAGTATTTAGCTTTTATTGTATATATTTGCTTACTGGTCTCCCCTATTAAATTGTGAACTCCTTGAGAGTAAGGAATATCTTTTGTCTATTTTTATATCCCTAGCACTTAGCACAATTCCTGGCATATTGTGGGTGCTAAATAAATCTTTTTTTCTTTTTCTCTCTTTCTCTCTTTCCTTCCTTCCTTTCCTTCTTTCTCTTCTTTCTTCCCTCTTTCCCTTTCTCTACTTCCTTTCTTCTTTCCCCTCCTCCTCTTCCTTCTGCTTTTCTCTCTGTGTGAGGTTCTTCTTGAATGCATATGTATAACTATTCTCAGCAGCCCTGTTTCCCCTTCCCTCAGGAAATGAAATTAGTCATCCATTAAACCTGGGCGTTTTTGTGATAGCAGGGCAATAATGACTAAGAAGAGCCTAGCCAACTACTTCCTCTCACTTATGGTCTCTGATGGATATATCTCAGTCTGTTGGAACATATTTATTTGATGTAATTGAAAAATCACAAAGAATCTAGGAAATTACAGTTGATGAAATGTTGAGAAGTAGTGGTTTTATTGTTTCTAGAAAGTAATAACATTGAAGGTTTAACATGTACCCTTGATGATTGAAGAAAAGAAATGCATAATTGCTTTTGCCCACCTGGGAAATAAATGAGTCTTATAATTTCCAGGGTTTATTTATGTTTATTGTTTTTTTCAGATGGAATTAATTCAAGTCCATAGTTATTAAATAATTTTCCTTTCTTACATCTGATAATGTAGATCCATGTAGTCAATTTAAGATCTTTTTTAAATGAAAGGAATCACTGTTAAGATTATTTAACACTTCTTTTAATATTTAGTTTAACAAGAAGTGGTTTGTTTTTATAACATTTTCTTTGAAAGATTTTTTTTAATCATAAAAATGCACTCATGGCTCCAACCATACCTTATTTTTTTTTTCCAAGAAAAAAGTAAAAATAAGTGGTAAAATGGTTAAAAAACTTCTTGTCAAAAGCATTGACTTTGGACATGTCTCATGGGGCAACTTTTTGTCTGCTCTTTAAAAAAATAGAAAAAAATAAAAGAGGTCAGTTTGCTGGAAGGAATAAATTACATCTTTTTGTCTGTATGGGACAACTTGAAAGGTAAACCAAAGACTTCAAATAACTCATTTGTAAAATAAGGGCCTGAACTAAATGATTTCTTTTGAGTTTGCAATTCTAAGATGTTCTCTGAAGGAAAACAACAACTGCAATATAAAGCTGATCAGACCAATAATGTTGGTGGCTTTGGGGCAGGACAGTAGAGAGGCAATAGATTGTAAGTGATCAACCTTAGAACAGTTGTCAGTCATCTTGAAGACATCACCTAAGAGTAGAAAAAACAATGTTGGAGGTGTAGATGACAGGGGAGGGAATAGGAGTAGGAAATAATGGAAATGTTAAAAATGCAAGCTCTGTGCCACCATTGAGCCTCCATCTAGCGAATCTTTGGCTGTGAGTTCTTCACAAAGCAACTTGTATGGTGAAGTCAGTGCTTCTAGCTTGCAGCAAAAACAAATATAAGCATATTTTAAAAGACATATCAAACTAATAGCCCTGATAACTTTTTGCAATTGTACTTACTGTGAGAAAGGTCTAAGAACAATGAGAGTGTAAAATAATGATGTAGAGACTGATCACTAAGTATTATCTCACACACACACACACACATACACACACACACACAATAGCTTTGACATTATGTGGAAAACCAACTGCAGCTAATTTTACATTTTTTTTAACATTGAAAAAGAATGTTTTAAAAGTGAAGGTGTGGGAGACGTCAAAACCTACAACAGCTGAACAAGTCAATTGAATAATTTTTAACATTCTAAACATAATTTTTATTTTAAAATGTTATTCTAAATTTGAATGCCAAAAAAATTTCCATATATGTAGAACACCAAAAATTATATGTCAAATTGTCAATCTTTATTTCACATTACTTTTTGTTTAAACATACAATAAATCTATAAACTTAAAACTGTCCTGATTTTCTGTGCTTCTTTCTGAACTTTCTTCTGTTCTCTTCTATGCATTAAAAAAGAGTGGGTTCTTTTTGCATTACTATTATTAACCCTCCATCTCCTGAAACTCTTCTTCCATTAACTTAGAAATTTTTCTACAAATCTTCTAAAATATAAGCATAGTCAAGCAAAAAAGAATTCACACAGTGACAATTTTTGTATGTCTCTTTCTGCATGTTTTTTCCATCTTCTCTGTCCAGAAGCATGTAACATGCTTTATCATATGTTTTCTAGACATGTTGGCTAGAATTCTTAAGCACGTCAAAGTTTTTTTTAATACAATATAGCTTGGGTTGTGTTGTTGTTTGTTTGTTGTTGTTCTTCTCATTTCACTTTCACTCCACTTTGTATCAGTTTATACTACCTATGATTCTCTGAAATCACCTCTTTTATCATTTCTAACAGTGCAATAATGTTCCATTATATTGATATACTACAATTTGAAATTAGCCATTCCCCAATTATTTAAGTAGCAACCATCTAAGATATCTAAGAAATGTAGTAGGTAATCATAGATTTTTTTTGGGGGGGGTCACTCTGTTGCTTCTCACTCCCTCACTTTTCACTTTAGGAACTGTAAGTTTATTTTTGCATGTGACCATTCTCTACCCAGCATTATCACCCTACTTAATTTTCTCCTCCACATTCCCCTTCATATCCCACTTGTTTCCCAGTTGAATTTGATGTATTTCTACACCAAAATTCAACCCTCCTTCATCCATTGCGGAGAAGAGGGAAGTTCCTATGATATCAGCACCATTTACTCCTTTCTCTATATTAATGTGTTCTTTTTCTCACATGCTCCAGTTATGGAAAACAGAAATTTTATATATTTTATATATTGCTTTTATATTTCCTCATCTTTTCTACACTAGTCTATCATTTTGATCTCTCCTTCTCCTTCCTTTCTTCAAACACTCACAACAGAGCCAATCCAGGACCTCTGTTGTTTTTTTTTTTTGCTTCTTTCTTTGCTTTTCTTTGTTTTGTTTTCTTTATTTAACTTCCTCAAGACCCTTTGAAGACATTAAGGTTCTGAAGGGGCTAATTTCCTTGCTCCTAATTAGAATGTTATGAATACATCATTTTATAGCTACTTTGATTGCTCAAATAAACTTATCCTTTTACATTTCTTTTGGCCCTTGTGTTTACATTTGAAAATTCCTGCTCAGCTCTTATACTTTCATAAGAAAGATTTAGAAGTCTTCCCTGTGTTAAAGATCCATTTCCCCCCAGGAAGGTAACAATCAGTTTTGCAGGGTAAATTATTCTTGTTATAATCTTATATAGTTTGCTCTTTTGGAATATTATATGATAGCATGATAGTGTGGCGTATCAGCTCCCTTCTAAAAGAATAAAAGTGCACTTCCAGTGGCTGCATGAACTCCTGTGTTGAAAATGTTCCCTGGCGCTTAGTACTTTCTTTGTGTTCACTTGGTGGTTTGTTTTCGCAGTGGGCTACACTGGCCTTCTTGCACATAATACTCCACTTCCTGACTCCATGCCTTTTACTGTCTGTTCCTCATTTCTGGAAAGTTCTTCCCACTCATGTCCAACTTCTGGCTTCCTTCAAGATCCAGTACTTATTCCTTCTTCTGCAAAAGATTTTACCTGGTCCACCCTCAACCTCCTTTTTACCGCTTTCCACCAATCTCTCTGAGACTACCATTTATACTGAATATATTTTGCACATACGTAATTTGATGTTGTCTCTCTCATTATAATATAAGCTTCTTATAGGGACTGTAAGATGAGATGGAAAGATCCCATAAAATATTTCACTTTTGTGGAGATTATTATAATCAGCTAATCTACAAGAAAATACACTGATGCAGAGCTCTGAGCCAATGACATTATTAAAGGGTCCATGACAGAATCCCCTTGGTTGATAGCCCTTGCTTTGAGGGCTAAAAAATGATGCGTGAGCTAGAAATGGTATGTCAGCAAGGAGGTCTCAGGTTGGGCAAAACATGGGGCATTTCCACTGACTAAGTGTTTATAAAATGGTCATAAGATGGTCACCTTCTCGTGTTGGGCAAGAGAGTGTTCCAGAGGTACAAAAATAAGTTGAGAGACTTTCCATGTCATTGAGCCACCTCTGCCACACTAAGCCTGATCACCATAACAATGAAAAGCAAGGGTGGAGAACCTCTAGTTAGCTTCTTATGATTAAACAAGTGAACTTGCAATCTGCAGTTCGCAGTTCTGTGGACTAATGTACAAAACTCATAATCACTACCCCTGTGGAATCATCTCAAACTGATTAATACTTATTGGAATAGAGTAAGGGTCCAAATGAATCATTTCTCACACTTTTATAACAATCCCAATTGTCAGGAAAGAATAAGAGTGCTATTAAACATGTCCTGAGTCTATGGATACAGATGACCCTAGAACACTGAATCGGACAGTTTTTGGCATTTGATATGATTTGATTTCTGGGACCTTGTCTAATTCACATGTCTATATTAAAAGGTCATATGTCTAAAGAAATTATCATAAAGAAGATTAAACTATTATTTGGAATGAAGGCACTGGGCATGGCATTTTCTAAAAGAAATGAATAGTAGGTTCAACATATTGAGGCAATAAGGCCTCATTATAGAGAAGGGACATGATGGAGACAACTATAAGGTAGTTGCATCAGCAGAAAAGTTGATACCTACATGGAAAGCTTTCTATTGGCAGTAGATGTGTTTGTAAGTTTGAATTCTGACACCTTGGAAGGTCAATTTCCAAATAAAATCAATCTTAGAACTATATCTTATACCTGTAAAACTGTTACTCCAAAACAATTCTGATTTTCCCTTCCAGTGTTCCCACAGTGTCATGATCCTATAATGTTCAGAAATATTAAGCCCTAGATATATGGTTTAATTAGTAGTCATGGCTAGAATGATTTAGGAGCAGTTGGTTTGTTGAACATATATACAGTTTGATTCTTATCTGGGAACCTGAAAGGAATAATAATTAAACAATGTGTAGAACAATGTTCAGGGGCAGCTAGGTGGCTAAGTGGTTAAAGTGTTGGACCTAAAGTCAGTAAGACTCATCTTCCTGAGTTCAAATCTAGCCTGACACACTTAGTTGCTGTATGACCCTGGGCAAGTCACTTAACCCTGTTTGCCTCAGTTTCTCATCTATTTTTAAAAACTAAGCTGGAATAGGAAATGACGAACTACTTCAGAATCTTTGCCAAGAAAACCCCAAATTGGGTCACAAAGATTTGGATACAATTGAAATGACTGAACAACAGCAAAGAACAATCTTCTACTTAGCAGGTGTTCATTCATTGATGATTAGCTGGATAAACGTTGCTGACTGAGGTTTTTTTTTTAATTAGAAAATCAAACTCAGTTTACTTTTTGGGAGGAGGGAGCTAAAATATGGGGACTAGACTAAAAGATCTCATAGGCCTGTCCCAAAAGTTCTAAAACTCTCTGAATCTACAGACATAGCCTACCTCACAATATTAATTGATTCTGTTAAAACAGAATTTGAGGAAAAAATGACATTGCAGGGGGTCATTCTAATGGAGAGTGGGGAAGGAGGGGACAGTCTTCTATGGTTCTTCTTTTTGTACCACAAAGTTTCCAGTAAATTTTGGAGAGACAGGTGTTTATAATTGGCTGACCTAGGCTAAAAGCCCAATTGAATTAAAGTAAACAACTGTGATGATAGTTGAGAATGAAAGAAATATTTATGCAGGACCCACAAACATAGGATTTCAAAAGGTTTTCCATTTTGCTACAATTATGCAAACGCATTAAAATGATTCATAGAAGAAGCAGAAATGATACTGAAGAAAATAAAGATGGGAAAAGCAGTTGTTATAGACCAGTTAATAGAACCAATTATATTGAAATACTGTTATCAAAATATACATAAAGAATGTCTGCATTGGAGGCAACTAATTTTGATAGTGTTAAAGGACTGATTCCCACTTTGTTTGAAGCAGGGAAGATAGCAAAAGTGTGTATGTGAGTGGGGCTAATACTTGGATTTTAAAATTGCCAAACAATAAACAAAAGTTAACCAGGAGAATATCAATAACTACTGATCCAAAAATCTACTTCCTAATCTATCTATCTATCTATCTATCTATCTATCTATCTATCTATCTATCTATCTATCTATCTATCTATCTATTTTACAAAAACGATATATAGATACATCAATGTCATCCTTGATAAGGGTATTAGAGGGCAACAGACAGTCTTTCAAAAACAATGTTCTTCAGGAAACTATATCATTACCATTACAAAACTGACAGAAAAATAGACAGTATGCAATATTCTGTATTTTGTATTATTTGTTGACTATAAAATTTTTATTTCATAAAGCAAAATGTCACTTTACAAGTTTTCTTCCAACAAGATGTCTCTAATGAATGTTCCAAAATTATGCAAGATCTAACATCTTTCTATATGAAAGTTCTAACAGCATAAATAATATTATTTGATGACACCCTAAGAATTAACTTCAAGGGAGGAATAAAACAGGGAGGTCTATACTTGCTAAAAGTATTCACCACTGTTATGAGTGAGATCCAGTACAAGGTTCAGTGCAGATTTCCTACCAATGGAAAGATCTTCCAGTTGCTCCTGTTTTCAGATGATTTTGTTCTGGTACTAGCAAGCAGAAATTCTGCAGAATCTCTGACTGGAATCACTCAAAAGAGTTTGCCCTAACTAGTCATACAGGAAATACCAAAGGAAAAATACTGTCAGTCCTCTAGAGTGATTTGCAGGTAGATGGACAATCTCTGGAGAGCATACATCTATTTGTGTGTGAACACACATGTACATATACACATATGTGCATATATATTTAAATACATAAATATACATACTGTGTAAACCACTTCTCAGAATTATCTTTTTAAATACACAAAATAAGATATATAAGATTACAAAGGGAACCAATTATACTAAATAAGGATAGCAAAATTGTTTTTTAAATAACTCACTAGGCCAGGTTAAGCATTCCTGCTCTAGACCCTGAAATACTATGAAGATGTTCTTTCCTACTTCCTTACCTCTGATTATGTCATTAGCTCCATTTGGAATGGCTTAACCCCTTAACTTCTATGTAAACACCACACATCCTTGTAAATATGGCTATTTATGTATGTGTGTGCTTGTATAAGGTATGGGAGAAAAAATTATGTATCTATATTATGTATGTGTGTATGTAGGTATACATATATGTATTATGACTCTAAATAGATGATGACTCCACCCTGCAATTGACCAAGAAGAAAAGAAAAGGCTGAATTTCTTTTGGGAAACTGGATTGTTCTTTTAATGATCTTAAGTTTCTAACTGAAAGAAAGGCCTATTTTTAAAATTTTGATTTTCTTCCAGTCATGTTACATGGACTACAAGAAGAACTGAACTTGACAATCATTCAAAGGTAATGTAGGTGTGCATGGTATGTGTGAGCATCACATTACAGACAAGGAATTATACAGGCAGAGTGTACAGGATGCCACCAAAGAAATTTATGATTATAAAATGAGACAGACTGAAACATAGCAGGAGCAAGCACCAATCAATAAAGAGCTTTTAAAACTCTTAACAAACTCGTCCTAACCTATCTTTCCAGCTTCATCTTACATTGTTCTCTGTCTTACGTTCGGTGATCCAGTCAAACTTTTCTCTTTTCCTCACACAGAAAATTTCACCTACCATATCTATGCCTTTACATTGGCTATTGCCTATGCCTAGTAATACTTTTTTTCCCCTCACCTTCACCTCATAGGTACCTTTTGTACCTTCAAAATACAGATCAATACTACCTTCTACGTAATCATTCCTCATCCCCCAAGTGCTTGTGTTACCCTCCCACATTATTTTGTATTTAAGTGGTTTGTATTTATTTGTATTTCTTCTCTTCGTATTTATTCTACGCATACATATTATATATTCCTCATCAAAATGAAAGCTCTTGAGAGTAGGTATTGTTTGACTCTTGTATTTATTCTGAGCACAGTCCCTGGCTTGTAGGAGTGCTTTAATAAATGCCTGTTAATTGCTCAACAATATGAGTGCTTTACTTGTGTAATTACAATATCAAGAGAATCAGAGAAAGGCCCCCAGCATATTTGGTGCAGTTCCTGGGGTGAATTTCCCGTAAGATATGAACACAATCAAATGGACTTGGAAGACATGTATAATTGTGATCTGTACCCTTGGAAGGAATGCCCACACTGCTAATGTCACAGAACCACTGGAGTATTGAGAATCAGTAACAACATAAATTAAGAATATAATTCTCTAAAGTGACCCTAATGACCCAGACACACAAATGTTTTTGCAAAAAAAATCTAAAAAACTTCTCCTGTCCAGTTGAGTTTTGCCATTATGCCAAATGATCTTAAATCAGAGAGAGAGAGACGGACATAAACAGAGAGAGAGAGAGAGAGAGAGAGAGAGAGAGAGAGAGATGCTTTTCCTTCCACTACAGAGAGTAAAAAAGTGGTGCAGCTTCTATTACTGCAACTGGTCTGCCCATTGGAACTAAAGGTGCCAAGAGAAAAAGGAAGAGCAAAAATCTTCTATGCATCTTTGTTTTTCCCTATTCTTCCAGTCTCAATCACATTTATCTTAATTACTTTTCAACTATCTAAGCTGGTTTCTATAGCCTGTTTCTCAGTGCCACCTGAAGGTTGGAGACAAAACTTTGTCTAATGTTTTCTAAGCTCTATTCTAGACCTCAGGATAGTAGTGATGCCTTCCCATTTTGTGAGTTAGCTCTGGTTTGAACAGAAGAGATCTGATCTTATAATAACAGAAAGCAGATTGCATTGCTGTCTCCTTTTTCAAGACATATGTTGTTTAGTCATTTCAGTCATGTCCAACTCTTTGTGACCCCACTGGACTGGTAACACATTATAATCTCATTTTTCCCATTTCAAGAAGTTAGAAGGTAAGGGGAGTCTCTTTAAACACTTACAGTACCTTCAAAAGAACTAAATAGGCAGGTCTAAAAATTTAGGGGGAGGAAGCACCTACCTGAATTCAAGCCTGTAGTGGGTTTTGTCCAAGGCCTAGACAACCCCTCATCAAGATCCGATTGCTACTTGGTCTATGATTCAGTGACACTGGGCTTACTATTCCTCAAAAAAGACACTCTGTCTCCCGACTCTGCGATTTCACTGGATGGTCTCTATGCCTGGAATATTCTCCTTCATCATTTCCACTTTTCTGGCTTCCTTCAAGACTCAGCTAAAATTCCACCCTCTTTAAGAATCCTTCTTAATATTAGCACCTTTCTTCTAAGATTTCTTCCAATTTATGCTGCATATGTCTTGTTTTTGCATAATTGTTTACATGTTGTCTCCTCCATTACGACGTGTGCCCTTTAGCACAGGGACTGTCTGCCTTTTATTTGTATCCCCAGTGCTTAGTACAAAGTGGGCACAATAAATATTTGCTGACTAAAATATTAGTGGAGATAAGAGCAATGTAACTAGGTGGGAGCAACAAAGCACAGGTCAGTGGGGGAGGGGAGTCCAAGAAGAACAAGGCTTGGAAAGAGTGAAGGAGAATTCTAGAGACAAATCATATAAATTCAATTTTGACAATTGCCTGTGGATCACATGACAGATGCAGCCAGCAGACAATAACCAGCTTTTGGTGATGAAAGCAATTACAGACAGTATTTTTTTTTCACTAACCTGATGAGACCTTAACTTCCAGTGGGATGTTGTTATTGAGACCTAGGACAAGCCCTCTTGTGATGGACAGAGAGGCAAGGGGAAATCTATCCATTGACTTCAACTTCTATTAGTCTGATTTTTATCACCTCTCTTGGATTTCTATATTTTAATATAATTATCAGTAAATGTAAATTAACACTACTGTAGACTGAGAACACACTTTCTGAGATAGCTACAGAACCTGGGGCCACTCAAGGCTAATGCAAGGCCTGATAGACAAGGTCATTATGAGAAAGCCTGGGATTTCTCAGCAGCAGCTGCTAGATTGGGTTAGAAGGGTAAGATGAAGAATGGTGAACAAAAAAAAAACAGGAAAAGAGGAATTCAGTGACATTCAAAAATGGAAATGGGAAGAGGGGCTAACTCTTTCCTCTTCCAGATAATCCCTAACCTTCTAGTTTAAGGTCTAGTTAGGTATAGAAACTCTCAGAGGATTTGGGGTATGGTTTCTTTTTTTAAATTACTATTTTCAATTAACAAACATTTATTTTCTGACTCTTTTTCAAAAGAACCCAAAGTCTATCATTTCCCACTGGGAACGGTATAATCCATCTTCCCTAAGGAAAAGAGCAGGTTCAGATTCTTTAAGTGTCTAGCCAAGGGCTCAGATATTTATAATCTAGCCAATAGCTCACAAATGTTCAGATTCCTTAAGAGTCTGGACAATATTTTAGATCCTTAATAAACCTTGTCTTTGGCTGAAAGAAGGCTTGGATTGAATTCATTCGGGCAAGACCCACATGTCATGATTTTGGGGTCCCAGTGCCCCTAAACCTCCAGAGCTCAACATATGCTTCCCTGACTGGAAAAAACTGCCTAATCCCAAACTCTTCTCCAGCCAAGACTGGAAGGTAATTAAGTTTCCCCTCAACCCCCCAATCCTTTTCTTGCCCTGTAGTTGGTGGGATTTCCAAGCACCTCGCAAGGCTTGGCTTGGAAGTGCTTTTTGGATCTGATCTCTCAGGTCCCATTAGGTAAGACAGCTATGAGGTTGTCTTGCTACTCTCATGCTCTCGGTCTGCTGGTTCTGTTTGAGGCCATGGACCTGGGCACACCTTCAGACTCCCTATCCGGAAGCGTAGGCCCAATCCTCTCAATTCTCTTGGCACTTGGGAATTGGGGAAACCAGGTACTTTTTTAGGCTGTTGGTTTTTTTTGGTTTGTTTCCCAAGGCTTATTCCCAAATCCTCCTTTGAGGAGGGAAGGACTTCCAGCCCCAACCCCTGCAAAGGGTTGATTATCTTCAATTCCCAAAGAGTCACCTTTGGTCTGTCTTTTACAAAACTGGGAAAAATTTAGTTTCTCTAAAGAACTTAAGAAGAAAAGACTGGTGTTCTTTGGCAACACTGTCTGGCCTCAGTATCACCTGGAAAATTACCAGGCATAGCCCCTTTTTGGGACATTACAGCAACGTACTCTCTCAGAGAATGATATTGTAGCAGAGAAGGAAAAATGTGTAGAGCTTCCCTACATAATGACTTTTGTGGAACTTTCTCGTGGCCCCATTCTCACAAAAGATTGTAGGATGCCTGTAGCTGGAGCCACCCCACAAATGGGGACTGGGGATTGACTAGACTTTTTGGATGATCCTCTTATGACCCCCAAGGTTATAGCACTCCCCTTTTCCCGGCCTCTGTCACCACCACCTCCCTAGCTCCCTATTCTCCCTACACCCTCCCTATTCTCCCTTGGCCCCTCTGCAGCTTCCCATTTTCCCCTGCCCACCCTGCTTTCCTGTCCCTCCCTCCTGTGGTTTCCTTTCCCTTTTCCTCTAGCCCACCTCCTCTTTCATTTCCTACTTCCTTCCATGTCTCCCACCCTACATTTTCTCCCCAGGCCCCTACCACCCAGGAGCAGGAGACCCCTACTCAGGCTTCTGACTAGGGCCCTGTCTGGGTACTTCCTCCCTCTCCTTTCCCCTGAGGCAAGGACCACCCAGGCCCTGGCCTAGGCCCCAGTGTCTTCTCCTCTGACCCTTCCCCATCCTCCAGTGCCAGCTAATCTTTCCAATCCAGTTCAGCCAGCACTCCCCAGTTCCTCTCTCATAAGAAGTGGGACTTCTTATCTCCCTCCCAGACAAACCCACTGAGGAGGAAGGGATCTAGACCCCCTGGACTCATGGCCAAATCTATGGAGTTTGCCTAAGGCTATAATCCCATCAACTGGCCTTTCTTTGAGGCTACACCCAGTTTGATGTTACACTTAACCTAGCCTAGCCCTCCCTGTGGCCTCTGGCCATTTCCCACACTTAATCCTAGCTAGGCTCCATCATTCAGGTCCCAGGAGTCCCGTTCACCCCAGTTTACTGGCCAATCCCATTCAGATCTTCCTTAGACCCCTCCTTCAGTAACCCCAAACTACTTGGTCACTCCTAGATCCCTCCCGAAGTCTTTCTCTATATAAGGCCCATCTTGTTTCCATTAAGATGCTCTGATTCTTATAATCTAGCCACTGCTCAGATTTTTACAATCTGGCCAATAGTTCACAGATGCTCAGATTCCTTAAGAGTCTGGCTAATATGACAGATCTTTAATAAACCGTGTTTTTGGCTGAAAGAAGGCTCAGGTAGAATTCTTTCAGACAGGATCCTCCCATGATTTTACCCCTAACCTCTAGACCTCATCACCACTAGCACCTTCAGGGCTTTTTCCCTTAAGGGAAGTTCCTGCCTCATCTAATGGGACAATTAGAGTGCATGTTTGTTCTCCATTTCAGATCTCAATCAGGTTAAAGAAAAACTGGGTTGATACTCTGAGGATCTCACTAAGTTTACTGAGGACTTCAGGGAGGTACAATTTGGGCTTTCTTGGGGTGATTTGCATATCTTCTTCTCCACCTGTTGTACTACTGAGAAGAGGAAAATTTGGTAACAAGGCCCAAAATTTGGGGATCATTTTGCTACCAATGACCCCACAAAATACCCCCCAGGAACAATTGCTATTCTCACTACTGACCTGGGATGAGGTTCCATTACTCAGGAAGAGAAGGAACACCCTGCTCTTTTCCAAGACTGACTGGTAGAAGCTATTTAAAAGTATACAAATTTAACTCTAGAGAAGGGGAAGCAATCCTTAACATTTATTTCATTAATCAGTCTGCTCCAGATATTAGGAGGAAATTGCAGAAATTGACAATGGGACCCCAAACAACTCAGGGCCAATTATTGGAGATAGACTTTGGAGTTTTTGTGTTTTTTTAACAAGAGACTTAGTAGCAGCAGAGGAAAAAGAAAGAAGGGAAAGGGCTGAAGACAGAGAACATGCTCAATCCTTGGCTGCTGCCATGGCTAGGAAAAGATCGAGGATGCTCAGGGAAACCTGCTTTCAATGCCACCAGGAGGGTCACTGTTCCAAGGAATGCCCTTCCAGGGAGGGAGCCCCTGGGATTGATGCCTGTGGGACCATGCCTAAGATGTGACCTGGAGGGACACTGAAGGAAGGATTGTCCCTGAGGTTGGAAAAGTGGTGGAGTCAACCCCCCAGTACCCAGTCCTCCAGTCTTCTCAAGACTGGAAGTGACCGGAGAGCCTAGGGCTTAGCAGTGCTCCCACTTTCTCCATCTCTCTCTCTGAGCCCTGGGCAAAAATCAAGGCCAAAGGTAAGGTTCCTCACTTTCTCGTGGCTGTGTTCTATGTTTTAACCAATTACTCTGGCCCTACCCACCCTTTGATCCATCATGGGCATTGAAGGGAAAAGTAAGGGATGTCTCCAGACATACCCCTTCCCCTGCTTATTTGAGGAGCTGTTGTTTGAATGCTCCTTCCTTATGCTCTCCTCTTTCCCTGCCTCCTTGTTGGGAAGGGAGTTGATGGTGAAGTTGGGGAGCCAATTTTTTCTAGTTAAGCCTCCTATCTACCTGTTCCCTCTGTGCACCAGATCTCCCTGCATTCCCCTGGAAGTATGGGAAACAGTTGAGCCAATTGTCTGGGATCAGGTAATTCCTGCTGGAGCTTCTCATGCCACCCCAGCAGTTGTTTACCTCCAAAACCCTAAAGTGTTGCCTCATTGCCTTATTTGTAGCCCTACCTGAGAGGCTTGTTTGGCTATTACCTCAGGAGCACTTAACTTCTTGGGCTCTCTAGGCTATAAGGTCTCTTTGAAGGAAATCCAGATATCATACCAGTCTAATGCCCACCTCTTGCTCCTTTACCTCAGAGGGGAAAATGACAATCCTGCTCTCCCTGTTCCAGCTGCTAAGAAAAAGACTTCAAACTTTTCTAGGCAGGGCTGGATTTTGTAGACTCTGGATCCCTAATTTTGGTCTTACTGCTAATCCCCTTTATGACTTTACTCAAGGCCCTGACTCAATCCCTCTAAAGTGGTGCCCTGACCAGGCTAAAGCTTTTGAGACTTTGAAAGCTAAATGCCAGGATTAGCTCTATCCAATCTAGAAAAACTTTTCACTCTGTATGTTGATCAAAAGGAGAGGACAGGCTTTGGGAGTCTTAACCCATTGGTTAGGATCTGACCCCAGGCTAGTTGCTTATTTTCAAAACAATTAGACTCCATGGTTGCTGGATAACCTTCATGCCTCCAGGCAGTGACTGCTCCAGCCATTCTGTTCAAAAGCCATTCAACTGGCAGTAATCTAGGAGACATCACCTGACAAATCTATTGGGTTTACCCAACTTGTGCCCTGAGACTCTGGAATATACCTGTAAAACCTTGGAGGACCTCAAGCTACTGTTTGGAAAGGCTCCTGCCTCTTCCACAGGACCAGTGGATAAAAAGAGGTGAAATCATACATTCTCTTTTCCTTCTATATTTTTACCTTGCCTTGGTCATCTTTAATTCCCTCCAGGGAAATTGTCTTTTCTCTATACTCTTTTTGTGGCTGTTTGGTCTTTGTTTGCTTAACCTCCTTGCCAGGTTTGTCTCCACCAGGATCCTAGCCATCAACTTCCAGATGATTGCTCAGGCTACCAACTTCTGTCTGAGTCCAAGGTTTTCCAGCCCGCCGGACCTAAAGTCTGACCCCTTGAACTGGACCCAGCAAGGCAGGGACAGCTCTGCACCCCCCTTCTTCCCTCCCCACCCACCCTCATTGAGAAGGTAAACAATTCAATATAGGTTATACATGCGTAGTTATGCAAAACCCTTCCGTAATAGTCATGTGAAAAACTAACTATATTTCCCTCCATCCTATCCTGCCTCCCCCATTTATTCTATTCTGTCCTTTGACCCTGCCTCAAAAATGTTTGCTTCTGATTATCCCTTTCCCCAATCTGCCCGCCCTTCTATCATCCCCTCCTGTCTCATCCCCTTCCCCCCCATTTTCCCATAGATAAGATGGATTTCTATACACCATTGAGTGTGTATGTTATTCCTTCCTTAAGCCAAATCCAATGAGAGTAAGATTCACTCATTCCTACTCACCTCGCCCTTCTTCCCCTCTGCTGTAAAAGGTTTTTTTGCCTCTTTCATGTGCAATAATTTACCCCATTCTACCTCTCCCTTTCACCTCCCAGTACAATACTCTCTCACCCTTTAATTTTATTTTTAGATATCACTCCTTCATCTTCAACTCACCCTGTGCCCTCTATCTATCTACCTATTTATCTATCTATCTATCTATCCATATATTTTTTCCCTTCCAACTACCCTGATACTGAAAAAGGTCTCACGAGTTATAAATATTATCTTTCCATGTAGGAATGTAAAGAGTTTACTTTTAGTAAGTCCCTTATGATCTCTCTTTCTTGTTTACCTTTTCATGCTTCATTTCAGTCTTGTATTTGAAAGTCAAATTTTCTATTCAACTCTGGTCTTTTCATTAAGAATTTTTGAAATCCCTCTATTTCACTGAATATCCAATTTTTTCCCCTGAAGGATTATACTCAGTTTTGTTGGGTAGGTGATTCTTGGTTTTAATCTTAGCACCTTTGACCTTCAGAATATCATATTCTACACTCTCTGATCCCTTAATGTAGAAGCTGCTAAATCTTATGTTATCCTGATTGTATTTCCACAATATTTGAATTGTTTCTTTCTGGCTGCCTGCAATATTTTCTCCTTGACCTGGGAACTCTGGAATTTGGCTACAATATTCTTAGGAGTTTTCCTTTTGGGATTTCTTTGAGGAGGTGCTCAGTGGACTCTTTTGATTTCTATTTTACCCTCTGGTTTTAGAATATCAGGGAAGTTTTCCTTGATAATTTCTTGAAAGATGATGTCTAGGCCCTTTTTCTGATCATAGCCTTCAGGTAGTCCAATAATTTTTAAATTATTTCTTCTAGATCTACTTTCCAGGTCAGTTGTTTTTCCAATGAGATATTTCACAGTCTTCAATTTTTTCATTCTTCTGTTTTCTTCTAATACTCCCTTGATGTCTCATACAGCCGTTAGCTTCCATTTGCTCCATTCTAATTTTTAAGGAGTTCTGTGAGCTTTTGGACCTCTGTTTTCACTTGGCCAATTCTGCTTTTTGAGGCATTCTTCTCCTTGTTGGCTTTTTGGACCTCTTTTGTCATTTGAGTTAGTCTATTTTTTAAGGTGTTATTTTCTTCAGTATTTTTTGGGTCTCCTTTGGCAAGCTGTTGATTTGCTTTTCATGATTTTCTTGCATCACTCTCATTTTTCTTCCCAGTTTTTCCTCTATTTCTCTTACTTGCTTTTCAAAATTCTTTTTGAGGTCTTGCATGGCCTGAGACCAATTCATATTTTTTCTTGGAAGGTTTAAGTGTAGGATCTTTGACTTTGTTGTCTTTTTTCTAGTTGTATGTTTTGATCTTCTTTGTCAAAGTAAGATTCCATAATCTGAGTTTTTTTCTGCTGTTTGCTCATGTTCCCAGACAATCACTTGACTTTTTAACTTTGTTAAGGTAGGGCTCTGCTTCCAGTGTGGAGGGTGTACTATCCCAAGCTTCAGGGGTTTTGTGCAGCTGTTTTCAGAAACACTTCTAGGAACCTGTAAATTTTCAGTTCTTCCAAGGTGGTATGATCAAAGAAGAGGCGTTTACTCCTTTCTTTGCCTATGCTCTGGTCTATGAGTGACCATAAGCCCTTTTTTCTGCCTTGGAACTGTGAGGAGGATTCTTTCTCTACCACCCGATACAATTTCTGTCATGCCAGCACTCCTCCTTGCCCTAAGACGACTACTCAGGACTGGGACCCAGATCCAAGTGCAGGAAAAGCAGGAGAAGCCTGCCTTGGCATTGAAGTGAACCCTGAAATCCCACTCTGATCAGTCACTTGATCCCTCCACCATCTGTGGGCTGAGAGCTCCAGAAGCAACCACTGCCCCAGGGTTGTGCCAGGGCTAGGACTGGATGGTGATCCTCTCTTACCCAGGTCCAACAGAACTTTCCTCCTGACCTTCTAAATTGTCTTTGGTGTTTGTGGGTTGAAGAGTCTGGAAACCACCACAGCTCCCCTTGATTCAGTCCCCTGAGGCCTGCTCCAGGTTCACTGAGGCCCCGTATTTCTTTCTGCAGATCACGCTGAACTGTGTTCCTCTCCCAGCCTGGTGCTACAGACCTTTTCACCAAACATCCAGGTTGTCTTGGGCTGGAAATTTATTTCACTCTTTTTGTGGGTTCTGCTGCTAGAATTTGTTTAGAGTCATTTTCACAGGCATTTGGATGGGTTTAGGAGAGACTTCAAGCAAGTTGTTGGTCTTACTCTGCCATCTTGGCTCCACCTCCTATAAGTGAACTTTTATAAAGGCAAAGCATTTATTTATAGTATTCAATAAACCAAGTGGAAAACACACAATTTGACTTCCGACTAAAACTTGAAACTTGTCCTGAAAAACTGGTTGAAGAATATTCTGTCAGGAAGCTATGACATGAGGATTGGGCTTGCTTATAACACATTAACAGACACAATCCTGTTAGATGGGGAAACTTTATGTTTATGTCTTGAATGTTTATTTTCTATATCTCTGATTCTAAATTATTTAATGATCATCAACAGTTTGAAAAAAGTGGACCCAGAAAGATACCTAGGTTCCTTTTATATAAGAATCGCTAGCAGAGAGATAAAAAGTAATATTATAAAAAAATAAAATAAAAGGAAAGAGGGATATATTGTCCAATTTTTTTTTTATTACAAAGGCACTTAAGAAAAATAACCAAGATAATATGATGCAAATGTCTATAATAATATTTGCAATATTTTTATTTGTTATAATGTATATTTCATATATTAAGATGCATATAAATCAACAAGCATTTGTGAAGTACCTATTATGTTCTAATCACTATTTGTATTGGGGATAAAAATGTAATAAATGAAATGATACTTACTCACAATAAGCTTACATTCTTTATATCTCTATCCATTTATTTAAAATGAAATGGTTCCTCATGTTGCCTTATAAATTCTGTTGGAAAAGATATGGACTATATTTATTTGCATGATAGGTTCAACAATATTGGTTAAATTGAGAAGTGAATCCAAACAATTGTTTCAACTACAAATTTCTCCCTACCAACCACCTATTCTTCCTGCAATTAAATTAATTATTTGGATTTGTGAATGATCTAAAAAATTAATATGATCTTTTATATTAATTTGATTTGAATTACATGTAAACCTGTTTGAAGGGGAATTTTCTATTTATTTCTTGTTGATAAACACTTTTCTTCTCTGGGTAATACACAAGGAAACAACAGGAAATATGGTTGCATAAAGTATAGATAGGTGATATTGGTAAATTCAGCACAAATGAAAAAATGTGAAATGGGAGCTATTTAGCCTAATGATTTCTTTTTTTAAAATCCAAAGTAACATCCTAGTTTTTTAATATAATATTTTATTTTTTACCAATTGCATGTTAAAACAATTTTAAAGATGTTTTAAAAATTGAATTGTAAATTCTATACCTCTCTTCCTCTTCCCCTCCTTTCCCTCTCTCCTCCCTAAGCCACCACTTAAGGATATAACTGAGGACATTTGCAGAGTTTGAAGGATAATATTTTAAATCTTTAAATATTTAAATATTGAGTAGAGATTGCTTTCTGCAAGTAATTTTGGCATTTATATAAGGGACTTCAAGATGATTAATGCTATTAATAATATCAGGACAATTACCAAGCCAATTAAATGGCATTATTTTGTATTCTATGCGTTATTTCCAAAATAACATTGAAGAGTGTTAAAATTTAAGTTTGACTCTCTAGTGTCTGCAAATTTTGGTAAGTACTCTGAGGCTTTTATTTTATGGCTGATTACCTGTTCATATTAAAAGGAGAAAAGCAAATAGGTTTCAAGAAATCTTATTTATGAATCAAAGTTCTTTTCATAACAACAAATCAGGAAAACATTAAGAGACTAACATACAAATTTCTGATCATAGATATCAACCAATTTAGTAATCATTTTTAATGACAGCATTAAAACTCAAACAGTAAGCACAAGGTAAAACTGATGATGCCTTAATATTAATCATATGTATAATATTAAAGTTTCCACGGCAACCCTTGAAGATATTTTATGCTCTAAATTTAATGAGCTCTGGGGAAGGCATCTACTTTCTTGTTTGGTTAGCCACTATAGTGAAGTTGGACTTAAGATACAGTTTTTTTAAAATTTTATTAATTTATTTTGATTTACCAACAATCACTTCCATATGCTTTTGAGTTTAAAATTTTTCTGCCCCTTTCCTTCCCACCACCCTCCCCAAGATGGCACAAAATCTGATATAGGCTCTACATTTACATTCCTATTAAACATATTTTCACATTAGTGAAGTTGTAAGTAAAAATTAAAACCAATAGGAGGAACCATCAGAAAGAGGAAACACAACTCAACAGAAGAGGAAAAAAAAGATAGCAATTCAACTTCCACAATTATGATTGCTGTGTCTTTTTTCTCCATCCTTTTCCCCCCTGTTTATGCTTTTCTTTCTCCTCTCTCCCTTCGCTCCCTCACCAGTACTTTGCTTTTGACCACCACCTCCCTCAGTCTCTCCTCCCTTCTATTTTCTCCCTTCCCTCTTCCCCTTTGCCCCCACTGCTTCTTCCCTCCTTCATCCCCCTCCCTTTTCTTTCCCCTTTTTCCTCCTACTGCCCATAGGGCAAGTTAGATTTCCATACCTAACTGATTATGTTATTCCCTTCTGGAGCCAAATCTGATGAGAGCAAGGTCCAAACAATGCTCACCTCCCTCCCCTCTTTCCCTCTGGGGTAATAGGATTTTCTGTCTTTTCCTGTAATGTAATTTACCCTTGTCTGCCTCCTCCTTTCTCAGTACATTTTCTAAGATCAGACTAATCCACTTACTTGGATCCATTTAACCCACTTGATTAGATTTTTTTATCATTACATCAAAGTCAACTAATATCCACCCCTTTATGTATACTCCTTTAACATGGTGTAATAACAATACAGTTCTCAAGAGTTGCAAGTGTCATCTTCCCTTGTAGGGATGTAAACAGTCTGCCCTTATTAACAACATTTTGTATCTTTCTGTCCCATTTACCTTTTTATGTCTTTCTTGAATGTTGGCCTTGAAGATCAAATTTTTTGTTGAGCTCTGGTCTTTTTATGAGGAAGGTTTGGAAGTCCCCTTTTCATTGAATATCCATCTCCTCTTGAAAAATCATGCTCATTTTTGCAGGGTAGTTGATCCTTGGCTGCAATCCAAGCTCCTTTGCCTTATGGAATATCATGTTGCATGCCTTGTGGTATTTTGATGTAGAAGCTGCAAGGTCCTGTGTAATCCTGACTGTGGTTCCATGATATTTAAATTGTTTCTTTCTGGCTGCTTGCAGCACCTTCTCTTTCATCTGGTAATTTTGGAATTTTGCTATTATATTCCTTGGCATTGTCAATTTGGGATCTCTTTCAGGTGGTGAGCAGTGTTTTCTTTCTATGGTTATTTTACCTTCTGGTTCTAGGACTTCAGGGCAGTTTTCCTTTATGATTTCCTGAAAGATACTGTCCAGGCTCTTTTTTTCATCATGATTTTCAGGTAGTCCAATGATTTTTAAATTGTCTCTCCTGAATCAATTTTCCAGGTAGGTTGTTTTACCGATGAGGTATTTTACATTTTCATCTATTTTTTCTTTTTTTTTTTGTTTCTGTTTGACTGATTCTTGCTCTCTCACAGACTAATTAGTTTCCATTTGTCCAATTCTAGTTTTTAACAGATTGTTTTCTTCTGTTCGTTTTTGTACTTCCTTCTTCAATTGACCAACTGTGTTTTTTTTGGGACTTGTTTTCTTCAGTGTACTCTTCTGTTAGTTTTTGTACTTCCTTCTTCAATTGGCCAATTGTGTTTTTTAGGGACTTGTTTTCTTCAGTGTACTTTTTTTAATTGGCCAATTGTATTTTTTAAGGACTCTTCTACCTCTCTCATTTGACTATTAAAATCCTTCTTGAGCTCTTCTAAGAAGGCTTTTTGGGCTTCAGACCAGTTCATATTCCTTTTTGATGTTGCAGATGTAGATTTGTTGACAATGCTGTCCTCTTCAGAATTTGTCTTGATCTTCACTCTTCTCATAATGTGAATCTATGGTATATTTCTTTTTACTCATGGTGTTTCTTTATTCCCTGGCCTTTAAAGAGATTGAGCTCTCCTGCTGGGGAACAGAGGGTACTGACCCAAGCTTCTTGTGTTGGGAGCCTAGGTCTTGGTCACTTGTTTTGTGTGCTGGGCCTCTTATGTTGGCAATTGGAGGCTGTGGGTTTCTGGCAGCTTACCTCTTGTTGGGCTGGAATCAGCAAGGCTGGAACTTTCAGGCAATTCTAGGTTGCCTGCTTTTCCTTTCCTTTAGCTTTCTTCAGCTCCTTTTAGATGGGTGCTGCAGGGTGTTTATGTGCCTGGGGCCCCCTTCGGTGTTGTCTCCCTCATTTCTGCAAATACACTAGGAGATTCCTTTGTGGTAGAGTGCCTAGGCACCTGGTGGTTTTCTGAGCTGGTTTCCACTGGTTCCCCCTGCCCTCACTGAGGCACTTGGAAGTCCATGTATTGGTGTTTGCCTGCTCTATCACCTGGGCTTCAGGATCTCTTCCTGGTTGACAGTTGGAGGTTCTGACAGCTTACCTGGCATTGGGCTGGAATCAGCAATGCTTGGACTTTAGGTTGCTTTCTTCAGCTCTTTTCAGATGAATGTTGTAGGGTACTTATCTGCCTGGGGCCTTCTTTTAGTGCTGCTTCCCTTATTTTTGCTGAGGCACTGGGAGACCGGTTTGCTGGGCTGCTGTACTGCTGCTCTCTGTCTTTCTTCTAATTCAGCTGTTCCAGGGTTTTTTTTTTCTGGGATGATATTTTCTGGATTTTCAGAGGTTGATAGGGGAGAGTGAGAGTGACTACCTTTTCACTCCACCATCTTGGCTCCTGGAAGCAGAAGCTCCTAAGATATAGTTTTTCAAGGACATCAAGCTAGGTGGTCAAGCAAAAGGACCGTTCACAGCTAGGGCTAGGTTTCCAAGCTACTGATAGGAAAACATAGTAGTAAATACATACAGCATAAGCAATTAGGTAGTGCAATGGATAGAGTGCCAGAACTGGAGTCAGGAAGATCTGAGTTCAGATATGGCACTCAGACCCTGGGCAAGTCACTTAACCCTGTGTGCCTCAGTTTCCTCATCTGCAAAATGAACTTGGAGAAGGAAATGGCAAATTACCAGTATCTTTGTGAAGAACACACAAAGTAGGGTCATAGAGTCAGACATGACTGAAAAATGACTGAACAACAAATACACATAGCAATCAGGAAATGAAGTTCATGACAGAATTGAAAAGAGTCAGATCACTAAACTAATGGCATGAAGTCTATATCAGGAATGTGGTAGGGAGAGAAAAGCAACATTTACCATTCAGGATTATAGGTATACCTAGCAGGCTATGATTTTAATGCATATTCTTCGGATCCTCAAGGTCCTTTACAGATTTTTTTTTTATTTTGGCAAATTTTCTTCTGAAAAAAACATTTTTAGTCATTGAACATTAACCAAGCTTGTGCCACTATTGAATGTAAAAGCATCACAGTTCTGGCATTTGAGGAATTGAAGTCTAGGAGAGAAGTAAGACCTTCAAATGAATAAAAAAAAATTATAATTCACTACAGGATATTAAGAGTGCCATCAAATGCTATGAGTTAAATATTATAATGTTCAGTAAAGAAAGTTATTGCTTCATACTAAAGTTGACCAAAGAAGACTTCATAGAAGAGAAACAATGTAAGCAATATCTAAAAGAATAGGTAGCATTAATACAAGAAGGCACGATGGATAGAGTCCAAGACTGGAGTCAGAAACACTCATCTTTCTGAGTTCAAATCTGGCCTCAGACACTTACTAGCTGTATGACCCTGACCAAGTCGCTTAATCCTGTGTGCCTTAGTTTTCTCATGTATAATATGAGCTAGAAAAGGAAATGGCAAACGCCTACAGTATCCCTGCCAAGAAGAATCCAAATGGTATCACAAAGAGTTGGGCAAGACTGAAAATAACTGAGCAACAACAATACAAGCAGTATAGGTGAAGTTCAGAGATCAAGTTATGCCAAGTGGATTTATACACACACACACACACACACACACACACACACACACACACATATATATATATTTGAGCATTTAAAAACATCATTCTGAGAAGAGGTCCATAAGCTTCCTCACACTACCAAAGGGGCCCATGACATGTGAAAAAACTTTAACCCTTCAAAGCCAGAAGGGATCTTCAAGCCTCTTCACTTTACAGGTGAAGAAACTGAGTCACTCTATCCTTCCAAGATGCCTGGTTTTTTGTCCAAAAAAGTGGATAATGAGCACTCCTTTGTCTCATGAGAGAAGAAAGAGGGTTGTTGCAAGCCTTAATTACCGAACTGCCAACCAATTATATTGTTCCCTATGCCTCAGCTTCTAACTAATCATATTGTCCACAATCCCATTGTGTCACCTATCCTTTTCTGTTCTTTGCTCTGTACTCCCAAAACATATAAAAGGGAAACTGTCCATCTGCTCAAGGTCTTTGGCATAAAGGGAGGCAAGCAATTGAAACATTTATTGACAGGAAGCATGCCCCTGCTAATAGATGTTACCTTGCTCAGAGAATTGCCTCAGTGTACCCTTTTGTTAAATTTCAAATACAACACCACTACCATCTGAACAAAAGGATATTTCATTTTACTAATTATTTAAATTGTAGTCATGCATAAATTACTAAAAATTGATGATGAATTATGTGCAGTAAAAGAAGCTATAGATTTGGCTATGAAAATTGTGGGTATATTTTTATAATAAAAAATATAAAGGCCATTAAATACATATAGCATTTGCATTTCCCAATGCATCTATTTTGTTGTTGTCTGAACCCATAAACTTATTTGGAAAGAATTGTACAACACTTGGGGAAAATTAGTACAGGTATAAAATTGTATACTCCATTACTTGTGAAGTATTTATTCTCTACTAAATTAATCATATATAAAAACCAGTTTTAAATATTGAATATAAATGAATAATTAATGGTATGCAATGACATTTATTCTCTAAATTTTGAAAACCTATCCACCTATTGGCCTTTTGATAAATGTTGCTTTTGATCTTTTATTAAAGATGCTTCAAGAACCTCTGTAACATTCAGCAAAGGTAGCAAAATTAGACTGTACTTATATTTTTTCATACAGATGGAAAGTCAGAGAAAGCCAGTTTTCCTTTTAAAGAAAGCACACAAATACCAGCTTTCAATTAATAACCCTTTCTATTAAAATTCTACAGAGAGATTTTTTAAAGGAGCTTTACTTTCTTAGGATTCCCAAAAGTCACTTGAACTAAAGTATGCCAACAGAAATTTTGTCATGGAATAAATTTCGAGTCATTTAGCTGGTCAATTAATAAATATTTTTGAAGTACCTTCACCTACATGTGCCAGGCACTGTGCTAAGCACTGAGGATAGAAAGAAAAGTAAAAGACAGTTCTTCACCTCAAGGAGCTCACAGTCTAACAGGACATGAAAACAACCTACTTGCAAATAAATTGTATATAGGTTAAATCGGAGAAAATCAATAGAGAAGGCATTAGAATTGAGAGTGATGGGCAGAGGCTTCCTATAGAAGGTAAGATTTTAGCTGACATCTGAAGGAAGCCAATAGATAGAGTTGAGGGGGAAGAGAATCCTAGGTATGGCAGGGGTAAGACAGACAGAGAGAGACAGAGACTGAGAGAGAGCTAGAGGTAGAGAGAGGGTGAAACAGAAATGGAGATAAATTATGGGACATTTGTTTTACAAAAAAAAAATCAAAGTAGTTGCTATGATGGAAAAAATTCAACACCTGTGGCTAACCAAGAGGGAATCCCTTTCTTCATCACTGATATACTAATATCCTTTTTTTTTTTAAAGAGCTGACTGTGATCCCCTTCACATTACTAAGTGTCTCACTGGAATTTTCAGTTTCCAAAGTGGATAGCATTGACTACCTGGAGTGAGGAACTGCACCTTGCATGCCAGTGGAATCATTCTAAGAAGCAAAAGTCCATGAGGTAATGAATACATATTATCAAATGTTTCATTATTTCCACCTTAAAAAAAGAAAACATTTATTTACCATTGCTGAGAATCAAATCTAGAATAGATTTTTCTTTTTCTGATTACTCTACTTTTTGATGTAATTACTACTTCATTACCTTAATTTTTTCATTAAGATTGGGAAAGTAGAGTTGAAATCAAGGTGTCAAACCTAAAACTGGACCTCTCAGGGAAGAATCATCTCAGGAAAGTCTAAGAATGTGATTGTGTCTTCAAACTGAGAGAATCATGAAAATGTCATGGCAGGTCAGAAAAGTCACAGAACAATGAGCAGAAACATGTTCAGAAAGAAAAGATAATTAAAAAAAACACTTTCCATGAAGTCATAGGCTACAAACATAATAAACATGGCATAAGTTTCAACCTTAGGGCACTCTTTATGTATAGGAAGGTGTTTCCATGATTGCAATACAAATATTGAGAGCATTGGCCTGGATTCATACCTAAGAAGATAGAAGTTATTTTCTAGTTATAATGGATTTCAGGAATCCAGTTATAATTCCAACTCTCCTAAAGTTTTTAGGAGACAATCTAGAAAATGCACTAAACTGAATTCTGATTTGGAAAGTCAAGAAAAAGGTTGCAGTAAGTCATTTTGATAGCCCTGGGAAATGTAGCAAGATAGACAGAGAGGTCTATGGGAAGAGGCCAGCTAGGAGCAGAGTATGGCAGTGGTGATAAGAACCAGAGCCACAAGGAGCATATGACCATAAAGGGGCTGATAGGGCAGAAAGGGAATCTAGGAAATAATTTTATAAGGTAGGAATAAAAGGTAGACAAATTGAATAAATTATTAAATACAAATAATTGGCATGGGTTGACTAGATAGGAAGTGGACATTTAGAAAGACTTAGTAACTCTCCTCAACATAATGCCCATCAAAATTCCAAAGAATTCATGATGAAACAAACTATTCACCTACAGATAGAAAACTGATGGACTCAGAGTGCAGACTGAAATGTATTTTTTTTCTTTTTCCTGTTTTTTGGAATATGGCTAATGTGGAAATTTGTTTTTCATGACTGAATATTTGTAATGGGCATTGTTTTTCTTGTCTTCTCAATAAGTAAGGGAGTTGTGAAGGGAGGGTGAGAAATCAAAACTGAAAATAAAATAAATTTGAATTAAAATATATAGAATAAGTTATAAAGGGAAATTTCATGAATGTAATAAATGTGACCTTTTGTCCTGCTTACATTTCATGCATCAAAGAATTCATACTAGGTGAAAACCCTAGGAATGTAATTAATATGTGAAGGCTGACCGTAAAGGAAGAGGATTTGTTCTGAATCAAAAAATCTATCCTGAAGACCAATCTTATAAATACCTTCAAAGTTGGATGACTTTCACATGGAGCAAAGAACTTAGAAATTATCTGAGAATTCATCTTGGAGAGAAATCTGATAAATATAATTATAGCTGTGAGATCTTCAACCAGACATATTTTATTCTGCATACTCTTCACATTGAAGAGTAACCTTCTAAATGTAATGGATATAGAAAGGATTTCAACCTGAACACAGATTATACACCCCCTTAGAGAAGCCACACCGGAAAGAATTTGGAAAGCATTCCTTCAGAATTCAAAGCTTATTCATCATCGGAAAATTCATAGAGAAGAAAAGCATGTTTTTCTATATCAGACTTTTTATACTGGAGCATAACCTAATGGAGGAAATACATGTGGAAAGATCTACCTGTGCAATGGTTTTACTACTGAATTTCACACAATTGATACTGAGGGGAAATATGAATTTGATGTCTGTTGGAAGGATTTTTGCTACAACACAGAACTTACTCAACAATAGAGAACTCATATTGGAGAGAAACTAAATGAATGGAATAGTTAAGGAAAACTTTTTCTCCAAGAGAAATGCCTTACTCCATATAACAAATACAGGAAGTACTTGAGATAGAGCAAATAACTTACTGAAATTAAGATAATTCAAACTAGAAAAAAAAGTCTTCTGGAAAAGAAATATAATGAATGCAATAAATAAAGATGACAAATGATGAAAATGGCAAATGTTGAAAGGGTTATGCCAGAGGCACAATAATATGTTTCTACCTTTTCTCAGTCAAATTCCTTGAAAAATCTGCCTACTTGATGCTTCTACTTTTAGTACTCTCAGTCTATAAACCTTTGTATTCTGACTTCTAGCCTTGACATTCAACTAAATTGTTCTTTCCAGAGTTACTAATCATGTCCTAATTGACAAATCTGAAGATCTCAGCTCAGTCCTCATCCTGCTTAACCTCTAAGTGCTATAATTGACATTGTTCAGCACCATCTCCTCCTAGCTATTCTCTTCTCTTTGTTTTTGTAACACTATCGTCTTCTCCTAATTCTTCTCTTACCTGTCTGACTATTCTTTCTCAGTCTCTTTTATTGCCTCATCATCCCTTGCCCCCTACTAGTGGATTATTAAATCCAGCCAATTATTAAATTCTCAGTGCGAACATTTTTACCTAGGAAATCAGTAAACTCTATAAATGAGGGCTTGACTTATTGTTTTATTGACATACTAGACTTAATAAAGTGATGTAGAATAAAGTGAATAATGCAGATGAAACTTAGAAGTGTGTCCTGCATCCTTTCTTTCCCCCTACAAAGGAATTGTTAAACATCTATCAGCACACTACTGTTATAGCACACTCAACTTTCTCTCTAACTTCATTAGTTCCTATCAGTTAAACCCTCATCTCATTTGAGATGACTCATAGATTTATATGTCTAGCTCCACTCTCTCTCCTGAGCTTTAATCCTATATTACCAATTGCTTAGTGGACATTTCAAACTAGATGTACTGGAGGTATAGGCCAAGGAGTTGCTAAACAGCATCCAGTCTTGCATCTATTGCTGGTACAGGGGTCCCTTAAATCTCTTTCTAATTTCCAGGTTTCCTTACCATCTTTGTCTTGACAGCTCCTGAAACTGCTGCTGCTGCTGCTGCTTCTGTCGTCACTATGTAGTCTCACCACATTGGCTCTGGGCCAGCTCCTACTCCCATATCACAAATCTCTCCTTTCAATCTCCTAAATTGTCTTGGGCTGGAAGAATGCCTCTCTCTGACATTTTGTTGGCTCTGCCACTCCAGAATTTAATTTGAGGCATTATTTAAAGGGAATGTTGGGAGAGCTCAGCTGAGTTCTTCACTGTACTTCAAGTGAATGGAATACACAATAGATTTACTTCCTTTTGTCTAGTTAATGCTTTTTAAAATAAAAACAATAGAAAAATTACACATAAGTTGGACTTTGTGAATATGGCTATAATTTTCCACTGATTTACATTATAACTTAAAGGATGTTTTATCTTTATTTACAAGTTACTTGGTATTTTATTTCTAAATTCCCAGCATCCCAGCCTCTTTGTTAAATAGTTAATGAACTTTTAAATACAGTGCCCTCAAGGAGCTAGCTATTTAAAAGAACTCTGGTGAATTATTTTGCAAAATGAATCCAGTTTTGTATTACAAGTAATAATCCACTCATTGATGTTTCTGCATGCTTGAATTTTCAGTGTAATACTGTAGAAAGAGCTAAATTTGGAGTAGATAACTTGCATTCAAATCCTCAGATCTGCCTAGGTCCTAGAGCAAATCACTTCATATCTCCAAGCCTCAGGTCCTCTGTCTACATGTATCCCTTATAAGGTATGAGTATCTTTATCTAAAATCCCACTTTAACAGATGACTTTCAGGTCCCACAGCATGACTTCATCTCTCCTAACAATTTCAGGAGTACTCCTTAGGAGTTTATGACACTGGCTTAATGCCACTGGCTCAAGTATATATCAGGTGCTTCCCTACCAAGATTATCAGTTGAAAGTCAGCTTTGTCCAATGAGCCAGCCTTAAGTAGTTTTTAGAAAGGGGCATTTATTACTTTGATATAATAAGAGTATTTGGTACAAAACATCCTCCTAAAAAGTCTGGGATATCCATAGATTCCAGGGTAAGGTGGACAAAGGGGAAACTTAGAACATATTGTTCAAAGTTCTCTTTCCTATTTGTGGTGTACCAAAGAAGTTTCCACTTAAGCATGGTAAATCTGTGGCCAGTCTGTCCTTGACTCCCAATGAAGGCATAGCCATCAGTTCATTTAGGGATGCCACTGGTGGGAAGGTTGGGTATCCAACATCATCTGGACCCTTCCAAGTTTGCAAGGCCCTTCTCTTGCCAAAAGGTCAGGGCAGGGAAGTAGACACAAGACCTAAGCTTAGAACTTTGTTTCTTCCCTGGGTGCTTCCTTCTCAAGGGAATTAGCTTGATCCCCATGCTATGCTCCCTTTAATTTCTGGAATTCCCTAATTCTAGCTAACTTAATGCTATTATGCAAAACTCAGAGAATGTGACAAAATCTCTTAACCAAATGCGACAGACCTCCTGTTTTTTGTCTTTCAAATATTTTTCATTTGATGTGCCTGTTAATTATATTAACATGTACTTCCCTGTTTAATTATTTTTTCTCTTGTACATGTATTTGCTTTATGATAGTATTGTACATATTTGTATAGTTTAAGAAAACTATATTTAGCACAGACCTGCACAACTTGGCAGTTAGTAGGGGACAAAATTAAAATAGGTTAAACATCTTTGGGCCACAGATAGGTTAGACTAGAGACAGACCGACGATGGTTGGTTACTATGTATTATGTGACAAACAGGAGAGAGTGCACAGTGGCAACCCTATATTTCTTGAGGGCCACCCAAAATCTTGGCAGGTCGCAACCAGGCCGTATGTTGTATAGACCTGGTTTAGAATGATGTTTAATGATGTGAACATAATCTGGCTCTTTTGTATAGCCTAACAATAATATTATTGTATGAATGTAGTAATCACTCTGGTAATTCTTGGTCTGACTGCCTTATAAGGTAGGGGAGGGGAAAAAGGTAGTTAAGTCACTAGAGGACCTGAGAGTGATGTTTCATTCTGGCTCAACTAGAGATAAAGCTATTTGGGGGAGGAGGGAAGGAAATGAAAAGTGGAACTTTCCTCCCACCCTACCTACTCCCCACTATTTGAGGGAGTTTAAATCTATTGAAGGTAGAACATTGTGCCATTCAAATTTAAGAGTAAGGCAGAATCTCTCCAAGTCACTAAAAGGCTATAATGATTTGAGAATACAAAGTCTGCCAAATTTGTTCCAGTAGATCCTTGGAGGACAGCAAACTCAAGATTATCCCATTCCTTTCAAACTGATAATCTTTTGTTAGGTAGGAAGTCTAGATTGAGCCAATCAATGAGGATGGAGTACAAAAAAAAATATTACATATCCTTGAATAAACAATTTATTGAGAGACTTGATAACTCACTAAGGAAACTGTATAAAAGGAAAGAGTTACCTTAGAATCAGGTAGAGATTTCAAAGGTCTGGAAGAGGAGAAGCAGCAGCAGGATTATATAAGTCAACAATCAGCAACCCTAAAGGAGGAGAAAGAGAAGGTACGTCTGAACTGTGACAGTGTTAGAGATATCTCTCAGAAGACCCAGGATGATGGAACCAGCATGCCCACTACTCAGGGAATGAGGAGAATCCCCAGAAAAGGTTTACTGCTCTTCCCTCAGCTTCACCTCTCAAAGCTAGTCCATCCACAGCCACTATCATAAAACCAATAGTTTCATTATTGAAACTTTCTAAGTAACTTGAACTTTTCCTCAACCATAAATAAGTTAGCGAGAAATAAATAGAGTTAGCTAGAAATAAAATTAAATTTCACAGGCAGCTAGGTAGCCAAATAGATAGAGTTTGGGGCCTGGAGTCAGGAAGACCTAAGTTCAAATCCACTTCAGACACTCCTTAGCTGTGTGACCTCGGGCAAGTCATTTAAAGTCCATTTGCCTCAGTTTTTTCATCTGTAAAGCTACACTCCTGGCTTATTGTAAGGATCTAATGAGATAATAATTGTGAAGTGCTTGGCATGGTGCTTAGTACATAGTAAGCACTTTATAAATGTTGGTTATTATTATTATTAATATTATTTCTTCAGAGGGATCAACTTCTGTCTAAATTTCAAAAATTTTCCTAACTGAGGCATCAAAGCGATTGTGATTGAACTCATAACTTCTAATCTAAAACAAACCTTCTAAGGCTGCAGAAGGCAACATTTGGATCTCAGGAGCCATTATACTGCCCCATAGGATTAAAATAAGTTAATTATTTTACGAGGATGTTACATATAAAATGAAAAACTTAGACTAGATGACCTCAAAAGTCCCTGCAGGCTCTAAATATGTGTTCCTTTATTAGGTTTTCTTAAAGCAAGGGATAGTCACATAAAAATGATTCATAGGGATTTTAGATAATGGGTCCACTCCCTCATTTTACAAATAAGTTAACTGAGGTCCAGAGAGGTTAAAGGATTGTCCAGAGACACAGTGATAGTATCTGATGTAGGACTGGAAACCATTTCTTCCCGAATCCAAGTCTGGCACTCTATCTACTATACCATACTGACTCAAGTGGGTTTCTATATAATTTGCCATCTAGATTAAAAGTAAAACAGAATAAGATGAAAACATTCTGTCTCTATGAAGATATTTCTAGGGAAGGAGCACAGTATAGTGAAAAGAACATTGGAGTAAAAGTCAGAATACATAGGTCTGAGTCACATAGTAATTCTATGTATCATTAGACAAGTCATTTCTCTCTGGGCCTCAGTTTCCTCATCTGTAAAATTTGGGAAAGGGACTAAATGATATCTCTTTCCTTCAAGCTCTAACATTAATTGCTTTATCATTAGCAATACTTTTTATTTTTAACTATGGTAGTTGGAAGCTTACTATTTGGCCTTAGGGAAAAAAATATGAAAAACAGCACAACTTTATGTTTCTAATGCAATCCATGCATGGCTGCAATGATTTATCTCTGTCATAGTTTTATAGTTCTTTTCCACATATTCTAGGGTGATATACATTGGAACTAGCTAGAGAATTAACCTTACAAGAAAGTAAAGGATTTACTAATTTGTGGTCTCTTATTAATAACCTATACTGAAGATAGCATGCAATCCATAAGGAAAGAAAGGATACTTTCAATAAATAAGACTGTTATGGGGAAAATATTTTTTCTCTGAGTTTATGCATTAGGTCCTTGCTGCCAAAATATATTTAGCACAACAGAAATTAGAAGGCAAAAACTTAGGTTTTATTATTATGCTCAAGCATAGGTTCAGGCCTCAGAGAAAACCTGAATCCCCAAGCCTTCTTATAGGCAAAATTGTGTCACAGTGATAGAGTAATCATTCTTGTACACATTGCAATTTTGAACACTCCTTTTAGGCCATAAAATTAAAGGTAGATTTGTAATCCCAATGTTTTTTCAATGTCATAAAAATTGAACAAAGTAAAACAATCATAGTCCCATATATCCTCTAAAGAAACAAACTTCATCAAACAAACTCTATAAGTAAAGTAAGTTAGGTTACAGATTAAACTGCATTTAGAGGGTTCACAAATCAGCAGACTGAGAGGGAAGATTTACATGTCACCAAATATCAGAGACAGTTGACAGTCTTCCTCTGGCTTCTTACTAAAGTCATATTCAAGGCTTTAAATACATTTTGACATCCTATGGGACAGGTTTTAATCAACTTAACCACATCTCAACTAGAAGAAACAGCTCTAACTCTTTTTTTAACATTAAAATTTCAGATTTTGATAAAGTGAGGTTAATATTAACAGAAAATAGACTTTCAGTTAACCAAAAATTGCAGAAGGAATAACTCTAAGCCTTGAACAATAATAAAATAAAATCAGAAATTTAAAATTCCTATTATAAGACCAAAAGAAAAGTTACTAATAACTACCATAGGGCTTATTATTTCTATGTAAACAAATAGGCAAAATATTTCCATCAGAGTTCCACCAAAAAAAAAAAAGCATGATAAAACAGAGCAGATTTCACTTTAGAATTGTTTTTTTTTTCCTTTGGGATAGGCAAGCATGGGAGCTAAGAACATACCTCCCCAAAACTATATTCAATATTCAGCTTTATATTTCTGAGATAAATTATAGTTCCAAAATAACCCCAAAATGGCATATTTGAGTTGTTTTTGTTTGCTTGTTGATTCTTTGTAAGGACTGTGCCTCTACAGCACTCAGCAGACCATAAATAGAGGGTTTATTTTTTTTTTATCTTAAAGACTTAGAGCGAAAATTGTCTGTCTCTGTCTACCTTTTCAGCTGTGATGGCTATATAAACTACAAACCTAAGATTGATAGTACATTTTTGAATCTTTAAAGAAAGGAAACAACAGAATGGCCTCAATAATGTACCCCAAGGAAAATAATGCTCTTTCAAAATGTATTTAGCAAATATCACCATTTTTCACAGGAAAACAGTAAAAATGGTTTTTTTTTCTGAAAAAAAATACTGAACTATGGGTTTAGAGAAAGACTTGTAATAAGGATAGAAGTGAGAATTAAAAAAAATAGATAAGGACAGAAATCACTGATTACATATTAGGATTCAGAGTTAATACATAAATTTAATTTCCTAAGCCCTACATCTTTCCTTGTATCCCACTGGGTAATCAGGCAGTATAAAGTAAATTTGGAGGTTTACCTAATGCAGTGTCCTTGCTACATCCCTAGCCATAGCCAGATAATTAACTGCTAGATTTAATGTCCCACGGTGCAGGATTGCTGTGGGAGAGGAGCTTTTGCTACTGAACACAGCTAGAAGCTTTCATTAAGCAGGATTCATAATATTATTACTCTTGTTGCAGATGGCATGAAAGCAATATGCTATGCTCAATGTGTCTTTGAAGCTAAGGCATGTTCCCTGAAATTAGTATAAAGTCACTGTTTAAGTTATGAAATCCAAATATCAAGGACAAATGTGTATAAAGTTGAGATTAGGTGCTTAAAATTTCTTTTGGAGTTTAACACATTTAAGCCCTTAATTAAAAAAAGAACTAAATACATAATTAAATAAGCACTCCCTAAAAGGCACATGGATGTGTATACCCCTAGTCAGTCAGTAAACATTTATGAAGCACCTTACTATGTGTGAAACACTGTGTTAAGCAGACACATAGGCTTATACATACATACTCACATACAAATGCAGCCCAAATGAAGCTAAAGAAACCACAAAAAACTCATGGAGAAAACAAAATGTTAAGGCCTGTTATTCAAATTTTGCAACCCAACTAAGCAGTCAGTGAAAATTTTTATTCTCCCAAGGAGAAAAGACAATACTGAGACAAATCAGGAAGAAGACATTATTGGGATATAATCCAAGTGTTAGGAGAATACGCTACAATTATTTTATATTGCCATGCAGTACTTTAAATAAAGTGATGTTTATCCTCAGTGGTGTTTATTGTACATCTCCCAAACCATTCCTTCCTACCATTAGTTTAAATGAGAACTTTCTTTTTGCAATTGGTCTCCTCTGGAGATATTCCTAGCAATGGAAACATTGGGTCAAATGTTTTAATTATTTTATTCACTTTCTTCACATAATTCCAAATTGCTTTCTGGAACTGTTAGACCCATACCGAAATCCATCAATAATAAATCAATGTGCCCATCTTCCAGAAGGTCTCCATCCCATACCCACCCTTTGTCTTCTTTGCAAATGTGCTAGGTGTTCATTGTTCTTATTCATCTTTCTCTTGATATCGGTTATTTGGAGCCTTCTTTCAAATATTTCTCAATAGCTTGCAATTCTTCCTTCAAGAAACATTTGTTTATATCCTTTGGCCCCATGCCTATGAACTGAGGAATGACTTTTGATATTATGCATTTCAATTAGTTTAAGTTATTAAAGCTTAAATCTGCTCTAAGATTTTTGGAATATCCTTTATGTCTTGGATTTTTGACACATATCAGTGATATTTGACATAAAGATTTTCTTTTCTCCCCAGTCAACTGCTTCTGAGCAATGCCATAGATGAGATTTTTGTTCAGAATTAAGTTGGACTGAATGAGCTCTGAGGTTCCTTCCAGTTGAAAATTCTGTGATGCTAGGACTTCACTTAATACTAGTAAACGCATAGTATACCTATTATTTTGTCCTCAAATGAAACTTGTTGAGGAGACAAATTTGATAAATATTCAACCTCCATGAGATATTTTTTAGAATGCTTACTCCAAACAGAAACCCTAGGGGCTAGAACTATTGTTTTTATACAGAATGTAGAGCAGGCATTTGTATAAGGAAGCTAAGTGATTCAGTGGATAGAATGGTAGATCTTGAGTCAGGAAGATCTGAGTTCAAATCCAGCCTCAAACACTTACTAGCTATGTGATCACAAGCAAGTCAATTAAATTCTGTCTTCCTCAATTTCTTCATCCTCAAAATGGGGATAATAACAACATCACTTGCCTCCTAGGGTTGTGTGAGGATCAAATGAGGTAATATTTGTGTGTGTGTGTGTGTGTGTGTGTGTGTGTGTGTGTGTGTGTTTCCTGGTGAAGCAATTGGGGATAAGTGACATGTCCAGGGTCGTATAGCTAGTAAGTGTCAAGTGTCTGAGGCTCGATTTGAATTTAGGTCCTCCCGACTCCAAGGCCAGAGCTCTATCCACTGTGCCACCTAGCTGTCCCATGAGATATTTGTAAAGCACAGAGGATAATGCTTGACACACAGTAGATGATTAATAAATGCTTTTAAAAATTCTTTTCTTCAAGATGTCATTGTCAAGGGTAGTTTTGAACTTTCTTGTGATATATGTAGCAACACAAAATAAATACTTAAGTGCAGGAAGATAAGGAAGGGGAAAGAGCATGCTCTTCATTAAAAAGATAGCACATATCAGCCTCAGAATCGGGAAGTCCTCTGCACACATTTGAGACAACTCTTTAAAACTACACATTTTAGAGAAGGTGCTGATCTACATTGGTAGATGGAATTTCCATACTTGAAGTTCCTATACTAATGAAATCATGGGCCAGGTAAAAATAAATAAATAATTATGACCCAAAGTTGATGCTTAGTATATGTTGAATTGAATATGCCTTTTTAGCAAGTGTCCTTGGTGCTATATTCTCTACTTATCTCTACCCTGTTGTGTTGCACAGTAGATGACTACCTACATTGACTCCTTCTAGTCCTCTGCTTTTACTCTTAAAGAACAATTTTTTAATGCTTTTTGCCTTTTTTGTCTCTTTCCCCACCCTTTTTTTCTCCAGACCCACTAGGGAACAAAAAGCTTCTAATCTCATTCAGGTTCCTCTCAGGAGCAGTTGGGCGCATTGCATCAGCATAGGAAAAGAAGCCCTCTGAACCTCTCTGGAACATAGCAGGAAGTTATTCAGCTTTGTTTTCATGAAATAAAACCAAAATAAGGTGCCCTACCACTAGTCTACTACTCTTTCCACTAAACAACATTAATAGTAGGAAGCCACAAGGTCTTCATTGTGGTTTCTCCTCAATAGGAAGGGTGGTAGAGGTAGATGGAGAGGGGAGTTTTAGAGTAAAGGATTTTTATAATAGTCACTTGTCATTTGGGATTTTTTTAAAATGTTTCTGGAATTTCATTGGTGTGGACTCAGAAACTTCTTTGGCAACTCCTCTGCAACTTATAAGTCTTAGAGAGTTGCCTAGGGAAAATGAAAGTTTGTTTGACTTAGCATAGCATAGCCATAGCATGTCAAAGACCAGACTCCAAGCAGGTCTTTCTCACTCTGAGGCCAGTTTTCTATCTACTATACCATATTGACTCTCAGCCATTAAGAAGACCACACATAGAGGTTACTCTTACTTTTTACAATCTCCCTCTAGGATGTTATTAATATAAATCAGTTGATCATAAGCATTTATTTTAAATTCCTGCTATGTACCAGGTATTATGCTAAGGGCTGGGAATACAAGGAGAAGCCTTTGAGGAGCTCATAATCTAATGGGAGAACAACATGAAACATACATATACAAGTAAGCTATTTTCAGGACAAATGAGAAACAATCAGTAGACACCAGAATTCAGAGGTATTGGCAAAGGCTCCCTCTAGAAGGCAGAATTCTAGCTGGGACTTGAAGGAATCCAAGGAAACTAACAGGGGGAGGTGAGAAGAGAGAGCATTCTAGGCATGGGGGACAGCCAGTGAAAATGTCAAAAGTTGAGAGATGGAGTGTCTTGTCTAAGGAACAGCAAAGAAGTCAATGTCACTAGATCAAAGATTACCTGTAAACCTCAAAGACAGTGAATGTGGTGCAGTGGAAGGTGACTGATAAAACAGACCTGGATTTCATGTAGCAGCATGTCCAGATGGCATTTGGGAAAGGAACAGCTGCATTTGGCTTCCCTTTCTTCCTGTAATTGCTCTTTCCAAATTGACAAGCCTAGTTGTGTTTTGTTTTTAAGGTTTTTTTGTTTTTCCATCTGAAGCTTCCACATACACCTCATCCCTACTTTTAGGGATAGAGTACCAGGCCTGGAGTCAGGAAGACTCATCTTCCTGAGCTCAAATCTGGCTTCAGACACTTAGAAGCTGTGTGACCCTAAGCAAGTCACCTAACCCTGTTTGCCTCAGTTTTCTCATCTATAAAATGAGCTATAGAAGGAAATGGGGAGCTATTTCAGTATCTTTGCCAAGAAAAACCTAAAAGAGTTCACAGATACTTGACTAAAGTCACAAAAATAGTGTTGAACAATACTATCAATAGTATAGTTTTGAATTCAATCTTCTGACTGAAAATCCAGGACACCTTCCATTGTATTATGATGCTTTTCACTCTGCCAGAAGTTGTAGTTATCATCTACCTCCATAGCTTTCTTTGATAACCCTATTGCTTTATTTAATGCAAAGTCTTTCTGATATGGGTACCTTTCAATATAAAGAAGAAATTTCCTAAAATACTCTTTTCATCATATGACTTCCCTATTCTAAAAATTTTAATGGTTCCCTATTCATTTTGTGTGTGTGGAGCAGTACAAATACGAGCAAAAAGAAAGACAGTCCCTGCCCTTTAGGAGCTTATGCTCTAATGGGGAAGATAACACATAAATGGAGGTAAGGGTACCAATGTGAGGGAAAATTGGAAAAGTGAACCAGGAAGTCATGGACAGGTTTGAAGTGAGCATGGTTGGTGTGGAAGATTGCTCAAATGGAGGTTCCAGAGAACTCACCAATTGGAAGAGAAGATCACAGAGGGGGGACAAAATAAAACAAAACCTTCATTTCCCAGTTGCCCCTATGATAAACACACAATAACTTTAGCCTGGAATTTCATGTACTCCATAAAATAGTTTTCACCTACCAGTCTTATTTCAAAATGACCCCTTTCATATATTTTCCATTCCACTCAAAGTGGCTTTGCCAACTGTTTTCTACAGATGATATTTCATATGCCAGTTCTGTATCTTTGCACAGGTGGTCCCCAATGTCTAGAATATACTCCATCTTGACCCCTATCCCTCAAAAATCCTAGCCTGCTTCAAAGTACAGTCATTTTTCTCTCTTCCTATATAAGGTCTTTCCTGATTCCCTCCAGTTTTTAGTACTCTCTCTCCCTCTGTGTACATGTTGTACCTCTTCCCTCTAATAAAATATAAATTCCTCCTTAAGGGCTGTTCTCCTTTTGTTTTTTCCTTGTATACCTCCTGCCAGCTCAGGCTGGCATACCTAAACACTTAATGTTTGTTGAACTGCATTAAATAAGTCTGAATTAAATGAGTTGCCCACAAAGCTAGTAAATGGTGGAGCCTGGAATACATTGAATCAGTGTCATAGACTCAAGTTAACATCAAAATTAGTGCTAGAGAGAGTATTAAAATCCTGGTTGCTGTTAATTTTTTCTTATGTTTCTTATATATTCTTATATATTCACTTATATTTTCTTCCACTATTCCTTAGTGGTATGAGATGAGGCTAAAAAGGAAGAAGTAAAACTTTTAAGGACCTTTAGTGCCAGAATGAAGAATTCACACTTTATCTTAATGATATCTAGGACGATGGAGGCTTCTTAACAGGGGAAGTTAGGCTTTAAAAAAGCATATGCAGAATAAATTTTAAAAGGGGGAGAATTGAAGAAGGCAAACCAATTAAGACGCTATTGCAGTAATCCAAGTGAAAGGTGATTAGCCCATGAGCTAGGCTGGTGGCAGTCAGAGTGGGTAGAAAGGTTCATGTGGAAAAAAAAAACATACGTAAGAACTACTTACAAGACTCTGCTACTGATTAGCTATAGAGGGGGAAGGGGGAAGGCTAATTTATGAACTTAGGTGACTGGGAACATAGTGGTACTCTCAGCAAAAATATGAAAATCTGGAGTAAGAGGGAAGATAGTGACTTCTATTTTGAACATTTTGGGATTGAGATGCTGATGTGACATCCAGGTGATAATGTCCAGCCAACAGGTGTTATGAGAGATGAAGTCTCGATTTATAGATTTAGATGCAGAGATGATACTTGAAAGAGAGAATTCATTAGATGACTGAGAGAATGTGGAGAGAGAAGGAAAGAGATCCAAGACAGAGCACTGAGTGAGATTCACTTTAATGAGACAGAGCACTTTAATGAGACTCACTTAACAAAGATGAATGATAGGCCAACTCAGGAGAGGTCAGACAAGGAGAAGAATAAGGAGAAAATTGATAGAAGCTGAGGAAAAGTGTCCAGGAAGAGGAGTGGTCAACAGTGTCCAAAAATGAAAATGTATTAAGCAGGAGGAGGTCCAAGAAAGACCATGAAGACTCTGAAAATAAGAGATGAGGGGTGCCCTTAGAAATTACAGAGTATGTGGAATACTCAACTCAGAAGCCAAATTGCAAGAAGTTGGGAAGTGATTGAATAGTGGGAAAGGGCAGATAATGAGTGAAGATGATTCTTTTGAATAGTTTGGCTATGAAAAGGAAGAGGGATTATGGGATGATAGCTTAAGAATCTGCTATAAGCAAGAGAAAGAATCTGAGCATGTTTGCAAACTGCAGGGAAAGGAATGAGTAGCTAGGGAGAGATTGAAGATGCAGAGACAGAGAGAGGCAATCATGAGAGAGAGGGGCAAGTCCCCCCCAGTACAGTGTTTAGTATGCTAGGGGTGCACAATTTTTGGTGATAAAGTTGAGATTAAAAAGACAATTGATTCAGATGTGAAATTCAAAACAATTTCAATCAAGAGTGAACATTGTGGAATGAAAGGCAGTTTTGTTTTGTTTTGGCTACATAATTTAATAGAGCTGGGAATATAAAAAGTCAGGAGGAAGCATTTTTCTAAATGAAACTTTGGTCTCCGATTCAGACACAAGTCCTATTTGATTGGCAAGAGTTTAACCACCCATTCCTAGCTAACTGTAGCTCCAGCATTCATTAGTGTGTGAGTTCCCTGCAAAAAATGGTATATGATTGACCAAAAGGTCAATTTCAAGAAGACAATGACCAAATAAATGGTTCCTAGACTGGTTTTGTGTATCATCAAAAATAATCACCACTGACTCCCTTCATTTTCCTAAACATCAACTCAATTCCTGAGGAACTGTGGGATTTATATTTGGATAAGCCTCTCTGACCAAAGCTCACTCTACTGGTGGCCAAGCCTGGTATTCAACCTGTAGCTCCTGGCCATGCCTACAATATTCCTTTCAACACACAATGTATCAGAGTTACCATCACACTTGAATCTTCTTTCCCAACCAGTTAACTAACAGTTTATGATTCCCACAACAATTTCTGGGTCCTAGTTATTACAAAATTTTTGCCCAAAGGGCAGCTAGGTGGCGCAGTGGATAGAGCACTGGCCCTGGGTTCAGGAGGACCTGAGTTCAAATTCAATCTTAGACACATAACACTTACTAGCTGTGTGACCCTGGACAAGTCACTTAACCCCATCGCCTAACCCCCCCCCAAAAAAAATTCTTGCCCATGGTCTTGATATGTGGACATACAGTAGACATTTCTCTTACTCAGCCTTGTGGGATTAAATTGGATAGCTTTACTATTATCTTTAGATTAGTTTAGATAAAGAATATTCCTTGGAAATGTACCCTTGATCTTCCCATCAGAGGACAGCCTAATATACTATAAATTGTAGACAATAATGGCCTTATAGGTATTTCAACCCATAACAATTCCCTATTTTGTTGATCAGCTGAGATACAATAATATGCTTCTCAGTTAGAGGCCTGGATTTTGACCCTAGTGCTGCCACTTAATTAGTTATAGTACCAGTCACTTAAGTATTGTTTTTAGTTTTTTCTCAGTTTCTTCACCCATAAAATAAGAAGGCAAGGATGGAGAAGTTGAACTGTATCATCTTGAAGATCCCCTCCAGTTCTAAAATTCATTATTGACATCCCTCCAAGGCATTTAGAGTCTGTTAAAAAAACCCAACAATAACAAACTAGTAGAAATGAAGTCATTAGTTTCTAGAACATTAGGTTATAATGGTCTCTGTATTACCTTTTAACTTGTTTATTGGAGGTACAAGAGAATGAGTAATGAATATCAAATTTGGAGATCTGTGGTCTACTCCAGACTGGGCCACTAAATAGGCTGCCCAAGGCTCTATTGCTTGACCTTGGTCAATTCACTTAATCTCTTTCAGACCTATTGGGAATTAGATAATTGTTAATGTCCCTTCTTGGCTCAAGTTCTCTGATTTCAATTCATCCTTATTTGTCAAGCAAGGTCAGCACATAAATCGAGGGCACACATAAAAGTGAATTTTTTTGGAACCCTTTGTTAAAGAATAATAAATGTCTGCTGACAAAGAGTGTAGCAAAACCTCTTTATATATCAAAGTTCTGAGCTCCTAACAAAGCAAAAGTTGATCAAGCCATGTAACGTCTGGCTGCTATAGAATTATATTCTGAATTCCTGGTGATTTTTATAGTGCTTTTTCACCCAATAAGAAACAGCTTCAGTATCTTTCAGGTAGACAAATGAATCACGTTGTTAACAGCTTTTCCCACTGAGTATCATTAGCTTCTATATTTGTCTTTCATACAGCAGCACTCTAAAAGCTAAGTGGCTTTTAGTGGGTTGAATTTCATTACTTTAAGTGTAGACAGTGCACTTTGTGTTAAATAGGACATACAAAGACATTTTTCTGCCCCTCCCTTTCCCTTGTACAACATGGACATTGTTTCGAATTCAATTCAAGTGCAATCATACTACATATTTAACACCACTTTTAACCATAAGTAACTTCTTGTGGGTAGCTCCATTCCAAAAAAGGAGAAATGTATTTGTCTGATATTGCTAGGACTTTGAAATTTCCATTCACTTGAAAGTTATGTCAATAGCTGAGACACATTACCTACATGTAAACTTCTTTATCAAATTTTTTAATTTTCTTCAGCATAGATTTTAAACTTAAAACTATTTAAATAAACATGTTTGCCTTTAAAAAAAAAAAGAGCTGTCAAAGAAAGAACTATGGAGTTTGAATGCATTTCGAAGCATACTATTTGCTGGTTTTTTTCTTCTGTTGAGTTTTGTTTCCTCTTTCTGACGGTTCCTCCTACTGGTTCTAATTTTTCTTTACAACATCACTAATGTGAAACTATGTTTAATAGGAATGTAAATGTATAGCCTATATCAGACTGTGTTCTGTCTTGGGGAGGGTGGTGGGGAGGAAGGGGGAGAAAAATTTTAAACTCAAAAGCATATGGAAGTGATTGTTGATGAATCAAAATAAATTAATTTTAGAAAAAGGAAAAAAAATTAAAAAGAGCTGTGTGACTTTGGTCACATTCCTTCCCCTTTCTGATCCTCTGTTTTCTCATCTATCAAATGATGGTAATGATCTCTAAGGTCTCTTCCAGCTCTAAAAGTCTATGATTGTATTTAACATATCCTAACAGAGTACTAGAATAAGACATTAACATTCATCCCTAGCACATATTTCCTATTAATCTTATAAGGCTTAGACAGCTAAGTCCATCATCATCACCAGTATCTCTACAACTAATCAATCACACCTAAATTGCTGTTAATATGCAATTACATATTAATTAAAATTAATAAGAAGCATAGAACTAAGGATTTTGAAATGCTTATGAGTTTCAGAAAAGATATGGGAAACATATGGAGGGAAGTACAGGAAATGAGTTATAGAATCATAACTTAGAACTGGAAGGAGGCTGTCTAATCTATAGGGTAAAAAAATAAACTCTCTAGCTTGGCATTTACAGATGCCTATTGCCTACCTTTACTAATACTATTATTTCACATCACTTTTCTTCACTCAGTGTTGCAGACAAATTACATTCTCTATCTCTGTGCCTTTACAAAGACTGTCCCCTAGTCCTGGAATGCCCCCATTTACAGCTGGTCAAATTCTTGGATTCCTTCAAAGTTCAACTCAAATGCAATCACCTACAGGAAACCTTTTCTCATTCCCCTAGTGCTTAGTGCTAGCATTTAGTGCTCTCTCTTTTCTCAAATTATCTTGCATTTACTTATCTTTTTAACTTCCATATTCTCCATTCTTAACATAGACTATATGTACTCCTAAGGGGCTTATGAATAGATACATATCTTTATTTTTACTAACTTTTAGCTAAAATTTAGTACCTCCTTCAATTATTTAAAAACATTAATCTAAGAATGGGTCTATAACTCAGATGTGCAAAAAATACAGTAACCCTTTTTGTAGTGGAAAAGAATTGGAAACTGGAGGTATATCCATCAATTGGGGAATGGCTGAACAAGTTGTAGTATATGATTGCGATGGAAATAAGAAATGAAAAGGTGATGGTTTCAGAAAAAAAAAACTAGGAAGATTTATATCAGCTGATGCAAAGTGAAGTGAGTAGAATCAGAACATTCTATACAGTAAGAACAATATTCTAATGATAATCAACTGGGAAAGATTTAGCTACTCTGATCAATACAGTGATCCATTATTCCAAAAACTCTTTGATGAAAAATGCTGTGTGTGTCCAGAGAGAGAATGATGAACTCAGAGTGCAGATTGAAGCATATTTTTTTAACTTTTTTTCTTGTTCCCCCCCCCACAACATGGCTAATGTGAAAATATGTCTTGCCTGACTTTATATGTATAATGATTATTGTATTTCTTGCCTTGGGTTGGGAAGGGACAGGAAAAGAGGGAAGAATTGGGAACTAAAAATAATTTTATTTTGATTTAATATTTTAAAAAAGAGAATGACTTAACAGGCTTCACCAGAACAAAGGGATCCATGACCCTCCAAAATATTAAGAACCCCCTTTCCATAAGAATACAAGGAACCATTTTTCAATTTGTCTTTGTTTCCCCAGTGTCAAGCATAGACAGTACTTTATTTATATATAATAGATACTTCAGAAATGGCAAATATATTTATTAGATTTGAACAAAACAGTGAAGAACAAAAGACAGGACCAGCAAAGGAAAAAATATTAGTTGAGTATATTTTGGGGGAAGGATGAGACCTAGTCAATAAAAGGCATCAGAGCAATAGATGGAACAAAGTAGAGGAGGTTGGGGAATAAACCCACATAAGAGCCTGAAGATCAATGCATCTAAAATCATCTCACCAATCTCCAAAATAACAGCTATTAAGATTAACTGAAAATCAGTCAGGGAAGTGATTACTAAACAGTATTTCAGTAATGGGGTTAAAGGTATAAGGAAATCCCTTTACACGATGAGGAATTAAATGAACAAATAAAGGAAAAAAGAACTAGGTGAAAAATCAAAAGATGAAGGAGAGGCTTAACAGCAGTTAGGTAAGATTTTAAACAGGATTAATGGTTTATGACTGCTACCCTGAAACACACACCTCAGAAATACCCTTTGCCTGCCCCTGGGGGCCCTCCCTCTAATTGAATAACTTCTCCCAGAACATCCATAAAAGGAGGGACCCAGGACAGCATTTCCGACCAGAGATTTCTCCATCATGTTCCCTGCTACATACCTTCTCCCCCAATCCTCTTTTCAGTTGCCTTTATGTGTTTCGGTTGTTTCCAATTTGAATGGAAGCTCCCTGAGGGACTCTCTTTTTGCCTATATCTGAATTCAGTTTAACAACACTGCAGGGAACATTGTAAGTGCTTACTAAATGTATGTTGAATGCCTAACTAGAACACGATTTGCACAGCATGCCACATACATGGTCTCATTTGATCTTCACAACTACTCTGAGAAAGATAAAAACCAGCAATATTATCATCATTTTGCAGATCAGGAAAGGTAGACACAAAATGGTTGTGATTTGACAAGACTTCATGGTAAATGTTAGAGCAGGGATATGAGCCAAGGTCTTCTGATTCCCACACAAAGCTTCCTCAAATCAGAATAATCACTCAAACCATAAATCATTCCACTGAAATCAATCTCTCCAAAGTTATTCACTGCCAACTCAAGTGGCCTTTTCTCAGTCTTAATCCTTCTTGCTCTCTCTGCAGCATGACACTGTTTGTTGATCACCTTTTCCTCTTGGACACGAGCTTCTCTCTCTCTCTCTCTCTCTCTCTCTCTCTCTCTCTCTCTCTCTCCCTCCCTCCCTCCCTCCCTCCCCAATCTGTCTAACTGTTCTTTCCTAGTTTCCTTTCTTGGATTTTCACCTACAACCTTCATACTAACTCCGGATTTTCCCCCAAGACTGCCGTGGGACTATTCTCTTTCCCCTCTATAGTTGTCCCTTAGTCACCTCACAGTTCCTCTGGTTTAATTATCATCTTAATACAGATCATTCCCAGATATTTGTGTGTATATATATAGTCCCAGTCCTTCTCTTCAGTTACAATCTTGCATCACTATCAGCTTTTTGGACATCTTGAAGCGGATGCTGTATAGACCACTCAAACTCAATATTCCAAAATTGAGCTTATGATCTTCCCTTCACTCCCAAACTCTCCCCACTTCTAAACTTTCTTGTGACCATTAAGTGCACAACCATTTTTGCAGTCCTTCAGGCTCCTAAATTTAGTGTCATCCTTGTCTCCTCAGTTATCATCTACCTCACATAGCCAAGAGGTTGCCGAATCTTGCCATTTCTACCTGTACAGCATTTCCCGTATGCATCTTCTCCCCATTCACACAGCTGCCACTCTAGTAAAGGTCCTCACCACCTCTTACCTGAACTATTATGTCAGCCTTCAAGTTGGTCTCTCCATCTCATCTCCTTTAACTCCAATCCACCCTTCACTCAGCTGCCAAAGTGAAATTTTTTAAGGCTTAATTTAAGTCTGTCCGTGTTACTCAATAAATCTAGTGACTGCCTATTATGTCCAGCTTTGAAAGCTCTTCCTAATCCTCCAACCTTACATCTGTAAATTTTCTGCCATTTTACTCCCCTCCACTCACTCTACAATCCACTAGCATTGGCCTATTAGTTGTCCTCCACATATGACACTCCATTTCTTGTTGCCTTTGCACTGGCTGTCCCTCATGCATGGAATTCTCTCTTTCCTCACCTGGTTTTCTTAAATTCCCAGGCCTCCTTTCAGACTCAGTTCAAATCCCACCTTCTATGGGAGGCCTTTCCTGGTGCCTCCAGATTCTTGTGGCTTCTACTCTGTATCATGTATGCAACTAGTTATGTACATGTTATTGCCCCTACTAGAATGTAATGCCAGAGAGCATGTTTGGCCTTTCTTTGTAGCTATCCCCAACAAAGCCAGGTCCCCAGACCCTAGTAAAGTTCCTAACACCTAATAAGTGCTTATCTTGCTGAGTTACTGCCTGATTTAAAATGGTAGAAGAGAAGACCTGTGCTTGACAGAGCATGAAGTTAGCCCTATAAAACTTTGGAGGATACAATGTATAGAGAAAATGAGACCACAACTTAATATGAAGTTCTTTGAACACTTTGAATGAGTGCTGAGTTTGGAAGCAGGGTTAGCATCTTAGAAATGGGATTAAAATTCAAAAAGCACCATTTAACCAGTTTTAAAGGTGTTTAGGGGTAAACTATAAGTAGTTGAAGAGAGAACAGTTAAGGTAGTTTATTTAGAAATTTGGTATCATAGGATTCATGGCAACAAGGGGTGTATGGGATTTTCAAGGAGGACTAGAATGGAGGGTCTTTGCCAAGCCCTTTTTAAGCTGTTCATCGTTAACACAGTGCTGGAGTCAGGAGGACCTGAGTTCAAATCCAGCCTCAAACACCTCCTGGCTGTGTGACCCTGGGCAAGTCACTTAATCCTGTTTGCCTCAGTTTCCTCATCTGTAAAATGAGGTGGAAAAGGAAATGACAAACCATTCCAGTATCTTTGCCAAGAAAACCCCAAACGGGGTCACAGAGAATCGGACAGGACTAAAACAATTCAACAACAACAAAATTCACCTTTGGTTTCTACCATTCAACTCTCACCTCTGGCTCCAGGAAGGCATAGCAAGAACACCATACCCCAGGGAACCATCTCAGCAGATGGGCTAACCCAGGTTGAGGATAACTGATGGGCCTCAATCTTGTTGGTGAGTTGGGGGTGGGGTGTCTACCCCAAATATGTGAAGACAGCCCCCACCAGGATATGTGAATGAAAGCAATTTGTTCCAATGACAATGAAGATGAATGAAGCAGGTGCTGTGGAACTCTTAGAGCTTAGTCAGACATCAAAGATGCCAAGTTCATCCACTGTATCCCAGGCCTTTCCAGTCATTCTGACTTTTGTCTGGCTGCTGGTCTTTGATACAATTTTGTGCAACCTTGCCTAAATCCAATGCACGCAGGAGTCAAGACGTCATCCCATGATGTTACTGGTACTCTTTGAAAATGAAGGACAAAATCAACAATAACAGCCACAAGGAAATCTAGAGATCATCTAAGTCTTAGAATTCTTAATCTGTGACCTGGGAACTTATTTCTAAAAATATATTTATAACTGTGTTTCCAATATAATTGGTTCATTTGTAATCTTATGTATTTTATTTAATTCATTTAAAAATATTATTCTGAAAACAGTCCCATAAAGCTTCACCAGACTGCCACTGGTATCAGTGACAGACACACACACACACACACACACACACACACACACACACACACACACACACAGGTTATCTAATCTAGTCCAACCCATTCATTTTACTAATGAAGAAACTAAGGCCCAGAGAAGTTAAGTAGCTTGTGTAAGGTCACACACATAGTAAATTCCAGAATGGGGATTTGAACTAATTTCCCTAAACTCCAAATCTCTTGTTCTGTGCATTATACCTTATAATTTTAAATTCCTTAGAATCTATTCATGAAAGTATAACAAAGACTCCTTAGACAACAAAATGTTTATAAATTCAGCTCAGAATCCTTTTCTGGATACTTATCCATGTGTAATTTGGTATTAAATCCTTAAATAAAAGACTGAAAAAGGGAAGAAAAATGCTCACATATGAGTCCTTCATTTCTAACTTAATCACTTGAGATACTTTTTAAATGAGTATTTAAAGAAATTAGTTCAAATCTAGAAATATTCTCCTGTACCAACAGTCATATATGTACATTAATTTGGTAACAACGAAGCAAACAAAGGATAATTTCCTAAATATGATGATGAATTTGCTCTAATACAGGGCAGTGTTTTAATGTGACTCTTACTGGCCTCCACCTGAGCCAGCAACTGAAAATGATAGATTAGTTTAATGTCAAGTTTATTTTTTGAGAGCAAAGGGAGAAAGGACCATTAATCTCCCATTATATGACACTTATAGGTAAATAATAAATTGTACATTTTAACAAAAGATGGTTGTTCTTTAGAAATATGTACCAATTGAGTTAAGTACTTAATAGCCAATAAAACATTTATATGAGTCACTTTAGCTAATATTCCAATTACTCAACCAGAAAGCTGACCTCCCTCTTAAATTCCTTGATGTCTTAGTAGGATGAATTTTATCATCCCTACACTCAAAGACTTTCAGAACCATAAAGGACCATTTGTACTCAGGTCTTCCTGATTCCATGCTCAGTGCTCTAGCCACTTGCCACATACCTGGGGGCAAAGCATTCAGACCCTTTCATTTATTTCCCACCCCATTTCCCCCAAAAGGCAGAGGAAGTGAGGCTCAGAGAAGTGGCTTGCCCAAGGTCATAGAACATACTTGGTTCCATCTAGTGTTTTTTTTTCTGTCAACATTAATTTCATCTCTCTGATATTTTCATCCTTTTTTCTTTTTCTCTGTTCTTCCTATAGTGACCCCATTTGGGCGTGTTTGGTAGATCACTAGGAAAATCCAGAACTACTATAGACATATGGACTATTATAGTTGGAAGGGATAGTCATTAGAGGTCTGACCCACTCATTTACCTAATCAGGAGGCTCAGAGTATTTCAATGACTTGCACAAAGTCACCCCTCTAGTTAGTGGAAAAACTGGGATTTGAACCTATGTCTCCGTTCATTCCAGTGATTGTTGCAATATACCACCAGACTTTTAGAACTGGGAGGACTTTTAGAGGTTATACAGGAAACAGGGCTCCAGATGGTTTAAATGTCTCACTCAAAATCATGTAGTTATAAATAAGTAGAGCCTGGACCCAATTGTAAACAATGACAAGGTGATCAGGGTTATACCTATTTTTCCCCATTTATTTTTCTCTCTTCTTTCCCTCCCTTTCCTGGATGAAATCTTCCCCTCCATACTCTATTCCCCAACTTCTCACAAGGCCAAGAAGCTCAAGAAATAGATCTAGAAAGGGTGTAGGAAAGTTTGATAAGGGGTAATAATAATAATGATAATAGCTAGCATTTATATAGGGTCTGCTATGTGTCAAGCACTGTGTCAGTGCTTTACAAATATTATTTCATTTGATCCTCACAACATCCCTGTGAGGTAGATGTTATTATCATTCCCATCTTATAGTTGAAGAAACTGAGGCAAACAGAGGTTAAGTGATTTGATCAAGGAAACACAGTGAGTAAATGTCTGAGGCCACATTTTAATTAAAATTTTCATGACTACATATCAAGTGCCCTATCCGCTATGCCACCTAGCTGGGAGCAAAGCATTCTGACCTTTCTGATATAATTTATTACCTCAGTTTCCCCAACACACACCTCAAAACCTACTCTGTTCTGTCTCTTCTATTTACTGATCATGCTATTCTGTACAAAGCAGTGTATAGAGCTTTGCCTTATTTTCTTTTTTTGTTTGTTTAGTATTATATTTTTTCAATTACATGTAAAAAACAAATTTTAATGTTCAGTTTTTTACAATTTTGAGTTATAAATTCTCTCCCACTATCCCCTCCATCCCCACTCATTGAGAAAGCAAGCTATTTGATAATGATTATACATGTGCAGTCATGCAAAACATATTTGCATATTAGTCACGTTGTTAAAGAAAACACAGACCAAAGGGGGGGGGGAAGTTTAAAAAGTTTAAAAAATATGCTTCAATTAGTATTCAGATTCCATCTGTTCTTTCTTTGGAGGTAGATAGCAATTTTTCATCATAGATTCTTCAGAATCATCTTGGGTTTTTGCATTGCTGAAAATAGCTAAGTCATTCATCATTGATCATTGTACGTTATTGTTATTCTGTTCAATGTTCTACCAGTTCTGCTCATTTCATTTTGCATCAGTTCATGTAAGTCCAAGTTTTTCAATTTCCCATTGTTTGCCACCACAAAAAGAGCTGCTACAAATAGTTTCATACATATAGATCTTATTTAATATTTCCATTTTATACCCCTGTAAGGTCAGGAATTTGGAGAACTTTGGAAAATGTAATTTTTTTGAGGGGGTGATGAAACCTCATTTGAGATTCAGGATTCCTGTTTGTTTGTTTGTTTGTTTGTTTGTTTTGGAGGGGGGGTAATGAGTAAAGCACTAATTATTACTGTTCTGCAAATGTTTTCAAATTTAAATATTTTAGAGAATAACCACATTCTACATTCATCTTCTTAATAAAAACTGAAAACATTTATGGTTGAAAGGGACCTTAGTGGTCATGTAATCCACCTCTCTCAAAGTCAATATTTTTTAACTTTGCAAAGAAATAATTAACGAAGTTATACAGGACATGTGGTAATCTTGTAAACTACAAGGGATAATAATGAAATCATAATAGTGACATTAGTGTACTGCTCTAAGACTGGCAAAATGCTTTGGATATGTTCTTATTTGATCATTGCAATACCATAAGAAGTGCTATTACTGTATCTCTTCTGCCTTTTGTGGCAGAAGATGTACAGTAGGTGCCTCCATTTTCTCACCTCTCACCCCCTTACAATCTGGTTTCCAACCTTAATCATTCCACCAAAACTGCTCTCTCCAAAACTACTGTCAAATCTAATGATCTTTTCTCAATGCTCATTCTCCCTGATCTCTTTGTACCCCCTCATTCTTTAGACTCTTTTCTCTCTAAGTTTTTGAGACAAAAACTATCCTGCCTATCTGATCACTCCTTCTTTATCTCCTTAGCTAGGATCATCTTTTAGATCACATCTACTAACTGTATGTGTCTCTCAGGGTTATGTCCCAGGACCTCTTCTCTTCTCCTTCTATACTACTTCACTTGGTGATCTCATTAGCTTTCAAGGATTTGATTATCATCTCCATGCTGACAATTCTCAAATCTACCTATGCTGTCTTAATCTCTCTGCTGACCTCCCATCTTGCATCTCCAACAGCCCTTCAGACGTCTTGAACTAGATGCCCAGTTGACATTTTAACTCACTATGTCCACAATGGAACTCATTACTTTCCACCTAAACTTCACCCCCTCCTATCTTCCCAATTATTATAGAGGGCAACACCATCCTCTCAGTCCCTCAGACTCATAACCTAGGCATCATCCTGAATTCCTCACTTTCTCACTTGGCCATATCCAATTTATTTCTAAGGTCTGTCAAGTTATTTTTTTTAACAACTCTCTAATATGTCCCCTTCTCCCTTCTGACACTGTCACCACTCTAGTACGGTCCTCATCACCTCAAGCGTGGATTATTGTAATCGCCTGATAGTAGGTGAGCCTGCTTCAACTTTCTCCCCACTCTGATCCATCCTTCATTCAGCCACTACAGTGATTTTCCTAAATGTAGGCATCATCATGCCATTCCCTAGTCAAAACACTCCCGTAACTATCTATTGACTCACATATTACTTGATCCACTAACACTGGCCTCCTGGCTTTCATGAACAAGACACACCATTTCTTGGCTCTGTGTATTTTGTTTGGCCATCCCCCATGAATAGAACATTCTCCCTTCTCTATTCTGATTACTGATCTCCCTTGCTTCCTTTCAGTACCATTTTAAATCTTACCTTCTACAGGAAACTTATACCGACCCCTCAAAATTCTAGTGCCTTCCTTCCCTCTCTTAAGTACTTCCTATTTATCCTGTGCACAGCTTACTTTGTATATATTTGTATGATACTTCTTCAATGTCTTTTGCCTCCTTTTGCATCCCCAGAAGTTAGCACAGTGCCTGGCACATAGATGACACTTAATAGATGTTTATTAACCGATTAATTTCCATTTTACAAATACAGAAACTGAAGGTAAGAGAAATTAGACATTACAGGTATCAGGCTGTCTCTTTGAGATATAGATAGTGCTTTTATGAAGGTGCTAACCTAACAGAACAAACACATAAAACAATTAGAAAACAAGATAGAATACACATTGTTCTAACCATACTACAGCTGGTTTCCTAGTCAATACACTCAACTGATTACAGAAAGCATAGGAGGTAATGTGGCATAATAGACAGAAGGCTAGCCTCATAATCAGGGAAACCTGTTTTCAAGACTTGCATCTGACATGTACTGACCACGTGACTGATCAAATCACTTAATCAAAGCCCTAGATAATTCTAAGACTATACATTGTAGAGGTGACAGTAAACATCGTTTGAGCAGAGTTTCTTCATGAGGTAATTTCCTACATCATTGAAATCATAGGTCAAGTTCCCAGGCTTATACAAACATGACAGACCTGTTCCATCAGTTGCTCAGCACTCATCAGTTATCTATCATGGATAGAAATATAAAACTATTTTTTACCTTTAAATCATTTTTCTTTCTATATTACTGTAATTAGCTAACATTCTAACCATAATGCTTTACCAAAAGGAATCTTTTGCAGATCATCAAATGATATTTTTGTGTTTGGGTATCAGTGTGTGGGTGTTTAAATTTCACCCCACTATTTTTTAGCAACTCTATTTAAAATAAATCTCCTAGCTTATTGGTTCTGACTTCAAATACATATAGATAATGAACATACCTTCCCCCTACACAGTTTCATTAAAGCCAACTATTTTTATCTTTTTTTCACTTTAGTTTTTAAAATAGTGGTTGCATATTTAAAAAGAAAAGAAATCAGGCTGAGAGAAGTAATATTAATGAGATTAGTTCTCAAAGCTAAGACTTAAAATTGTCTGGGCTTGCTAAGTGATAGGGAGAGAGAGGGAGAGAGAAGGAGGGAGGGAGGGAGAGAGAGAGAGAGAAAGAGAGAGAGAGAGAGATCTAACAATCCTGAACAAAACTGTTCTTTTGTCTAATTCAGTACAAGACCATTGTAAGAAATTATGGGTATTTTTGAAATTTGAAACAACATATAGAATTGCATTATTTCATCTTAGCTTAAGAATAATCAATCCTATTAATACTAACAACTTATAAATGTCCTGCTTCATGATATATAACATCAGTCTTCCTAAATATTGCATGCTTTGTAAACTTGCATTGAAGATAGATGCCAATATAGAATTAATTAACCAACTAAAGCCATTTCTAAATGGCTTTGATATCCAGATAGTCATTAAATAAGAGTGGACATTTTAATATAGTTAAGACCCTTGCATACATTATCTATATCCATTGCACAAGGGACTCAATAAATACTTACTGAATCATTTGTTTAATTGAATTAAATCTTTACTTCACTTTATGAATGTATTTGTATTCTGAATAGAAAGATAAATAGCAAAAAATAGTGTCTTGTAGGTAATCAGTTTCTTGAAAATGTTTGCTTATGTCTTTTTTCTCTGTATCTGTGATCTTTCTAAGTTCACAATGCTATAAAAAAGAAGTCTACCTGTATATAAACATCTTTAAAGATGGTCAGTTTCAATTTTTTATTTCCTTGGTTTTAAGCAAACTAGATTCATCACATGATGATCTACCCTACTGCACAACAATCTGAAAATAATCGGTTTTGTTGGTTTAATAGATCGAGAGGAAGTGGGGTGGAATGGAATTTGTAATAGAACTAAAGGCATGGTAGACTGTGAGTCAGGAGAGGTGTTATAGTGAAGAAGAAAAAGTGTTAGATTTAAAGTTGGAGATCTGAGTTTGAATCTTGAGAAGTTTTGGTAAATCTGAGCTTCAGTGTCTCTATCTGTAAAACAAGGGAGTTGGCTTCCTCTAATTCTAAATCCCACAATCTTGACTTGAGAGATAACTCAGGTTCTGCCATGAATGAGCTATATAACTTTAAGGTAAATCATGTTATCTCTTATTTCAATTTCCTTATTTGTCAAATGGAATATCTCTCCTTCTGTTTACTTTGCTGAGGGATATGTTATTTCTTTGTTTTTTAATTTAAAAATAAAATCAGCCCTAGAAATCTGTGCCTTATTTTATTTAAAACAACTAATCTCCATCTCCTCCTTTCCTACCAATGTATTTCACTTCTTCTCCAAATAATTCCCAAAGAAAGTATCAAAAATACAAGTGGAAAATATTTAAAACCCTACACATACACAGAACATACAATGACATTTACTTGAAAGAAACTCATGCTAATTGATCATATGCTAAGGAGTTATATTTTACTATTTTTTGTCCACAACAGAAAATTCAGTTAGCAAGACAATTTTGAAAGAAATGTATTATTAATTAAAATAATAGTTTTTATATATGAATACGGTTTCTTCAAGAATCAAAAGAGGATAACATTACAACACTGGGGTCTTCTTCTGCTTCCAGAAGCCAAGATGGTGGAGTAAAAGGGTAGTTGCTCTCACCCTCCCCCATCAACCTCTGAAAACCCAGAAAATATCACTCCCACCCCCCCCAAAAAAAAAGCCCTGGAACAGCTGAACTAGAAGAAAGACAGGGAACAGCAGTGCAGCAGCACAGCAAAGGGGTCTTCCAGTGCCTCAGCAAAGATAAGGGAAGCAGCACTAAAAAGGGCCCAAGGCAGATAAGCACCCTGCAGCATTCATCTGAAAGGAGCTGAAGAAAGCAACCTAGAGTCTTCCTAAAGTCCCAGCCTTGCTGATTCAAACTAAACACCAGGTGAGCTGTCAGAACCCTACAGCCTCCAACTATCAACCAGGAGGAGATCCTGAAGCCCAGGTGGTAGAACAGGCAAACACCAACACCTGGACCTCCCAGTGCCTCACTGAGGGTGGGAGAACCAGTGGAAACCAGCTCAGAAAACCACCAGGTGCCTCAGCACTCTACCAAAGGAATCTCCCAGTGCATTAGCAGAAATGAGGGAGGCAGCATTGCAAGGATCCCCAGGAAGATAAACACCCTGCAGCACCCATTTAAAAGGAGCTGAAGAAAGCTAAAGGAAAGGGAAAGCAGGCAACCTGACTGAAAGTTCCAGCCTTGCTGACTCCAGCCCAACACAAGGTAAGCTGCCAAAACCCTACAGCCTCCAATTGCCAACATAAGAGGCCCCAGCAAACAAAGCCAGTGACCAAGACCTAGGCTCCCAACACAAGAAGCTTGGGTCAGTGCCCTCTGTTCCCCAGCAGGAGAGCTCAATCTCTTTAAAGGCCAGGGAATAAAGAAACCATGAGTAAAAAGAAATGTACCATAGATTCATATTATGAGAAGAGTGAGATCAAGACAGAAATTCTGAAGAGGAAACATTGTCAACAAACCCACATCTGCAACATCAAAAGGGAATATGAACTGGTCTGAAGCCCAAAAAGCCTTCTTAGAAGAGCTCAAGAAGGATTTTAAAAGTCTAATGAGAGAGGTGAAGAGTCCTTAAAAAAATTGGCCAATTGGAAAAAAAGTACACTGAAGAAAAAGTCCCTAAAAAACACAATTGGCAAACTGGAAAAAAGTACACTGAAGAAAACAAATCCCTTAAAAATACAATTGGCCAATTGAAAGGAAGTACAAAACTAACAGAAGAAAACAATCTGTTAAAAACTAGAATTGGACAAATGGAAACTAATGACTCTATGAGAGAGCAAGAATCAGTCAAACAGAAACAAAAAAATGAAAAAAATGGATGAAAACATAAAATACCTCATCGGTAAAACAACTGACCTGGAAAATCGATCCAGGAGAGATAATTTAAAAATCATTGGACTACCTGAAAATCATGATGAAAAAAAGAGCCTGGACAGTATCTTTCAGGAAATCATAAAGGAAAACTGCCCTGAAGTCCTAGAACCAGAAGGAAAATAACCATAGAAAGAATACACCGCTCACCACCTGAAAGAGATCCCAAATTGACAACGCCAAGAATATAATAGCAAAATTCCAAAATTACCAGATGAAAGAGAAGGTGCTGCAAGCAACCAGAAAGAAACAATTTAAATATCATGGAACCACAGTCAGGATTACACAAGACCTTGCAGCTTCTACATTAAAAGACCAGAGGGCATGGAACATGATATTCCATAAGGCAAAGGAGCTTGGATTGCAGCCAAGGATCAACTACCCTGCAAAAATGAGCATGATTTTTCAAGGAGGAGATGGATATTCAATGAAATAGGGGACTTCCAAACCTTCCTGATGAAAAGACCAGAGCTCAACCAAAAATTTGATCTTCAAGGCCAACATTCAAGAAAGACATGAAAAGGTAAATGGGACAGAAAAATACAAAATGTTGTTAATAGTGGTGAACTGTTTACATCCCTATAGGGGAAGATGACACTTGCAGTTCTTGAGAACTGTATCATTATTACACCATATTAAAGGAGTATACATAAAGGGGGTGGATATTAGTTGGCTTTGATGTAATGATAAAAAAAAATCTAATCGAGTAGGTTAAATGGATCCAGGTAAGTGGATTAGTCTGATCTTAGAAAATGTACTGAGAAAGGAAGAGGCAGACAAGGGTAAATTACATTACAGGAAAAGACAGAAAATCCTATTACAGCAGAGGGAAAGAAGGGAGGGAGGTAAGCATTGTTTGAACCTTACTCTAATCAGATCAAGAAGGGAATAACATAATCAGTTAGGTATAGAAAGCTAACTTGCCTTATAGGCAAGTAGGAGGGAGAAGAGAAAAGAAAAGGGAAAGTGATAATAGAAGGGAGAAAGGACTGAAGGAGGTGGTGGTCAAAAGCAAAACACTAGTAAGGGGGGGAAGGAGAAAGGAGAAAGAAAAGCATAAACGGGGGAAAAGGATGGAGAAAAAGACACAGACAGTAATCATAACTGTGAAAGTTGAATCGCTATCTTTTTTTTTCCTCTTCTGTTGAATTTTGTTTCATCTTTCTGATGACTCCTCCTATTGGTTTTAATTTTTACTTACAACTTCACTAATGTGAAATTATGTTCAGTAGGAATGTAAATGTATAGCCTATATCAGATTGTGTGCCTTCTTGGGGAGGACGGTGGGGAGGAAGAGGGAGAAAAATTTTAAACTCAAAAGCATATGGAAGTGATAGTTGGTAAATCAAAATAAATTAATAAAATTTAAAAACAAAGAATCATTACAACACTGGAGTCAGGGGACAAGGATAACACAAATGTTAAATGCTTTATTTATTACAGCCAGAGAAGAGTGCTACAAATTAGTCTATTATCCATCATTATCTGAATAATTTGATGCACTGAATTAATAAAACTGGTCAATTGGATGGTCATGTCATTCAGATAACCAGTTTTTAAGTACATACACACACACACACACACACACACACACACACACACACAATTTCCTTCATATGAGTAGTGGCAGAAACATGTACAGGGTACCAATATACCAAAAAAGAAAAAAAATACTGTGACCTGGTAAAATTTACATCAGGAGTATAAGAATGTCTCACTATTATAAGGGATTTCACAGGCCATCTGGTTTAATTTGAACCTGAATTAGTTTCCCATCTATATTATACTTAGGGCAGCTAGGTAGTACAGTAGATAGCACTGGGTTTGGAGTCAAGAAAACTCATCTTCAGATATTTACTAGATGTATGACCATGGACAAGTCACTTAACCCTCTTTTCCTCAGTTTTCTTATTTGTAAAATGTGCTAGAGAAGGAAGAAAATGGCAAAGCACTCCAGTATCTTTGCAAAGAAAACCCCAAATGGGGTTAGAAGAGTTGGACGTGTTTGAAAAAAATGATCAAACAACAACTACATTATACTCAACAATCACTTACTGAACAGTTAATGACTTATGAACTATATTTGACTAGTGTAAACTCTCATTAGCATCTGTCTGCCTAAGTTTCCTCATCTGTAAAATTAAGAAAATAATAGTACCTACTTCTCAGTGTTATTGGGAGATGAAGTGAAATAATAATTTTAAAGCACTTCGCACAGTGACTGGCATTTAGTAGGTGCTATATAGATGTCAACTATGTTATTGTTATTATTATTACTAAATGTGGATAGATTTAAATACAAGATTTTTAAAATTTTTTAAAAATTTTAAAATTGTGTATTTAATTTGATTTGGGTAAAGAGTCCATTCTTTGCCTCATTTCTTACTTAGCCTTAGCCTTAATCACTAACTGGGCAATCACTAACTCAGTCAAACTGAAACCTAGGAAAGACCTTGGTTTGAAAAGGCTGAGGTCCCCCACTGCATCTAGGGCCATCTGTAGTTGTCCTGATCTATATCTCGCCACTGGACCCAGATGGCTCCAGAGGAGAAAGTGAGGCTAGTGAGTTTGCACAGCCCTCCCTCACTTAAATCCAATTCACCTGCATGTCATGGCATCACCTCCCTGATGTCATGGTCCTTTTCAAGAAGGAACGACAAACAACAACAACCCTCATTAAAATGTGAGCTCCTTGAGAACAGGGTCTATTTTTGGTCTTTCTTTTTATCACCAGTGCTTGGTAAAGTACCTGGCACATAATAGACTCTTGTTGACTGTTGACTGACTGATGTATTGACTATCCCCTTGCTGCCTAACAGGGATTCTAAATTTAAATTATAAAAGAAGATACTCTGTAGACAAAAGTATAACAATCTGGAAACACAATGTGTCTAGATGATGTCAAAACAACTTTCTGAAAAGTTAGAGATTCAAACTGGTTACTTATGTCCTGTCACTATGACCCAGTTGCCCAACTCCCACAGAAAGAAAGTTATGTTATTTTCAAGACGTGTTGTTTTTATTGCTTGTTTTTCTTAGCATATAAACTATGGGAAAAGGTTTTTATGCTCTGTAAGACTGTGTACTATGCAGCACTTAGCATAGGGCCTAGCACATAGTAGGTACTTATTGTTTATTTATTGATAGTCTAACAGGGGAGACAACAGGTAAACAACTATGAACAAAAAAGATACATATAAGATAAATTTGGGGTAATCTCAGAGGGAAGACATTAAGATTAAGGAGAACTGGCACTCTAGCTGAGATAGGAAGGAAGCTAGGAAAACTAAGAAGAGAGAAAGACAAGGATGGAGAGAATCTAGGCACAAGGAATGGCCACTGAAAAGACTCCATCAGGAAATAGAGTGGTATGAAAGAAACAGCAAGACCAGTGATCACCAAGTATGTGAAGGTGAGTAAGGTATAAGAAAACCAGAAAAGAAGAAAAGGAACAGGTTATGAAGGACTTTGAGAGCCAAAAAGGAATAGATATTTGAATATTATGTATTTTCAATAGCAGACCATAATGGCATCTGTTAGACCTAAGAGCAATATCAGAGGAAGAGCTTATTTCTCCCTTTAGCATCTCAACATGTTTCACCAGCCCCACAAAATATGCTATTATATATTCTGCTAACTAGACGTTACTATAGCTAGGTTAAAAGACACCCTTCCCATTTCTCCCCAAATGCATGATGGTAGCTGAAAGAGTATTGGACTTAGAGCCTTGGGGTCAGAGACCTAGAACTGGAAGGTCCTTTGGGGTTGTCTAGTCAATTCTCATTTTACAGATGAGGAAATCAAGGCTTAAAGTCTTAATTCAGTGACCTGATGTCACACAGGCCATAAGTATCAGAGTTAAGATGAGCAAATCTATATTAGCATTCTAGTTCCAACACTCACTAACTATATGGCCAGGGGCAAGTCACATCACCATTTGTGGTCAGATTTTTCTTGTTTGTAAAATAGGAATAACTAACAGGATGGCTGTGAAGAAATCATACATCATATATTCCTATAGAGAAGAGAATAATCATATATTAAGAGACTACAACATACCCCAAATTAAATACTTTATAACATAACTATTATCTCATTTGATCCTCATGACAACCCTGAAAAGTGGATACTATTATTATCCCTACAGCTGAGGAAACTAAGGCAAACAGAGGTTAAGTGACTTATTGAAGGTCACAAAGCTACTAGTCTGAGGCTAGATTTGAAATCAGTTGTCCCTGACTTCAGACCCAGCACTCTATCTACTGTACCACCTAGATGTCTCTATTTCCATAGAAATGTACATTATTGTTACAGTATAGTAGGAAGTTCTTTGTGACATATAATACTGGGATTTTACTGCTAGAGGAGACATCACTAATTTAGCTTGATGGAAAAACAAAAGAATGGTGGAAGATTGGGAAAGGAACACACACCAACTGTAAATCTAGGCAGGATGTTGTTCAGCAATTTTCAGCTGTGTCCAATTCTTTGTGACCCCATTTGAGGTTTTCTTGGCAAAGATACTGGAGTGGCTTGCCATTTTCTTCCTTTTCCAGCTCATTTTACAGAAAAGGAAACTGAGGCACACAGAGTTAAGTTAAGAGGTTACAAAGCTACTAAGTGTCTGAGGCCAGATTTGATCTCAGGAAGACGTCTTGCTGACTCCAGGCCCAGCATTCTATCCACTGTGCCATCTAGCTAGGCAGGCTGACCACTGGGCAACTGCTGTACCTTGAAGGACATAGATGGCCACCTTCTGCCAGGTGTTAAATTGTGATACCTCCTAAACTCCCATAATTTAATTTCTCCTTTTATACTTTTGCATTCACTCTCCAGCTTCCTCATTTTCACTTTTGAAATGTTAATGGGAGCTCTTTGGAGGAAAGCTGATTTATAAGTCTTATAAATATTCATACAAATCACAGGCCCAGGAGAGGACAGGCTATCACTTCAAGATGATAAACTACACCAGCCTCAAGTATTCCAAAAAGGAACCTGAATAGGAATGAAAACATCCCATTGAATAAACAAAACAACTCAGTTTCACTTGGGTTTCTTCTATATTGTATGCTACATTATTAGGAGCTGTAGATAAATATAAACTAATTTAAATGACTAGGAATCATTTTTGAGATCCAAAGTTTTATTATTGCTTAATATTGTGGCTTCTTGAAACCCCACAATAGACTGTATACAGCACACACACAGGTTGAATAGCTATGTGGTATAGTCCAAAGAGTGGTGGAGTCAGAGCCTGAAGAGCCGGGTTCAAGTCCCTGCTGTAGCATTAACTGGAAATAAAGCTTTATAGGAATCACTCGGTCTCTTTAGGCCTCAGTTTCCTCGTATATAAGAAGATAGCATGGGATAGATCTGTGGGTTCAAAACAAATAGAAATGGATCCCTGTGGGTCACATACTGACTTAGAAAACCACAAATTAACAATATGTCATTTTTTTTTACTTATTTTGTTAAGCATTTCCTAATTACATTTTAACCTTGTTCTACGAGTTTTGTAGCTGGTTGGAACTCATGAACTGGGAGCTTGACACCTCTGCACTAGATGATCCTTAAGGCCGCTTGCAACCACACAATTCTGTTAAGTTGTTTCCTCTTTTACGCTGTCTTCACTTGTTGGCATTCTAAGTTGGTGTCAACACTCTCCACTCCTCACCTCCCCCCATTGTCATTACAGTAACAGTGTCTATACCTAAAAAGTTGTAATAAAGTTCATATTTATTTGTCACATGAATATTGCAAAGTGCTTCTTTACAACTCTGTGGGGTAGGTTATATACACCTCACAGAATTATCATTTCATTTTGCAGATAAGGACGCTAAAGATCAGAAGCTAAGTGAGCTCCCCTTGATCAAAAAAGGTAGTAAATATTAGAGTCTAGATTTGAACTTGGGTCTTCTGATGGCAAGACTGGTCCTCTTATTTTCTGAACATTATATAGTGAAGTAGGTCAACCATTTCCTAATACAGCTTTCCTTACCCTGACAGAGCTTTTTCTACATGCACAACCCCTCTGTCACACACACACATACACACACACACACACACACACACACACACACACACACACATCCATTTCTTCAACACCATCTTTTCTAGCAGCTTCCCTGATGAAGCTATCTCCCCCACAGAACCTGATTGGCTAGGGCTAATAAAAAGTCCCAGCCATTTTAAATTTTGTGGCTCTTAAGCTTAGTGTGTTGCCAAGCCATGATGTCTTACTGACTAGACATTTCTAGATGGACATGAGGGCATCCAGAGAATCTAGGTGCCACTATGTCCTTATTGTATATCTTTTTCAGGAAAAGTAAGCCTCTTCTTTTGATAAACGTTCAGTGTCTTGTGAGTGCCTGTTTGTCCCTACATTGAGCCTGAACCTTAGTTCAGGGTGTTAGCTTTAAAGTAACATCTACCACTCCACTCAGGTTTACTGATGAATCCCTCAAAATAGATCTCCAGCTCCAGTCCTTAGACTGTAATGATTCACAGTTTAACCAAGGCCATCTTCCCACAGTGTCTTGATACATGTATTCCTATTGCTTCTCTCTTCTTGATACAGTGTCCTCTGGAAAGAGCAATCAAATCGATACCACTATTGGGTCTAGAAAGGGGGAATTATGGCTCTACTCACCAAACTTGGAATCTTCACCACTTCCTGACCATGACTCCTCCATATTTAGCATCTCTGCCTATTAGAATATGGTGAATATTCTTATATTCTAACTTTATTAGAATACCTTGTGGACAGGAACTACTTCTCTTTTCCATTTGTTTCCCTAGAATTTACAAGCATTGCTCCACTGAAGCTATTACTATAAATTAGATGAATATGATTCTTGTTCTTGAATTATTGGTCATCCATTTTGTTTTCCATATGTTGATTAAGCCAGAAATTATATGTGCACATCACTCTGAAATATAGCAAAAACTTGTTTTTATACTTTCTAAAGTATTGTTTTGTTTTTATTTTGGCTTCTTTTGCTTTTGGGGTTTAAAAATAATTAGTTTCTTTATTACTAATGACTATCTTGTTCTAGATTAAGCAGTCTAGTGCAGTAGAAAAAACACTAGGTTTGGAGCCAATGGATTGCATTTGAATCCTGACTCTGGCAGAATTAACTTCTTTTAAATTGATTTTCCTACTCTGTAAATTTTTAATAATGTCTTCTACTTACCACACAGAGTTTTCATATGAAAACATTTTATAAGCTCTAAAACCATATAAATATGAGCTATTATTACCAGAATTTTCATAATAATCCTATTGTCCTTATGCATAAGAATAATAATATAAGGTTTCTTCCTTCCTATTTTTTGTTGTCAATCACCATAGGTTTTGTGCCACATAGAGCAAAGCAGTCTTCATTTCATTCATGTCTGATTCTTTGTGACCACATTTGGGGTTTTCTTGGCAAAGATACTGGAATGGTATACCATTTCCTTCTCTAGCTCATTTTATAAAGGAGGAAACTGAGATAAACATGGTTAAGTGGCTTACTCAGGGTCACACATCTAGTAAGTGTCTGAGGCCAGATTTGACCTTAGGTCTTCCTGACTCCAAGCCCAAAGAGTATAATATAGAGGTTTCATCAAAGGGAAAATCCATGAATATTGTGATGATTTAATAACAAAGGTTTGTGAAAAGAAAATCCCCATGATGTCCTAATGGACATCTCCTGATGGACTTGAGAAGACCTGGGCCTTGAAAAAGGCTAAACCTCCTCCTCAATATTGGGCTAGATGGGGGCCCAATACTTCTACTCTGGTTATAAACAAGGCAGCTGGTGGTATAGTAAAAGGACTTGAATTTTAATTTTGTATCAGATAACTACTGTCTGGCTATGAGTCTATTTTCTGATCTGTCAAATGGAGATGATAACCATACTTTATAAAGATGTTAGGATCAGATTCAATAATATATGAAAAGGACTGTAAACCTTAAAGTCTAATATTATTAGCTAATGTTATTGTTGCTGTTAGCTAACGTTCTTGTAATTATTAAAGTCTAAGCAATTACATAAAATAATAGTAGCTAAAAATTAAGTAGTGCTTCATATGTGCTAGGCACTGTGCTAAGCACTTTACATTATTTCATTTGATTATCACAATAATCCTGGGAGGTAGGTGCTATTATTATCACCATTTTACAGATGAGGAAACTGAGACAAACAGAGGTTAAGGTTAAGTGACTTGCCCATGGCTATGTAGCTAGTAAGTGTCTGAGGCTTTTTGATTTGAACTCAGGTCTTCCTGACTGTAGGTCTGGTGTTCTATCCGTTGATCTGATTACACACACACACACACACACACACACACACACACACACACACCATCCATGCCATAAAATAATTTGAAAAGTAATTAAATTCAATTAAACATACTTTTATTAAGTACTTACTGTATGCAAGGCATTGTGATAGGTATGTATGATAAAACAGTCCTTATCCTCAAGCTTATATTCTTATATATGTATTATGGATGATAAAATATGTAGACTAAATGCAAGGTAATCTGAAGGGGAAAAGAACACTAGGAAAAGTCCCAAATGCTCTCTTATCTTTGCTCTGGACACAGGGCATGCCTTGCTTCCTATCACTTCTGTATTTGGACATTTTCTAAAACTTTCAAACCTTGTGCTTGGCCTTTTTTGGTTCAGCCAAAGTATTTGTGTTAGTTAAAGCTTGACATTTTCCTGCCTATGCCATCAGAAAGAGAAACCAACCAGACTGACCTGAGCACTAAACTACTTGTCCCCTCTCACCAGCAGTTATGTCGTATACCTAATCTGTTCCACTGATGGATCACTCCATTTTTTTAAAATCAGTACCAAATTATTGTAATAATGATTGCTTTGTAGTTTGAAACCTGCCTTTTCTTTTCATCATTTTTCTTGAGATTTTTGGTAAGAAAGAAAGGGAGGGAGGGAGAGATGTAGGGGGAATGTAGGGAGGGAGGAAGGAAGGAAGAGAAGAAAGAAGGATGGAAGGAAAAAGGAGGTAAGGAAAGGAGGGATGGAAGGAACGAAGGAGGAAGAGGAGGAAAAAAGGAAGAAAGAATAAAAAGAAAACATTAAAGAAAGAAGGAAATTAATGAATTAATAAACAAATGAATGAATGGATAATTTTTAAAAGGGAGCTGCCAAAGAAAAATTGTTTCTTGGATATTAGGAGGCAGATGACACCTTTGGACAATAGCCAGGAGCTACTAGAGCAGAGCCATGGTAAACAGGGCAAGAAGGCCTCATCATAGCAGGACATATTCCCTAATCACGTATTTGTGATAGAATTAGGGAGTTGGAAGGAATTTTAGAGATGGTTAATGCTGCTCCTTCCATAGAAAAGAAAATTTAGGTCTGCAGTAGTGGAACGACATAATTTCTCACATCATTTGGGTCTTGCAGCCCATTTTAGTCCGTCAGAGTAAAAAGTATAGATATGAGTTACAAATTTCCCAGTGCCCAAATGAATCATTGATCTAAGTGATGTGATATTCTTTCCAGTGATGCAGATTATAACCCCATCCATGCCTGCCCATCCTGTGTGACAGGCCCACATCCTCTCGTACAGTTAACCACAGAGAATTGACCCAACATTCAGGGGACGTTCTTTGAATTCTTTTGACATACAGAAGTTATAAATGGAGTAAGTGGACTTTCCACTGCTTATCCCTTACTCTCCTTATGTAAACAGCCCCTCATTTTGTTATTTCACTCATGCACTTATTTGGGGATATCTTGGCTGGACTTGAAGTTAGGTCGACCTGAGTTCAAATCCAACCCCAGACACTTAGTAGCTGTGTGACTCTAAGAGTCACTTAACCTCTTTCTGCCTCACTTTTCTCATCTGTAAAATAGAGATAACAATGGTACTTGGATTATAATGAAGATAAAATGAGATAATATTTGTAAAGTACCTTGAAAACCTTAGAGCATGTTGTTGTTGTTGTTGAGTTGTGTCCAACTCCTCATGACCCCATTTGGTGTTTTCTTGGCAAAGATGCTGGTGTAGTTTGCCATTTTCTTCTCCATCTCATTTGACAGATGAGGAGACTGAGACAAACAGGGTTAAGTAATTTGTCCAAGGTCACAGTTAGTAAGTGTCTGAGGCTGGATTTGAACTCAGGAGGATAAGGCTTCCTGACTTCAGGTCCAGCACTGTATCCACTGTGCCACCTAGCTACTAAGAGCACTATCTAAATAATAGCTATTATTATTCTGAATACCGTATTGCAGCTACCTCACATCAACTATAAACCTCTCCAATGCCCTTTGGTAACAACATAAGCCATGAAATCAGAAATTAAATCTGAAAAAATAATTACTGTAGATCTTAATGTTTTTTGTTTGAAAAGGAAGTGGCACTTGACATTAGCTTTGTGACCCTGGACAAGTCATTTAACTTATATTGCCTCATGAAAAAGAAAAAAAAAGGAAAAAAAGGAAAAAAAAAGAAAAGGAAAAGGATTGGGTGAGTTCTATAACTTTTTTAAAAAATTTGATATAGACAGATTTTTATCTTTTATAATATCTTCATCTTAATCATCTAAGATAAAGTGACCAAGGAGAAATTTCTTTTAACCTGACAATCACATTTTTTGTTGAAATATTGCCTTTAAATATTCTTGGAAAATGTGTTAGATACAGAAGTTTCAAGCAATCACATGTGAATCTCATATCTGAATTCAGACTTACATTTGCAGCTGTGGTACTAAGCAATTGCCGTTCATCCCCCCCCCCCCGCAAAAAAAAATACAGAGAGTGGTTTCTTTCTATAGCAGAAAATGATGGCATTCATTCATGATCATTTATATAATTTTATGACAGGAGACAAGATAGAGAGGGAAAAAGCCTAGAGGGCGAGACAACTTTTCATCCCTCTTTTCTCAGGGTCCAATTTCCTAGCTTAGAAAAGAAACTCCATTATTTGGCAAGGAGTTAATACCTTTTCACATGCAAAACGAAGTGTGGGTTTCTACTGAACTTAGAGATGGGAATCATTAAGCCTAATAAGAAAATTCAAGTCCTATTTGCTCTTTATACTCTTGTCTTAATGTGGTTGAATTATATTAAATAACACTACCTAAGGAAAGAAAATTGAAGTTGGACTGCAATTTTTTATTAATATTATTTTGTGTTATTAAAACATTGATCAAATACCAACATTTTCATGTGGTTCTAATCTATGCTAAATTTGGGAAATAAGAAATTTGTCTTAATTCACAGTTTTATTTATTGAAAAAATGAACACAATTTTTGAAAGAAAATTTGAATTGTAAAGAAATGTTAAAGAGGGAGGGAAAAGAGAATCAATGTAGTGGAGTAGGAGGAAATAGTATAGCCCAGACCCTAAACTATTCCAACAAGTTGTAAGAAAAACATGGACCAAGTATGTAGTGATAAGGAAAATGGAGGAGAAACTCGAGTAGGCTCATTTGAGTCCAAGATCACAAATTCAGCATATAGGTAAATGATCAGGGCAGGAACTGTGGATCATAGGTCTGATCATAAGTCAGCCAGGATCATACTTAGCACACAGAGCCCCCAGCTAGTCCAGTAGTATAGGAGTCTCCAAGAGGAATGAAGAATGCAGAGCTCCTACAAGGACCAGCAGTGTGTGTGTGGGGGGGCACCTAAAATTATCTCTAACCTACCTCCCTTCTCAGAGCAGCAGCAGAGGGATCTCCCAGAGAGGACAGGATCCCAGGTTCAGCCCCTAGAATTCCCAGTTAGGGCAGGAATGCTGCATTGTCCAGAGTATAGAGCTGGAAGTATGACCAAAAAAAAAAAGATCTATTATGCAACCTGGAATCCTGAAATGTGCAAGATATAAACACACAACAAGAAGAATAATTTCAAAACTCTCACAAGCAAGGCTTCCAAAAATACATATATCCTTAGCTTGTCCACAAGATCAGTTAGAATGACTAAAAGAAATTTTGCAAGAATTTAAAAATAGGTTTAAAATTACATGAATTAAATGAGAATGATAGAGGGAAAAGAAATTAAAGCTATGGAAAGACTTGGAAAGAGAATTAACAGCTTAGCATAAATGATATAAAATGTTATCAGGTAACAATCTCCATGAAAATCAGGGTGGATCAAATAAAAACTAATAACTCCATGAGACAATGAGAAATATTTTTAAAAAGTCAAAAGACTGGAAAAAATAAATTCATATAAAAAACCACAATTGACCTAAAAAACAGAACTAGAAAAGAAATTTGAAGTTCACCAACTAAGGAATGGCTAAATAAATTGTGGCACATGGAAGGTCCACAAGTATTACACATTAATACACTGAAAAAGTACAAAGATGTGCAATCATTTATACTGATTTTTCCCCCCTTTTCTTTAAGAATAATATTTGTTACTGTGTCATGACTTTCTGGGAGGGAGAAGTCCTGGAGAAAAGTATGATGTAAAAAAAATTCAATAAAAATCTTTTTTTTTAAAGTACATATATATTTTCCTCTGGACAGCCTGGTTGTTAAAGAGTTGGCTCAAACTCTGCAGGAATGCAGGAGAAGGCTTTACGAACAAAGTCACAACCACACTGGAAGCCTCATCAAGGGCAACAGTAACAAACAACAACACTGGTATTTGTGTAGTGCTTTAAGGTTTGCAAAATATTTTTCATCCATTAACTCATTTAAGTCTCATAACACTCCTATACCAATGACTTTGGCAATCTGATGAAGCTAATGTACTCCTCAGAATCATGTTTTTCAATGTATATACTAGAATATATAAAATTATAAAGGAAACCAAATACATTAAAGTTGTCACACTATTAAAAAAATGTTTCTCAATCCCAGGTTAAGAAATCCTGCTTAAGAGATCTTTTAATTCAACATATTCATTTTATTTTCCTTAATTTTTTTTCACTCATTTAGCGTTTTTTTTTTCTATGTCCCACATCTCTTCTGTTCGCCAGCTGGGAAAAAAAAGAAAGAAAAGCAAAACATTTGTAACAAATATAGGAAGTCAAACAAGACAAATTGCCACATTTAACAGGTCCAAAAATGTGTCTCATTCTACATATTTAGTCAATCACTGCTCAGTCAAGAGGTGGGTAGCATTCTTCATCATCTGTCCTCTGGAATCATGGCTTATCATTGTGAAACAAAGTTCTTAAACCTTTCATAACTGTTTTTACAATGTTGTTATATAAATTGTTCTGATTCTGTTACTTCATTCTGCATCAGTTCATTTAAGTCTTCCCAAGTTTCTCTGAAATCACCTTTCCATCATTTCTTTTTTTAATTTATTTTTAGTTTTCAACATTCACTTCCACAAGATTTTGAGTTCCAAATTTTCTCCCCATATCATCCCTCCCCTCACCCCAAGATGGTATGAATTCTGTATACCCCTTCCCCTAATTTGCCATCCCTTCTATCTCAACCCCCCTTCTCTTATTCCCTTCCCCTTCTATTTTCCTGTAGGGCAGGATGAATTTCTATACCCCATTTCCTGTATTTCTTATTTCCCAATTGCATGTTAAAACAATTTTTTAACATGTGTTTTTAAACCTTTGGGTTCCAAATTTTCTTCCTTCCTCCCTTCCCACCCACTCTCATTGAAAAGGCAAGTAAATCAATACAGGTTATATAAATGTAGTCATAAAAAACACTTTCATTGTAGTCATGTTGTGAAAAACTAAGTATATTTCCCTTCATCCTATCCTGCCCCTCATTTATTCTATTCTCTCTTTTGACCCTGTCCCTCCTCAGAAGTGTTCACTTCTGATTATGCCCTCACCCAATCTGCCCTCCCCTCTATCATCCCTCCTGTCACTTGTCCCCTTCCCCCCTATTTTTCCATAGGGTAAGATAGATTTCCATACCCAATTGAGTGTGTATCTTATTCCCTCCTTAAGCCAAATCTTTTGAGAATAAGATTCACTCATTCCCTCTCACCTTCTGCCATTTCCCCTCCACTATAAAAGCCTTTTCTTTTCTGTTTCATGTGAGATAATTTACCCCATTCTACCTCTTCCTTTCTCCTTTCCCAGTATAATCCTTTCTCACCCCTTAATTGTATTCTCCAGATATTACCCCTTCATCTTCAACTCGTCCTGTGCCCTCTATCTACCTACCTATGTCTATATCTATATCTATCTATATCTGTATTTACCTATATCTATCTGTATCTATCTATATCTATATCTATCTATATTTATATCTGTATCTATCTATATCTATATCTATCTATATCTATATACATATGATTTTTACCCTCCAACTACCCTAATACTGACATGATTTATAAATATAATCTTTCCATGAAGGAATGTAAACAGTTTAACCTTAATAAGTCTCATGATTTCTCTTTCCCTTTTACCTCTTCATGTTTCACTTGAGTCTTGTATTTGAAAGTTAAATTTTCTATTCAGCTCTGGTCTTTACATCAAGAATTCTTGAAAGTCCCCTATTTCACTGAATGACCATTTTTCCCCCTGAAGGATATATTCAGTTTTGCTGGGTAGATGATTCTTAGTTGTAATCCTATCTCCTTTGCCCTCCAGAATATTATATTCCATGCCCTCTGGTCCCTTGATGTAGAAGCTGCTAAATCTTGTGTTGTCTTGATTGTGTTTCCACAGTACTTGAATTGTTTCTTTCTGGGTGCTTGCAATATTTTCTCCTTGAGCTGGGAATTCTGGAATTTGGTTACAATATTTCTATTTAGGGATCTCTTTCAGGAGATGATCAGTGGATTCTTTCAATTTCTATTTTTCCCTCTAGTTCTAAAGTATCAGGGTAGTTTTCCTTGATAATTTCTTGAAATTATCCTGAAATTCTTGAAAAATGACGCCTAGACTCTTTTTCTGATCATGGTTTTCAGATAGTCCAATAAATTTTAAATTCTCTCTCCTGGATCTATTTTCCAAGTCAGTTGTTTTTCCAATGAAATATTTCACATTGTTTTCTTTTTTTTTCATTCTTTTGGATTTGTTTTACAGTGTCTTGATTTCTCACAAAGTCACTAGCTTCCAATTGCTCTATTCTAATTTTTAAGTAAATATTTTCTTCAATGACCTTTGGACTTCCTTTTGTATTTGGCCAATTTTGCTTTTTAGGACATTCTTCTCCTCATTGGCTTTTTGTACCTCTTTTGCCATTTGGGTTAGGCTATTTTTAAGGTTTTATTTTCTTTAGTATTTTTTTGGGTCTCCTTTACCAGTTTTTCCTCTACTTCTCTTACTTGCTTCTCAAAATTCTTTTTGAGCTCTTCCATAGCCTTGGACCAATTCATATTTTTCTTGGAGATTTTGGATGTAGGAGTTTTGACTTTGTTGACTTCTTCTGGTTGGATGTTTTGTTCTTCTTTGTCACCAAAGAAAGATTCTATGGTCTGATCCTTTTTGCACTGCTTGCTCATGATCTCAGACAATTACTTAATAAGCTACAAACTCTTTGTTAAGATAGGGATCTGCTTCAGTGTGGAGAATGTACTGTCCCAAGCTTTGTGGGTTTTGTGCAGCTGTTTTTATTTATTTATTTGTTTGTTTGTTTGCTCATTTATTTATTTATTTATTTACTTACTTACTTATTTATTTATTTATTTTTGCTTTTGGGCAATTGGGGTTAAGTGACTTGCCCAGCATCACAAAGCTAGTAAGTGTCAAGCGTTTGGTCTGAGGCCAGATTTGAACTCAGGTCCTCCTGACTTCAGGGCCGGTGCTCTATCCACTGCTCCACCTAGCTGCCCCTGTGCAGCTGTTTTTAGAGACACTTCTAGGGACCTGTAAATTTTCAGTTCTTCCAAGGTGCTATGATCAAGGGCAAGGTGTTTACTCATTTCCTGACCTGTGCTCTGGTCTTTGAGTGAACACAAGCACTCTTTTCTGTCTTGGAACTGTGAGGAGAATTTCCTCTTCACTACCACTACAGGCTCCAGTAGGCCAGCATTCCTCCTTGCCTCAGGACAGCCACCCAGAACTGTGGCCCGGATCCAAGCATTGACAAAGCAAGAGAATCCTGCACCAGCAGAGAGATCCCTGCAATTCCCCATGATCACTAGATTCCCCATCAGTCTGTGGCCTGGAAGCTCCAGACGCAGCTACCACCCTAGGGCAGTGCTCAGGGACTGGGACCCCCTGCTTCTCTCTCTCATGTCAGATACAGACCTTTCCTACAGACCTTCTAAGTTGTCTTTGGCATTCATGGTTGAGAAGTCTGGAAACCACCACAGCTGCCCTTGGTTCAATCCTCTGAGGCCTGCTCCAGGTTCGCTGAGGCCTGTTTTGCCTGTATGCCCACATTAAACTGCATTCCTCTCCCAGCCCCATGTGATATCTTTCTTATCAACAATCCAGGCTGTCTTGGAGTGGAAATTTGTTTCACTCCATCTTTTTGTGGGTTCTGCTGCTTTAGAATTTGCTTAGAGTCATTTTAAAATATATTTGGAGGGGTTTGGGGGAGAGCTCAAGCAAGTCAATGCTTTTACTCCACCATCTCGCCTCTGCCCCCATCATTTCTTATAATACAATAGAATATGTCAATAAAACCACTTCTTTTTTCAATGAGCTAACTATGTCTTGCCCAAGATTGTGCATATAGCTACTGGCAAACTCAGCCCCAGAATCTGAGTTAAAGCCTTCTCTTATATTTTGGCTAAGTTGGCTGGGACTTTTCTGTTTTACTGCTTTAGGATGAAGTGTGCCCTAAGATGGTTCCACCTTATCCCCCACTGATGTACCCAGGAGATTAGAATCCTATGACTTCACTCTTGGTACTTCCTCTTAAGCCCTGTCACAGCATAGGGTTACATGGCCACTTCTGTCTTGGGTTAGTTTGGGTCCAAGTTTGATTAGAAATGTCTCTTGAATCATTGGCAGCTCCTTAATATTAGTGTACATGGGGGTACACAGAAAAGGTTCCTTTTCATTCATTTATTTATACATTCATTCATTCAAAAATATTCATTAAAGTCCCACTGTGCTCAGTTAGGGAGACCAAACATTTAGATAAGATTTGATTCCTGAATTTCTAGAGCTTTTAGTCTATTAATGGGATAAGGTCTACATACAGGGGACTGACTATAAAATCGGAGCTTCTGTTCAAATCCCTCTGCTATCACTTATTAGTTACGTGACCTTGGACAAGTCACTTAATTTCCTTAAGCTTCAGTTTTTTAACATGCAATAGCAGGGCTTCAGAATCAATAACGCTTTAGTTCTAGATATATCACCCTAACAGCATTTGAGAGTTTTAGAACACTGTTATCTGTGTCTTGAGGTACAAGGTTATTACTCATTGGGTATACATGGAAGACTTTGTGGAGGAGGTGGCATTTGAGTTGGCCTTTAAAGAATAGGAAGAAATTAGACAGGTGTTGAAGGTGAGGGAAGACATCATCGGCATAAGGTCACCCTAGTTTTAGGGGCAAAAGGAAACTTAGAGATCATCTAAATTAGCTCCTTTATTAAATAACTTGCATATCATCACACAGCTAGTCAATATACAAATCTAGCACTCTTTTTTTCCTATGCCACACATAGAGAACAATGTCAGTGAAGGCATAGAGATGGAGTGGCACAGTGTGTGTTCAAAAGCAGAAAGTAGTTCCGTGTAGTTAAAGTGTGGTTGAGAGAGAGAATAACAAAAGACAAGATGTGATTCTTACAAATCCATTTTGGTAAGATAAGTTATAAAACATGGATAGCCAGGAACAAGAATTTATTAAAATCAAAAGATAATGCTTAAATTGTTTTTTAAAAAAAGGAAAGACTGTGTCCATTTTAGCGCAGCCATGTGCCCTAGACAAGGAAAACTCTACCTTATTTATCAATTAGTCACTAAACATTGGTTAAGGGCCTTCTAAAGGTACTTTATTAGATTGGATAAAAAAGATGAGGTCTTCATGGGAGTATTGAGGTCATCTAAGTTTTCTTTCACAGTCTTCAAGTAATTAGTGGGAAGGGAGATCTTAAAGAAGCCATTAAGGTATGTCAAAGAGGTATTGCAGAAAAAAAAGAAAAACAGCAAATAAATATAGGACAAAATGGAGTCAGTTACATTCTCACAAAAATCCACTTTCAACAACTCATATATATCCATATTGTCTCACTTGTTAGAATGTGTACTCATTTCAAGTAAGGATTATTTCATTTATTTTATGTGAAACCCTAGTATCTAAGACAGTGCCTGGCACATAGCAGTTGCTTAACAAATTCTTTCCGATTTACTGATTGATCAACAAAGTGATTATACTCCTACTTTTTGTACTAAAAAAAAAAACCAGAAATGGGGACAGTATTTTACTAAATAAACATATGCCTTTTGGCAGATAAGTGTAATTTGATTGAGATTTTAAAATTTAAACTGTATTCTTAAATGAGATTTATTTTACATCTTAAGGTTGATTTTTCCCCCTACAAGAGCACATCACTATTTCAATCAGAGAAGTAAATGGGAAAACATGGTTCAGTTTCAAAAATATATACATAGTCATTTTTCAGAAATGTAATGAATAGAAAAGTGTACTTGCTATCCGGAATTCAAATCCTGCCTCAGACACTTGACTCTGGACTAGTCATATAACCAGTCTTAGTCTCAGGCTCCTCATCTACAGAATGGGATACTAATGTCTCTACCTCACTGGGTTGCTGTGAGGATCAAATGAGGTAACATATATAACGTAATTGATAAATCTTAACATGTAATATAAATACTAGATAGCAGGCTATTCCATAAATTGAGGCGCATGTGGTTGTGGCTAAATGGAACATATCTTAATTTTGTTTTGGTGTTCATATTGAAAAAAAAAGGTATTTTGGAGATCACTTTTCTTAGAGATCTCATTATTTCCTAGAACAAAACTAATGATTTTTCTTTGGTGAGAACTAAGACTGCATTGCTAGAATGATTTGGTGCTCATTCCTAGAGAGAGATAATCCTTTCTGGTTAAGCCAATCCTCAAGTAATATCACTCAACTTTGATTCTCTGTCTCTCATGGAAACAAAAGAGTTAATCTATTAGCAAAATGTATTTTATGTAACACTCCCGGGGTTTCCCATCAGTACTGGAAAATGACCAAAATTAAAAACACAGAAAAAGAAAATGAGAATGTAGATTACAGGAAAATTGCTTTTAGGAAAAAGCATATCTCAGAGTCCTAAATGAAACTTATTTTCAGTACTTAAAATTAATAATGGAGAATCTACATAATGGATAGACTATTTAAAATATTTGAAGACCAGGTCCATTCAATCTTTCACAATTCATAGGTTGCATAGTTCATATTCGAACACTATCTTTATCTATTTAAAATGTTCTGATGTGTTTTTCTCTTCTCTTTCCTTCTTGTTTATAAGCTGATAATTGAACCAGAAGGATTCATATACCTTAGATTCTTATCCTTTAGGTCATTCATCTGACTATAGGGACCTCAGGAGAAAAGATTTTTGAATGATTTCCTACTATATTTTGGAGACAAGAGATGTTTGACTGAAGTGTCAGTACATTTAAATATTGTCTGAAATGAGATTGAAATGGGAATCTCCTGAGAATTACCAAACACTACTAATTGCCCAGATCAAGAAAAGAGTAGTGAAAAAAAATGCTAGGAAGCCCTTTAGAAGAAAAGATTTTAGAAATTAGAACAGAACACATGAGGCACAACTCAATTACAAGAGAGAAATGGAAAGATAGCACTCTTTCAGGAAAACATGTGCAAGGAAACAAAATCATTACAATTTGAGAGCTCCTTTCTAGCCAAGCTTACAATAGCAATATCATCCTTTACTCATCACAACTCTAAAGCATTCTGCAAAATGAACCTGACAAGTTTTGGGAATGATTTAACCTCTCGGGACTTCAGATTCTTCATCTGTAAAATTAGGACATTAAATTAAATGTCTCCTAAGGTACCATTCCAGGTCCAAACCCATTACAATGTGATCCTCTGATCTATTAATCCAAATAGAAAATGTCTTCAAAACTTGGAAATTTCACAGTTGGCTTACTGTCTAACATATCCTGTATTAACACAGATGAAAAAGCAAAGCATAGCAGAGAGGAGAAATCCATTTCTACCCCTATCATTATCAATATATTAACTGGACAAGCAACACCTACTAATTAGATGTCCAAAGTGAATATCAGGTATACTATAATTCCTTTCTTTGAGGTATGTAAATAGAACAAGAGTTTTCTATTTCTTAATCTTTGTCTTTCCTTAAACTGTTCTAAAATATCCATTGTACACCAATTACTATTCTTTTATTTCACGTAAAAAAAAAAACCTTCCAAAAGCTTTTGGACAATAATTTGGATTTTGATTATTTCATTGATGTTTCTGTCCAAAGGTTCACTTGTTTGTTTATTTAATGGATTCACTCAGAAATACAGGAAAATGCAAATAAAGGAAAGGTTAAGCCAAACTCTACAGTAATCTTTATATTACTCAGACCCCTGGTTTCTCTCTGTCTCAGCATTATGGACTAAGAAAATGTTCATAGTATGTGGGTTCTTAGCCTAAAATCCATTAATTTGTTTTGATGGTTGCATTTCAATGAAATCTGTTTCCTCTGTAATCCTCCTTTTTTATTGTATGAATGTAAAAACAATATTCTGAAAAGGAATGCATAGGCTTCACCAGGGTGCCAAAAATGTTCATGAAACAAATAAACAAAGGTTAAGAAGTCCTGCTTTGAAGACATTTCTTCAAACTTTCAATCAAGCAAACTCTGAATATAAATAGGCCACAAAACAACTCTGGACACCTAATATATGTGTCTGGATTAGTATCATGTTCACTTCTAATCTCACTTATAATCATGATTCATTTATGATTTATGGTTAATTTATAATCTAATCATTATAAGTGTACATATCATTTGTGGAAGTATATAATAACTCTAAAATATCATTTCCTACTATTTAAATTAATTGTTCAATTAATCATTAAGGATTTATTGAGTTTATATACTATACTAAGAACTGGGAATAAAAAACCAAAAGTAAAATAATCCTTTACCTTAAGGAGTTTATGGTCTATAAAGGGTGACATGTATACAATATCTGTCTTTCTGTCTATTCCTTTATCTAGCTATCTATCATACATCTAATTGTCTACCTGTACATATGCAATACATTTGTAACACATGCCCTTTAAAGTTACTGAGCAAGTCCATTTTGCTCAGAATTCTAAGAGATATAATTATTGAAGCAGTTACTCTGACTCAGATTTCTAGGACAATTTCTACTAAGTTTTGAATATGACAAGCTATGACAAACTGGGGAGCATACCTAGAATCGTAGTGTGATTATGGGACAAATATATTTCATCTAATTATAGACAGAAGCTGAGAATGTTATTGCTAACCTTACAATGGGGAAAGGTTATTTACATTGAAGATCTAAAGTCTGAACTGAGGTAAGAGAAGAAAGAGAGAAGTGAAAAGACAGATTTTGTTACTGCATCAGCTACTGTGGAAGCTTAAAGTGATGAATACTATCAGTATTGTTAATGAGTGAGGCCAACAGAACAGAGAAACAGATCGGAAACAATGTAATCACTCAGCACAGACGCAGATCAACTAGTTTGTCTAAGATATGGTGCCCAGTAAGGTGTTAGTAAAGCATAGTAAGAAAAGACTTGGTTTAACAATGGAAGCATCTGTTTATTATAGAAGCTCCACTCAAGGAGCTTTTATGAAGAGCTCCTGAAATAGAAAGGATATTAAAGTTTATAATTCTGGTATTGTAAATTTATCTTGAGAACATGAGTTTTCCTTATTCAAGTATGTCTTTGGCAGGTTTCCATAACTATGTGCCTTCTTTCCCCCATAGATATGGAGTAAATTATGACCTAGACTAGGGATGGGGAACCTGAAACCTTAAGGCCACAAGTTGCCTTCTAGGTCCTTAAGTATGGCCTTTTGAATGAATCCAAAGTTTACAGAACAAATCCTAGGATAATTTATTTTTATTAATACATTTTTGTTCATCTTTTATATTTACATTTTATTTTTAAAATGAATAGATTCAAAATACCAAAGAATAAAATAAGTTTCAATGAAATAATCCTCCCAGATTGACCAGTACAACTAGAATTAGTAAGCCATAAGGGCTAAATTGACAGCTGCTACACTCATTATTTAGTTCTAACTTCCCCCTGACTGGCACCACTACTGGCTGGTTGGTGAGAGTTTATGGTGGTTGAGTATACCAGTTTGTTATCAGCTTTTGACAATGACGCATTGTGTTTCTGTTTGAAGTGGAATTTATGAATAACTACACAGCTTGACAGTATTTTCTAATTCTGTCTGCTTAACATCCCATCATGTCAAAGAAGACCAAGAGACCACAAAAGGAAGAAAACAGATTTTTTAATTAGGATTGGGAATTGCAATATTATCTTGCTTCTGCTAAAGATAAGATAATTTGTTTGCTTTGTGATACTGCAGTACCAACATCAAAGAAATTCAATGCTCATCAGCATTATAACACTCACAAGGACCACAAGTATTTTAAATTAGAGGGAGAGAAGCAAAAGGTTGTGTTGCAGATGAAAAGATGAAAAGTAAAAGCAAATACAATTCTTGCAAGCAGCAATAAGACCTGGAAATGATGCCACTGAAGCAACTTATAAAGCAGCTTGTATATTTGGAGAAAAAGGGAAGCCATTCAGTGTTGTAGAAATTGTGAAAGAATGCATTGTCAGAGTTGTAGGATGCTTACACCCTGATAGTTTCAAAGTACAAACAATTGCCTTTTTCAAGGAGAGCTATAACTGATTGGCAGCATGAATTAGCCTTCAACTTAACAGAACAACTTCACGCAATACTTCAAAGGGAAATATATATGTAAACCACACACACGCACACACACAGATATATATATATATATATATATATATATATATATATATATATACACATACATACATACATACACATTATTTAATTGCTTTGGATGAATCAGCTGATACTGATATTACTGACAGTGCAGGTCATAACAGAAGATTTTCTTTGTTATGAAGAGTTGCTCGCTTTGGGCACTCTTGTGAACAGAACACAGGAAATTGATATCTTCAACAGCTTTCAAGTTAAATGTCATGAAGTTGAAATGAATTTGGTAAATTTAGTGAGCCTATGTACAGACGGTGCACCTTTCATCAAAGGAAAACATGGAGAGTTTACTGCACAGATAAAAAATTATTAACAGACCCAGATGATCTCATTTCTTTTCATTGTATCTTGCGTCAGCAAAATCTTTGTGCTAAAGCTATTATTTTAAGTGACACTTTGCAACAAGTTATAAGCATTGTTAACAATATTCATATAAATGCAGCATGGCATCATTAATTTCATAACATGCTAAAGTTGAATGATGAGGTATTCAGTGTGGATTTGCAATATCATTCTAAAGTGCATTGGCTTTTGTAGGGACAGATGTTAACCAAAATTTTACATCTTCAAGAACAGGCGGTTAAGTTTTATGAAGAACAGAAGCAGCAATGTGAATTATTGAAACTAGATTTCTGTAGGAATGCTGTATTTCTGTGTGGTATCATGTCAAATCAAAATGACTTGAGTATTTCTTTGCAAGGTAAAACTAAGTCCATATATATATTATGTGGCAAAAAATCCAAGCCTTTTGGAAAAAAGCTATCTTTCTGCAAAACGCTTCTTCAAAAGGCAATTTCAGATGAATGTTTTTCCCCAGTTAGCAAAAGTCATTGATGAGCAGGATGATATAAATGCATCATTTGAAGAATATGCAGCTGTTATAGACCTATTAATTGGAAAATAAAATGAAAGATTCACTGACTTTGAGAATCATGACATCATACTCAAATTAGAATTTCAGCTTCACCTAGCTGATACAACCAAGGTACCTAAAGAACTGCAGATGGAATTAATCTCAGTAGATGACATTTTAATGTCATCATTTGATGGTAAGAAAGATCCAGTTGAAAAATGGGAAAATGCAGTAGAATACTCACACCTTTGGTAACATGCCCAAAAAATGCTTTCTTGCTTTTCAACCACTTATTGCTGGGAATCTACATTCTATTACCTAACCCAAATCAAGATGCTCTTAATGTCACAAACAAGTGATACTCATCTAGAGGATCAACTGAAACTTCAGACCTCCACGCTGCGGCCAAATATTTAAATGCTTTTCAACAAAAGGCAGACATGATAAAGTCATTAAAAGGTGAGTTAACTTTAAAATTAACAAACAGTTTTCATGTTTTGAAATTATTAAGTACATAATACAGTTTTACAAAATAATGTACATTTTTAAGTTTATCAAGTAGAAGTTTCTTGAATGCGGCTTTATTTGATTATAACTAAATATTAATATAGCCTTTCAATATGAAAAGATTCTCTACCCCTGACCTAGATTTGTGTGTAAATTATGATGTATTTATTATCCATGCAATTTCTTTAATATATGTAAATAACTAGCATATCATCACCTTCTTGCTGCTAAGTATGTGGTTATGTTTATGATCTAAAAACATCATTATTTTGAGTTACTAGTTGTGTAAATAGAAATGCATCAATGAGAAAGTACTAATGTGGTTATTTAGAAAGTATGCTCTTACAAAACGGTTATCAGCAGAACCCAATGATAATTTGAATGAAAAATGGGTGGTGTTATTCCTTCCCTAGAAATTTAGGCATGCCAATATGAAAGCAGTTTGGAGTGAGTGAGCCAATCCAGAGAGTGAGTAGGTATCAAAATAATCACATGAGTTGTGAGGTTTAAGAATGTGGGTGTACATAGATGATATGTTTTTTTTCATCCACACCAATTTGTGAAGATTATCAACTAAAAGAAGAAGGTCATTGATGGTGCTACCATAGAAAGTTTTGGCAACCATGTGATACATCACCATGATATTCCTCTGCAACTATGAACTTCTCCATGTGAGTACTTCCACCACTGGCTTAAATCAAAACCTATATAAAATGAGTCTTTTGGACTTGAAGATGTCTAATATCTCTTTACAGCTCTAAATCTATGATTTAATGGTCTATGTAACACGCAGAAGGGTTTCCTTTAGATCAGTTTAGAGTTTTATTTAAAAATTAAAAAAAATACTTTGTGAATAGTATTATATAATTTGCTGTACGTGTGTTTTTTTCATTCTTACTGAATAATCAGACTATCTCCTTTTCTAATAATACTTTTGAATAAATTATTAAGCACTTATTGTATGCAAAACACTATGCTAAGCACTGGTAATACAAAGAGAAAAGCAAGACAGCCCCTGTTCTTGGAAGTTTATATTCTAATAGGACATAGGTTATTAAAACTGGGGACCATCATAGACCAACATCTTGCGCTCTATACCAAGATAAGATTGAAATGGGTACGTGATTTAGAAATAAAGGTTGATACCATAAGTAAATTAGGAGAACAATGAATAGTTTTCCTGTTAGATCAATGGAGAGGGGAAGAATTTATGACCAAAGAATTTATGACCAAAAGAGATAGAGAACATTATGAAATACAAAATGGATCATTTTGATTATATTAAATTAAAAAAGGTTTTGCACAAACAAAACCAATGCAACCAAGATTAGAAGGGAAGCAGAAAGCTAGGGAACAATTTTTACAGACAATGTTTCTGATAAAGGCCTCATTTTTTAAGTATATAGAGAAGAGAGCCAAATTTATAAGAATACAAGTCATTCTTCAATTGATAAGTGGTAAAAGGAAATGAAACAGCAGTTTTCAGATGAAGAAATTAAAGTTATCTATGGTGATATGAAAAATGCTCTAAATCATTATTGATTAGTGAAATGCAAATCAGAACAACTCTGAGGTACCACATCACACCTATCAGATTGGCTAATATGGCAGAAAAGGAAAATGGTAAATGTTGGAGATGTGGGAAAGTTGGAACACTAATGCATTGCTGGTAGAGTTGTGAACTGAACCAAACACTCTGGACAGCAATTTGGAACTGTGCCCAAAGGGCTATCAAACTGCATATCCTTTGATCCAGAAACACCACCATTAGAACTGTATCCCAAAGAGATCATAAAAAAGGGAAAAGGATTCACATGTACAAAAATATTTACAGCAGCTCTTTTTGTGGTGGCAAAGAATTAGAAGTTGAGGGGATGCCCATCAACTGCGGAATGGCTGAACAAGTTGTGGTACATGGATATAATGGAATACTGATGTTCTAAAAGAAATGATGAGCAGGCAGATTTCAGAAAAACCTGGAGAGATTTACATGGATTGATGCTAAATGAAGTGAGAAGAACTAGGAGAACATTAAATGCAGTAATAGCAACATTTTGTTATGATAGACTTAGCTCTTCTCAGTAATACAATGATCTGAGGCAATTCCAAAAGACTCATGATGTAAAATGCTATCCACATTCAGAGAAAGAGTTATGGAATCTGAATGCAGATCAAAGCACACTATTTTCACTTATTTTTTTCTTTCTCATAATTTTTCCCTTTTGTTCGGATTCTCTTTTTACAATATGACTAATGTGGAAATATGTTTAACATGATTATACATATATAACTATATCAGATTACTTGTTCTCTTGGGGAGAGGGGAGAGAGGGAGAAAAAATTAGAACTCAAAATCTTACAAAAATGAATGTTGAAAATTATCTTTACATACAATTGGAAAAAATAAAATACTATTAAGTGAAAAAATGGGGCCCATGGACTCCTGGTTTCAGGGAATCTGGAGATTTGGATAAGAAAAAAAAATTTTCACTAACTAAAATTTAGCATTTCCTTTACTTGTGAATGTAAGCAACAAAATATTATTTCAGAAAGGGTCCATACATTTCACTAGAATGTCAAAGGGATAAAACACACACACATAAAGTTTAAGGGAGAGATAATACATATTGGAGATCTCAGCTGCAGGTCAAGTGGAAAGACCTAGCAGTCTTTAGGGAGCAGTAGCAAAGGACATGGTGATATATATTCATTAATGTCATTTCCATTGATAAAACCAAATCTACTTTTGACTGTTTGACAATTGACAAGGACTTTAATAATTAGAATGGTAGTTCTAGAAGCTGAGGAGACAGAAGCTATAACACCTGCAGGGGTTGAATCTTCCTTTTATTTTTTTTTCCAATCATTTACTTTTATTCCTTCTCACTTTCCCCTTCCCCATTAAAGAAAGAAGGAAGGAAGGAGGGAAGAAAGGAAGGAAGGAAGGAGGTGGGTTGCATGCTTTATTTTTGATCCTATGAAATCTTATGGTTTGTTATTACATTGATCAAAGTTCTAAAGTTTTTCAAAGTTAATATTTTTATAATATTGTTACCTTTTAAACTGTATATTAGTTTATACAGATCTTCCAGTTTTCTCTGAAAATCACCATTTTGCCATTTCTTATGGTATAATATTTGATTTAATTCATTTATCATAATTGTTCAACCATTCCCCAAATGGTAGATATCCCTTAGTTCCCAGTTTGTTTTGCTGCTATAAAAAGACCTGCTAAAATATTTTTGAACCTGTAGGCCCTTTTCCTGTTTCTTTGATTTCTTTGGGGTATAGGCCTAGTAATTGTACTGACCATAGTAATGGTCAAAGGGTATGCACTGTTCAGTAACTTTTTCCACATACTTTCAAATTGCTTTCCAGAATAGTTGGATGTGCCAGAGTCAAAAAAGTGGAAAAGGGTATCTCCTAGCAATTCAACTGACCTGGAAAAAAGATCAAGAAGAAAAAGAAAATAAGAATTATTAGACTATCTGAATGCCTGACCAAAACAAGAACCTTGATATCCTACTTCAAGAAATCTTAAAAGAAAATTACCCAGATCTCTTAGAATCCAAAGGGAGAGTAAAAATGGGGGGAGGGAATCATCAGTTACCTCCTGAAAAAAAAAATCCCAAAATGAAAACTCCCAGGAAAAGTTTAATCCAAATCCAGACCTTCTAGGTCAAAGAAAAAAAAATTTTGGAAGCAGCCAAAAAGAAAGACAAAAGGAAAAGACAAAGACTAAGGAAAGACAATCCTAAGTTGCCTTGGGCTGGAAAACTGTTTCATCCCATCTTTTTATGGGCTCTGTCACTCTGGAACTCATTTTGAGTTGTTGATTAAAGTAGTTGGAAGGCGAATTAGGGAAAGGTCAGGCAAGTCTCTGCCTTTTCTCCACTATCTTAGCTCTATTTCCCACATTGCTATTTTCAAAGCTAGTTCCAGGAATATGCAAGTCTTTGGTGTTTCCAAGGTGCTGTGATCATGGGACAGGTGTGAATACTGCTCTCCTGATCTGCACTCTGTTCTTTACCCAATCAGGGCCTCTACTCCCCTGTAGCTAGTGCTCCTCCTGGCCTTTGAACTCTGCTCAAGGCCTCTGCTCCCTTGTAGCCAACCACAAACATTTCTCTCTGCCCTCAAACTGTGACCTCGAACTGTCTGTAGGCAAAAGGCTTGCCAGTCAGAGCCAGATGCAGAGCAAAGCATCCCCAGTAACCTTCTTCTGACCAGTTGTCCAACCACCCTCACCATCTCTGGAGTGAGAGCTCCTGCAGCTGCTGGTGTACTGGCCACCTCCAATGCCTACCACTAGTGCTCCTGCCGTACTCTGGGTCTGTGCCCACTCCAGGTTACAGATTTCTGCAAGCGTCCTAAGCTATCTTAGACTGGAACAATTTCTCTATCACACTGATTTCATTGGCCTCTGCTGCTCCAAAATTTGATTTGAGAAGTTCTTTTTAAGTTGCATTGAGGGGAATATTGGGAGAGTTTAGCTCGGTCCTGGCCTATATGACACCATTTTGGATCTACCCTAAAATGTTTTTTTTTCAAATAAATGTAATGAGAGCACTCAAGAAAAAAACTGGAAAATAAATGAGAGTTTGAAAGAGAATTAATAACTTAGAATAAGAAGTACAAAATTTTGTCCAAGCAATATCCTCTGAGAATTAAAATTGACCAAATAAAGCCAATGACTCCACGGGACAGCAAGAAATATTCAAACAAATTCAGAAGATTGAAAAAATAGAAGAAACTACAGGGTATCTCATAGCAACTCAATGGACCTGGAAAAAAAGATCAAGAAGAAAAAAAATTGAGAATTATTAGACTATCTGAATGCCTGATGAAAACAAGAACCTCAATATCCTACTTCAAGAAATCTTAAAAGAAAACTACCCAGATCTCTGAGAACCAAAGAGGAAAGTAAAAATAGGGGGAAAAAATAATCAGTTATCTCCAGCAAAAAAAAAAATCCCAAAATGAAAACTCCCAGGAAAATCATAATCAAAATCAAGACCTTCTATGTCAAAGAAAAAACTTTGAGGCAGCTGAACAGAAAGAATTCAAGTACCAAATGGCCACAGTCAGGATCATGCAGAATGGTTGAATATACTCACAGCAATGCCAACATTTGTCTTTTCTTCCTTCCTTTTTGGTCATATTTGCCCATCAGATAAATGGGAGATAGAAACTTAAAGTTGTTTTAATTTTCAACTTTCTAATTATTTGTGATTTGAATCCTTTTTTTGCCAATATGGTTGTCAATAGCTTGGATTTCTTCTTTGGAAAACCCTGTGTTCATATGACCAGTTGAAGTTACATCATGATTGCTGCCCCTGTTAATATATACTGGGGCTAGGCCAGTAGCAGTGTTTGGATGCCCAAATACTATTCTTCAGCAAGGTTTTTGTTGGAAATATTCTATAGCCTTCTTGTGGTTATCGTTTCTTACACCACCCCACCCCACCTATTTCCCTTTGGTTTAACTACAGCTTCAGTTCTTTGGAGATTTGTAGTCTTCCAAAATTTGTAATCATATAGCACTCCTGGGAGAAGATTTTATATAAAATGGCGAGATTTTTAAGCCAGGGAGCAGGTTGGAATTATTAAAAACACTGTTTAATTTTTCAAATGTAATGCAGCCTGTTCTCTTCCTCTTGTTCAATTCTAAACTGAACTCATCATCTAACTGTACTGCCCATCCAAGAAGTGTGTTCTGATGGACTAACTTAATGGATTGGTCATCCATAATAACCATAATATCTTGAATTGATATGTACTATTTTGACATTCATAATTTTTTTTTCTCCTGACAGTGCTATGGAGGCAAATAGTACAAGCATTATTATACCCATTTCGTGGATGAAGAAAGCAGGGCTCTAAGAAGTAAGGTGCCCAGGGTTACAGTGCCATTGACTGGCAGGGATAAGATTCAGGAACAGAATAAGATCAGAATAAGAATAAGATAATAAAGAAAGATAATGAAAATAAATAAAGAAAGAAAAGACAAATGGTCAAAATCCATTATTCTTTCTACTCTATACTGTCCCTTTCTCTATGTGGATTTTACTTTTGTTCTTCCTGATATCCCCTTCCACAATCTTGACATGTCAATTTTTTATTCTTATCCTTTTTCTCCCATTTATTTTATTCCCCACCATCACACACACACACACACACACACACACACACACACACACATACACACACACACACACACACACACACACCCAACACCTATCTTCAATGTAAGGTTTCATCTTGGCCCTGAAAATTGCAAAAGTGTATGCAAATGGGAATCTACTCTGTAAAGTGGCTCTGGGGTGTAGCAGGAGACAATTTAGGTAGAAGAGGGGGCAACATTCATGACTGTTATCTTCAAGCCCTTTGTAACATCTGGTCAAAAAGGGAATGGAGGAAACCAAACCAATTAAATATTCTGCTTCTTTCTGAGATGTAGGCTATATCTAAGATAAGAATTATTATTATTATACTCATTATGTGTAGGAGATAGTATAACAGTTGTAAAATATTGATTATTAGAGATCCCAAATTACCTTGTATTTTATGAGGGAAAAATCTGTCTTGAACTTCCAAAAAGCCAAAGAATGAGATTTTTAGGATATTTCTTATGTACAATTAGGGCAGTTTCTTCTTTTCAGCTTTTTGATTTGTTAATAATAATTAGCATTTATATAGCATTTTAAGATTTATAAAGCACTTCACAAATATTATCTCATTTTATCCTCACAACAATTCTGGGAGATAGCTGCTACTATTATGCCCATTTTACAGATGAGGAAATTAAGCAGACAAATTGAGTAAGTTGCCCAGGGTCATATAGCTAGTAAGTATCTGAGGTTAAATTTGGACTCAGGTCTTCCTGACTCCAAGTTCTGCACTTTGGCACTATGCCACCTAATTGCTTCAGGCCTGACTAATTTAAGCTGAAACAGAAGTCTTTAGGATTATTCTTATAAACTAGGAGTCATGAATCTACTAATAACAATGAACATTTTGGGTCATCCTGTATTGATATTGACTGCACGGCCATTTATATTCCAAACCAATCCAATCTAATAATCGTTTATTAAACATCTACTATGTCCCAAGCACTGTGCTGAGCACTGAGGATACAATTAATAGAAAGAAAGGTAGTCCCTGTTCTCAAGGAGTTTACAGCCTAATACATGAGATGACAGACAAAAAAGGAAGTAAAATGGAAGGGGGTTGAGGAGTCCTCAGCACAGGGCCATTTTGTACCAGGGAGTTGAAACCAGACAGAACAGCAGATATAAAGTGGAGTGAGTGGAGTGTCCAGTTTCTGGAAGGCATTGGGAGGAGTTTGGTACTATGCCCTCTAGCCCTTTAATGAGAGTGGAGAGGAGGATAAGGGAAGTGGTGTCTAAATATTGTCAGGGTTGAAGCTTCTGAAATGGTAGGGAGACTATGAAGACCTCCAAGTACAACTTGATGAATAAATAGCATAGAGGTGACCCCATTTTGGAGTTCAGCGGTCTATTGTCCATTCTCAAAATTAGGAGAAGCATGTTGTGAAATTGATGGAGAGCCTGCCATCTTATCTACGGTAATAGTCTTTCGAGTGTTTCAAAATTCTCAAGATGTTCTATAAAATGAGCACTCCACAATCCGTTAATGTAAGTGGGTTAAAAAAATCCATGAACACAGAAAGATATAAACTGAGCTAACTAGGAAGCATATTTCACAGCACATGGCTCCACAATGGTTTCTTTCTTTTCCCATGAACATGTTTCAATGCCCAAGAAAATGAAAGCTTTCAAGGAGTCATTGAAGAGCAGTCCGCAACATTAATCTTTGTTCATACCATGGGCCGAAACTTCTTAGTAAATTAACTCAGACCTTTCATTGAGATAGAAATTATATGTACATAGATACATCACAGGTATGGAATAACACATATTCAAATGTGTGTGTATGCAGAGATTATTGCTTGACAATATAGATAGCTAAAATAACACAAATCGTAAGGTATTCAATCAGGCAACTGTTCTCCAGGAACAGATTTAATATTTTTGGAGATTTATCACATTAATGCTTCCTTAGTTAAGGGGTTTCCTTAGTTCATATCTGACATTTTCTTTTTTCCTCTAATCATATACTAAGGCTGGGGAATTTTACTTCCTCAATATCTGTCTTCTCATTGCTACTGTACTGGGCCTCATTGTCCTTTTCTTGAAATACTAGCTAGAGCTTCCTAACTGACATACCTGCTCCTAGACTTAAGAACCTTCAAGGTTGGGAGGAGATGGGGGAGAGGAAACTCACCATATCTCTAGGCAGCTCATCCTACTTCTGATCAGTTCTAAACATTACAAAGGTTTTCCTGACACCAAGCCTAAATTTCACTCATTGCAACTTGCATCCCGAATGCCTTCTATTTCTGACTTCTGAAGTCAAAGAGAATAAGTTTAATCCTCTCTCCATAAAGCAGTCCTTCAAATATTTATAGGAGCTCTTTTTGTTGCGGCCAAAACAAAGGCAAAATTGGAAAGTGTAGGGATACCCATAAGTTGAGGAGTGGCTAAAGAAATTGTGGTATATAAATGTGATGGAGTGCTATTGTGCAGTAAGAAATGAGAAAGGGATGATTTCAAAAATACATTGAAAGATTTGTATTAACTAATAAAGAGTGGACTAAGTAGAACCAGAAAAATTTATATTTATATCAACATTATAAAAACTAAAAATTTTGAAGACTTTTATGAGTTGGTGAAGACTGAAATGAGTGGAACCAGAAGAACCATTTATACAATAAAAACACTATAAAGACAACTTCAAATGCTTGTAAGAACAATGAAAAATGAAATGACTGTCCATAATTCCCTGACAGAGAAGAGATAGATTTAGGATGCTGAAGGGAGTATGGTACACACACACACACACACACACACACACACACACACACACACACACACACACTTATATGTATACATATATATATATATGTGTGTGTGTGTGTGTTATATTTACATTTATATATATATATGAAATTGTTTTGCTTGACTATGTATATTTGTTATAAGGAATTCGTTTTTTTTTAAACACTAAAAAACAAAGAGGCCAAGGACTAGAGATATGGAATTTTGCATCTATTTTCATATGAGTTCATTTTATTAGTGGATTTTGTTTAGTTGTTTTATTTTATTGCAAGAGGGCAAAGGTAATCTGGAAATGCTTTTTAATGTAAAAACAAAACATCAATAAAATTTTAAAAAATAAACACTTGAACATAGTTATATTAACCATGAATTTCCTCTCATGTGAATCCTTCAACTGATCTTCATATAACATGGATTCAAGGCCCTTTACTTCCTTCTAGTTGCCCTATTCTAGATGTCCTGGAAGGATATATCAATGTCTTTCTTAAACCATAGTGTTTCATACTGAACACAGTATTTAAAATGTGGTCTGAAAAGGACAGGGTATGATAGGACAATTTGCTCTATATTTTTGATATCCATGTCCCTTTTAAAGATTCCATTTGATTTTTTTGGGGGCTTCCACATCACACTGCTGACTCATATTAATGTTGAAGTCCACTAAAAACCCCCAGATCTTCATAAGAAATGCATATGCAATCATGAATACTTCCATCTTATATTTGTGAAATTAATTTTTTTTTGTTCCCAAGTACAGAACTTCATATTATCCCTATTGAACTTTATCTTATTAGATTCAGCCCATTCATTGCTAGCACTGATCCACTAATTCCAGCAATCCATCCAGTTCTGGAACTATCTGATTATATCGGTCTTTTTCTAAATTTTATCTTTCTATATCTTCCAAAAGAATGAGATACCTTATTAAAGCGTTCCATGGAGCCCTACTTAATGCCTCTAATTAAAAATGATCTCTTTTGAGGGTCTTCTTTGTTTCATCACACTCTACATTGCATTGTTATTAATTATGCATATATGTCATAACCAATCCCACCATTATAAATTTCTTGAAGACAGAGCTGTTATTTTTCATTTTTGTATCAATACAATCTAACATGGTGGGCAGTTGTTACTTGGCATTCACCTGTATTCCCAAACTGGTCCAGGATTTAGCTATTTAAAGCCTGTAAAGGTACTTCCAATTTTTACTTGTCCAATGAGATTGCTCCCTTTAATTTTTTTCAAAGGAAGAGTTCCATATTTCTTTAAAGGGATATTTATACCTTTTAACAAGTTAAGATCTCATTTCCTCTGTTACCTATTCTTTGCTTTTTCTGACTATATCAACTATGTATGGTGTTGGGGTGAGGAATAACAATCTTATTCCTTAATTAATTACATGTGCTAGCTACCTTGCAGGGTTACTGGAAGAAATCAGTCTTGCAAATATAAAACCAAGCAGTATACAAATAATAGTAGTAATTGGTTTTTTGTGTTTGAGTTTTAAGCCTATTTTCATTCTTATAATAATTAATAATGATTCTAACTTCATGTTCCTGGAGACAAAACACGCCTTGGATGATATAGATGTTTTGAAGAAATGTTGAGATAGCAGGCTATGGATCAATTTCATTTTTTTTTATCTTATTGCCTTTTGTGGTATGTATCATAGAGTTATCATTCTACTCAAAGAATTGTGGACAGATGTCTGAACCCAGAGTTCCTTTGAAGAAACCTGGTTTGTAATTTTGTGGTTGTATTATACTATATCTCTATGTGGGGTAACATTTCACCTGCATATGCCAACATTTTCATATACCACAGCCTTTTCATTGCCAGTTTTATTTCTTATTCCTTTTCCCAAACATCTTTAACAATTTTTGAGAGATACTGAATGTATCTGTCTGTGCCTGATCCTCTGTTAACAGAATTGTAAAGCAAATGAAATCCTATCTTTAAGTGGTTTGCAATCAACATCGATGCCGATTTTCTCAAACACCACCTAAAGGTTTCATAAATAAGAAAATTTCTATCCTGCAAAATGGAACATTTGTTCTGAAATGCTTTATTCCTGTCTCTACAGCACTAGCATTAACTGTAGGAAGTTTAGTTATTCCCAATGTTCCTTCAAGGCAAAGAAGGAAAAGAAAGAGAAGGAAGAGGAAGAGTAAAAGGAGGAAGAAGTAGAGGAAAAAAGAAATGATGAGTTCCTATAGTCCTATTCTTAATTTCTCTGCTACTGACTGAAAAGGGATCATTGCAATTATGCCTTGATTTCTACAGATTGTCAAGCCAATTCACTATGATCTTTGGCTAACCTTAAACCAATTTCATTTTTTCTGGGCAATTAGGTGGCATAGTTCATACAGCACTGAGCTTGAAGGCAAGAAAACGCGAGTTTAAATCTAGCCTCAGACACTAACTATGTGACCCTGGGCAAATCACTTAATTTCTGTTTGCTTCAGTTACTTCAGCTGTAAAATGAGGCTAATAATAGTACCTACCTGCCAGCATTGTTGTGAGGATTAAGTGTGATAATATTTATAAAATGCTTAGCACAGTGCTTGACACACAGCAGGCACTATATACAACGTTTATTTATTTTCTTCTTTCCTACCTTCTTGCCTCCTTTTGTAGCCACGGATTGGAACCAAATAAAATGTTTCCAGAAACTCCAATTCTATAAGACTCTCCTTGTTTTTCCCCTCAGGATGATTCTGAGATTGATTCAGGAAAGGAGCTCCTGTTCCCTAAATACTGTCAGCCATCTTAAAGGTTAGAGCTTCTCCATTTGATCTCTTAAAACTAATTTTCTAGCTGTTGACATACTTTAAATTATATTTGCAAAGGATGGAATTTCCTACTGCGTCCCTCTAGTCATTCATCCAGTACTAAAATGATGTTTACCATTTGGTAACCTTCAGAAATCTGTCTTGAACCGAATGAAAGAGTGGAAATGTCCAATAAACCATTTGAAGCACATGCCTAGGCTAATTGTCTCCCAGTGAGAAGGCAGAGCTATTAAGGGAAACAACTTAAGAGATCTGTGTCTATCACCACTAACATCCATTTTTTTAAATCCATGTGGAAGAAGATAATATCCTTCCATAAACTGTCTATCCAGATTTCTCAGTAGTGATTTTTTTTCAGTGACACCATTTTCAAATATATCATCAAACCAAGTAATAATTTTCTAAATCAGTACATTGTCATATCTGTATTACCTGGCTGCTTCTCACCTTCAGATCTTAACAGCATATGTTCTGGACCTGAGGAATATATGTGTATATGTGGTGGTGGGGGGGGGTGAAATCCTTTTACATTATTCCCAGGGTTTCTGTTTGCTCATTCCTAGTTAAGAAAATAGAATCGCTCACCTGAAGCTGCTGCAGGCATAGCTATCAACTAACAGCTAAGTCAAAACCATATTAAACAGAGCAGAGAGCTGCTTAGGGACCTTGTGAGAGCTGAAAGAACTCTGGGGCACAGATGTTGATGACCTCATTTATTCAACAGACATGAACTGATTCCTTACTTCATGTGTAGCACTGTTAGGCACTACAGAATGTATTGAAAGATGGCATTAATCATAATCCCAGACAGTTCTCCACACACTGCTGAACAAGGATAGCTTCAATTTTATAGAGACTCTGGAGTTTTAACAAGAACTCATACTCAGGCATTGTGATTCCTAATCTTCTGTTCTTTGTATTGCACCAAACTGATACTGCCTAGTACATTAGAAGAAATATTCTCTCTTATCCTGTAGTTATTAAAAAACCCTTTACTATTTTGACCCCTGGTTGGAGAAACAAACTTTTTTTGGAGGGGAGAAGAGTAAGTAAATTTAATTCTGAAATCGCTTATTAAAGACCTACTATGTGCAAAACACTGTGTCAGATGTTGGAAATACAAAGACAATATTAAAAATACCCTTTGTCCTCAAAGAGCTTACATTCCACTGGGAGTATAAGCAGATAGGTGCCCTAATGGATAGAGTCAGGAGTTCAAATTATGCGTCAAACATTTACCAGCTGTGTGATCCTGGGCAATTCCCTTGACCTCTGCCTGTCTCAGTTTTGTCATCTGTAAAATGGGTATAAAATAGCACCTACCTCTTGTGGTTGTTATGCAGAGTGAATGAGATAATATATAATGTATATTTTCATACAGCTTAAAATGCTGCATAAGTGGTTTTGTGGTTATTCAGTTGTTTCAGTTGTGTCCAACTCTTCATGACACTATTTGGGGTTTTCTTGGTAAAGATACTGAAGTGGTTTGCCATTTCCTTCTCCAGTTCATTTTTACAGATGAGGAAACTGAGGCAAATGTGGTTAAATGATTTACCCAGGGTCACATAACTAGTAAGTTTCTGAGGCCAGATTTTAACTCAGGAAGATGAGTCTTCCTGGCTGCAGACCTGACACTCTATCTAATGTACCACCTAGCTGGCCCATTTAAATGATAGCCATTATTATTATGAGAGGCAGTCATCTGAGCTAAGCTGTGAAGGAAACTAGAGGTTTTAATAGGTGAAATGAGGAATGAATACATTTGCAATAATGTGCATGGTATGGAGGCAGAAGCCTGAGTTAGGGCAAAAGCAAGGAGGCCCGTTTGACTATAGCCCACAGAACACAGAGGGAAATTTCAGCTCTAACTTACCTACTGCATCATTTTTATTGGAACATTGTCCCTTTTGTTATTGCTAAAATGGCAACATAAATGATTCTCCCAATAATGGTTGTCCATTAGGTTGTAAGTTCCTTGAGGGCACAGACTGCATTTTACCTCCTTTTTATGTCATTAGTGCATAGCAGAGTGTGGAGGTTTCGGCATAGAGGTGACGTCTTCAGTGAACTCTTCTCCAAGGCTTCCCAGAATCTGCTGTGCTACAAAATAGCAAAGGCCTAAACTGCAAGTGCTATTTAAACTGAAGGGGAATACGTTTTAAGAATTTTCTATATTAAAATATATATGGTTCAGTTCAACATACCCTGCAAAAATTCCCAACAGCAACATATAATGCTATTTCTGCTTCATAAAAGGATTCTATACCTAACACAATTTACAGGTTTTCTGTAAATTGTTGCTGCCCTAGTATATACGAAATGATTGGTTTTTGTGACCTACATTTCTGTTGTGGTAAGTGAGGAACTTTTCTGGTGAGGGAGTAATTCACACCAAGGTATATATGGGAACATTCAGTCAACAAGCATTTATTAAGCAACTGTTATTGTGCTAGGTACTAGGGATAGAAAGCAAACAAACACAAGGGCTCCTGATCTCAAGTAGCTTACATTCTATTCAAAGACAGAACATATACATCAAAGTCAATTCAACTTACCCGGGTTCATCTTAAGGACATGCCTGAAGACAAGCATAAAACAACCTCCCAAATATAAAGAAAAATTTAGCCTGGCCTAGGGAAAAGCATGAGCAGCTAGGTAGTGCAGTGTCTAGAGTGCCAGGCCTGGAGTCAGGAAGACCTGAATTCAAATCCAGCCTCAGATGCAATAGCTACGTGACCCCGGGCAAATCACTTAACCCTGTTTGCCTCAATTTCTTCATCTGTAAAATGAATTGGGGGAGGAAATGGCAAACCACTTCAGTATCTTTGTCAAGGAAATCTCAAATGGGATCAGAAAGAGTCACACACAACTGAAATGACTGAACAACAACAAAGGAAAAACATTGAGTAGAAGTCAGATTTAGTTTCTAGTTTCATCTCTACCACTAGCCAGTCATTTCAGATGGAGAAACCTGTTCCTATAAGAGGGAAATAAAAAATCTGTCCTATTTGATTCACAGTGTTGTTTACAAGGATAAAGCAGCTTATGTGAAATTATTTAGAAAAGTAAAAAAATATATATATATATTCATAATAAGAGATATTACCAAACAACACTGAAAGGCAATGGCTAAATACTTTTTTTCTTTAACAGTTTATCAACCTCTCTAAAAGAATTTATGTTTCCAATTCACCTTTTGAAGAATCATTGTAATGTTTTGGTTCATTTACCTCAGGCAAAACACCTCTTGCTTACAGTGTTTGCTATTATCTTTTATACTTCGCAATGTTAGAGGAAAAAAAGATAATGGACTTTGAATTTTCTTCAGCTTTTGTTACTTGGAAGAATGACATTTGTTATACTCCCACAGATTGCTTTCTTTTCTTCTTTATGGTAAACTCATTTTCACATGACTCAACAAGGTTTTATTACAAGATTACTATTCCTCATTTAGTTTTCTTTACCATATTCTAAGAAATAAAATATTAAATAAGTAATAAAATGCAACCTATTACAATATATTTGGTTGTTGAGATTTAACTCTGATGCTCTTATTTTATTGTGATGCTTATCTGATGCTTAATTTCATTTTATTTTTCTATCAACTAACAGAATCCATCATCTTAAGAATGATGTTACTAAAATGTTTTCAGTTGGAATTCCATTTGGTATAGGATAAATTTTGCAGATTACTTCCAGTTTAGATTTAGATTGTGAGCTCCTTGAGGGCAGGGACTGTCTTTTGTCCTCTGTAACCCCAACATTCATTACAGTTCTTGGCACATAAAAGGCACTTAATGCTTATTTACAGACTTATTTATAGTCAGTTTGCCTTTGTCTCATCCCAGAGAGTAGTCTTTATACGTACATACAGACAGACAGACAGACATACACACACATATATATAGATACATACACATGTAGCTTTTATATATTTTACACTCAGTATGTACTTAGATTTGTATACTCACTTACATACTTCAGACTCATATACATGTACACACACACACACACACACACACACACACACACACACCGCTACCTAACTCAGAGGTAGAAAGGTGCAATAGATAAAGAGCAAGCCTTGGAGCCAGGCAGCCTGAGTTCAAGTACTTCCTTTCACATATATGGACTATGTGACCCAAGTCCCTTAACCTTGTAGTGCCCTGGGCAATTCTCAAAGACTCTAAGATTCAAAGAAGTTGCTGGCCTATTCGAAACCCTCTTTATTCTTCCCTCACAATTCAGTCATTGGGCTTTTCTCTATTTAGCATTTCTTCTGGAACCTAGTTGTCAAATTGTCCATCCATTGAGGTTTCTGATCCCTATCCCAGTTCCTGGCTGAGAGTCAGTCAAAAGAATTTATGGAGTGCCACTAAAAGCATCACACTTTACTAGGACCTGTAGATCTCCATTCTAAAAAAGGCTTCTTCTTAGTGGATGATCACTTGCCCTATGATTTCATTCATAATCCCTGTGACTTCTTAGATCAAATCTCTCTTCTAGGGAAAGGAGATATAATATGTCTATTGATCTTTACAACCACTATTATTATTTCTACTTTAGTGATAAGGAGTCTGCTGAGGTTAACTGACTTACTAAATGTGACTTATTCTCCAAAACATGTAAAATTCCCCTTGTAGAATGCCTTGAGGGCATGGACAATATTTTATGCCTAGGACAAGGAGAATGCTTAATAACTGATTATTGATTGGTTGGCTGACTTAATGATCAGATCTCAGAAAATCTTGTTTCAAGAAATAATCTAAAAGGTGTTTTATAGAAACTCTACTTGGCTGCCAGCAATTCAGTAGGATTATAGTCATATTGGGGGGACCTTAGAAGTCATATAAACTTGTCCTTGAATTTTGCAGATGTAGAAACTGAAACTTAGAGGATAAGATGACCTTCCCAAGCCCATAGAGCTAATAAACAGCAAAGTCTGGATTCAAATCAAGGTCTCATGGCACCAAATCCAGTGTTCTTTTCTACTACATTAACCTGACTACTCTGTTTCATATCTGTCATGCTCATTTTATAACCAGCATTTCTACCTTTTAGCAAAAGCAATGGATTAAGTTGATTAGTTCTATATGAAACAAAGTGCATGTTACCGAAGTCTGGAGTTGGAAGGGACCCCAACAAGATGACATCTATCATATACTTCATGAGTTGTCATCCAATCTTTACTTGAAGACCTCAGATGAAGAGGACACCAATACATCCCAACTTCCACATGAAAACCCTCCCTACCTAAATGTTTTATGGGACCCTCTTCTCATTTTGATAATTCAGTTGTTACAAAATTATATGTATATATATATACACACAGATACACTTTTATGTATATATATAACATACGTGTGTGTATACATGCATGTGTACGGTTAAGTGTGTATATGTATGTGCATATACATATTACAGTAAAACTATATTTTATATCTATCTATATATCATTTGTGTGTATATATACATGGATAAATGTGAGTATACATATAAATATTTCATTATATATGATTATAAATATGAGACACACATATAAATATGATACATACTGAATATACAACATAACTAGTAAGGTGCTAGCAAGATATAATGAAAGAACTGGAATTTTATAATGCCTCATTAAAATGAGGCTATTTTATCTTATTACAAATGTTAGAGTAAAAATCCACATGCAAACCATGATATCACTATTGGAGGACCAAGGAAAGAAAAAGTAAGAAACAATAAGACATCACACTCAAAGAGGCCTGGAAGAGTTTGAATGGAAAGTATAAGAAGCATTATCATATAAAGGAGAAGACATGACTGGCACAAGAAAATAAAAGGATATTTAAAAGTTAAAATATCACAAAGGTGCCTCTTTTCCAAACTCTGGTTTTATTTTCACCCAGATCTAACAATCCATAGCATTATAGAGACTTACAGAGGTGTTCTGTAAGGAGGCTAAGGTACAATTTAGTTGAACACTGATTAGAAATCAAAATATGAATGGTTGAATTCTGGGTAAATGTCTTTCTATAGCATTAACAGAATTCTGTTCTATCCAAAATCTTAAGCTATGTGTGTAGTTCTGGTAAAATATACTCTGAAAGACAACAATGGCTGAATGAAGCAATTTTTTTTTAAATTTTCAACAAATAGATTCTAAATTTACCATATTTTCTCATTTGAAAACTTGTGGAACAAGTATATATCACATATTTTAAAACAGAATAAGTAATACAAATAAAAGTAAAATACCTGCCACAATAAATATATTATGACAATATAATTAGTTGCATAAGACATTTTATACAAAAGAAATTTACTTTACTATTATCCATCTAGTTTCCTTCATAAAATATCATCAATACATGTAGTATTGCATCAGAAAGAAAACTACTTAGTTTTAAAACTCACTTGAGCAATTAGATAAATCACATTATGACAAATATATCCTGTTACAAATTATTAGCAACACATTCATTTTAGCCCCTAAGCTATTTAATCTTGCAAAATATAGCACTTGTCTTTTTATCTATAAATTGAATTTTATTTTGTGTAAAGAAGTTCACTTGTTCTCTGCCATCCTTCTTTCTTTCCACAATAAGGAAGGAAGGAAGGAAGGAATATACACAAACACATAAATCAATAGAAATTGATGGGGACAAGGAAAGCGAACAGGAAGGTTGAACAGAGAGGGAAGAATTGGGTAGATAATAGCCACAAGCAAATGCAATTTCAACTGTGGAGGAGGACAGATTATAAAGGCAAGATTAAAAGGAGAGGAAGAAAGGATATGATGAGACCTAGAAAACAGGTGTGGGCTAAGCAACATAGAGACAAAGAATAAAATCAGATGACTCCAATTATAGATCATTACTGTACTAATATTGATCCAACTCCCTTTCTTTTACCACCTTTTCTTTATAAAAAGAAGGCAGATGGGAAAGAAAATATCATAATAAAATGTAATGAAGGGAAAATGAATGAAACTATCATAATTGTGAATATGAATAGATAAACTCATCCATAACATGGATGAAGGTAATAGAATGGATTCAAAAGTAGAATCCAATATATTTACAGGAAGTACACTTGAAACACATTTGCACAACATTAACATGAGGGCCTGAAGAATAATCAATTATATCTCTGGTTGTTTAAAAAAAAATAAGGGTACCAATCATGGTCTCAAAAAAGGCAATAGTTCATTAAAAAAAAAAAACAACTAAAAGAGATAAGGATAAAAATCACATTATTTTAATCTAATCATAGGAAAAAGAAATAATAGAAGAAATACGTATATATATAAAATAGTATCTAAATGTCTAAAGCTAATGATAATTTACCTATATGGAGAAATAGATACAATAACACTTTTTGGGTACCCTAATTCGCTTCTTTTAGAATTAAACAAACATTTTTTTTTAAAGACAGATACACTAGAAAGAAGTTTAAGATCTGAATAGAGATTGGGAAAAGTTAGATATGAGAAACTCTGAGAAATAGTATCTAGATAAATATGAAAATATGAATATACACATATGCATATACAAGTGTATGTACATATATTGCTATCTTTTATTGTAATTTTTAAAAATGTTTAGGAACTAGGGCATAAAATTATATATATATATATATATACATATATATATATATATATATATATATATTTATACAAATGAGGAAAATCAAAGATATTAAACATATTCTTACTGACCGCAACACCATATGAATTATATTGAAAAGGGGAAAATGAAGATATAAATGAAGACGGAATAATGTAATCATAAAGAAGGTATAGATCAAAGAACAAATCATAACATGCAAAAAATTAATATCAAAGAAATTGTAACAATGAAACAACATATCAAAACTTGTGGGATGGAGTCAAAGCAGTCATGAGCAGAAAATTGATGTCTCCAAACACATTTAACTAAAGAGAAAAACAAGAGATTACAAAATGGACATTCCATTAAAACAAAACAAACTAAAAAAAAGTAATAAAATATTCCACAAAATTAAACATTTTGAAAAATGAAGAGATTAATTAAATTGAAAAAATGAATGAAAATAGGAATTAACATTAAAAAGACTAATAAAATATACAAACATTACCTGATTTGATTTTAATGGAGTAAAACCAAATTACCAAAACAAAAAAAAATTACAAAGGAAAAATGACAACAGATGAAGAGGAAATAAAAGATATTTTTTAGAAATAAGTTTTCCCAAATATAAGACAACATAACTGATGTTACAAATGTATCCAAAATGTCCATATTAACATAAGAAGAAATAGGGAATTTAAACAACTTGATTTTGGAAAAATAAATTGAACAAATCATAAATGAATACTTAAAAGACAGGGAAAAAACAGGCCCCGAAGGATGCATAAGTGGATTCTAGTATACATTCCAGGTGCAGTTAGCTCCAAGACTACATAATTTTTCTGCATGAAAAAAGAGGTTGCAGGAATATATTTTAAAAAATTATTCACCATGAGCAATTAGATTGAACTTATACTGGTAATTCAGGATTTGTTCAAATTTAAAAAAAAAAACACCTCTAAGCACAACAAACTACTTCAGTAGCAAGAACAATAAGCAAGTAAAATTGTTCCAATGAATGTAGAAAAGGTTTTTGAGAAAATATATGTTAAAAACACTAGAAAGCAGATGAATAGACTCTCTCCTGATAAGGAAAATAACATACTTCAAAACAAAGACAGTATTATCTGTGGTGGAGAAACACTGGAGATCTTTCCCATAAAATAAGGGATAAAGCAAGGATTTTCATTGTCACTGCTATTATTTAAAATAGTTTCAGAAATACTATCACAATAAGACAAAAATAAAAGGAAAATTAGTGAATAAGCATAGACGAAATTAGAAACAGAGGATGTGACATTATGTGATTTATCTAGATTTATTTAGATAAGCTAAAACATGAAGTAGAACAAAGATCAGTGTGCTTAATATAAAACTTAATCTTTTACATATTACTAATAAATCTAGCTGAAAGAATTTTTATTCTCATTCTAAATAATTCCAAATTACATTAAATATATGGGCTACTATCTACCAACTATTATATGAATTCAACTAAAGATAATTTTACAGAAATAAACAAAAAATAATTTGAGAAATGTTGATGACTCATTATTGAGCCATGCAATATAATAAAAAGTGCTATCACATCTAAATTAATTTACATATTTATTATCATACAAATGAAAGTAATGCGTTATTGTCTAGAGCAAGATCAAATAATAGCAAAATTCATCCAGAGGAACAAAAGTTCAAGAATCTCAAGAAAATAAAGAAAAAAGCAAGAATGAAGGGGATCAAGTAGTTCTAATCCCAAACTATCCTACAAATTTACTAATATCAAAATAGCCTGGTACAGGTTACAAAAGAAAAAGTTGATCAGTAAAATAGATTAGGTAGGAAAAAATGAATATAGTAACAGTGTTCAATAAATCCAAGGACCCCAATTATCAGGGTTGGCCTTAGCTATCTGAGGTAGGGGGGAGTGGTGGGAAGAAAGAGTGCTTAGAAAACTTCAGAAGAATCTAACAAAAATTTGATTTAGAACATCTCATAACATGTATCTTAACAAACTCCAAATATATAGATGACCTAAACATAAAAGTCATGTCATTAAAAAAATGTTGAGGAGAAAAGAAACTGCATTTCATAACCAAAGCTAGTGGAAGAATTATTACTTAAAAAAGGATAAAGAAGATCAAAAAAAATATAATTTGGATATACTATTCACCATTACCAATTAGATTGAACTTATACTAGTAATTCAGGATTTGTTCAAAGTAAAAAATATATATATATATATATATATACATATTTGGTATATATAAATATGTATATATATAATAAAATGCAAATAAATATAAATATAAATAAATTAAAAACCAAAATATATACAATTACATAAATTTAAAAAGTTTCTGCACAAACAAAATAAATATATTAGAATTAGAAGGGAAACAGACAATAAACATTTATGGCAAATTTCCTGATAATAGCTAATATTAAAGATAAAAGAGTTGACAGAAATTTTTTTTAAAGAACCATTCCTGAAAGATACTTTCAATGAATATAAACAGGCATTTCTCAAAAAAAGACAATAACAACAACAACAAAAGCCAAGAAAAGGCACATGAATATACTCCAACTCACCACTTAAAAGAGAAATGAAAAATTTTAAAATTCTAAGTTTCTACCTTATAGGAATTTGATTAGCAATGGTTGCCAAGGAGAAAAGTAGAAATTCAGGAAACGTATAATCAGAAATAGAGATGTTAATCAGATTCAGTGTAGGAAAGGACAGAGAGGCAATCTAAATGCTATACTGATAACCAAAAAAGTATTAAAATACTTGGAAGAGAGTGTCCAGCATATTGTGATCATTGTCTATCGGAAAAATATAAGGATACATGGAAAATAATTATGGTGAAAAATGATTAAGTTGTGATCCCCAACATTGGAGGAATAACACATTAAAGAGATGATAAATCTACTGTAGTATAAGAGAATGGGTTATGAAATAACTATCTGGAATAGTTGCTGTCAGAGATCTTTAAAAAACAGTTTAAAAGAGGGCAGGCATCACAAAAAAGGAGATAAAATGTAATTCCAGATTTCAGAAGGCAAAAGAAAGATTCTTCAAACTCCTGACAGTTAAGCTTGACTTTGATTCTTAAATACATGTATATATATCTATATATCTCTATATATATATATATATATATATAATTTTTATCAAAGATATGGTTTATAGGTATTTTCAAAGCACAAGAATCACAAACAAAAGAGGAACACGGTTCAGTGCCAAGTAAACTGTTGTTTCTTTGGCTACCATCACTTACTCCTTGACAAGTAAGTCAAGTATTTGCTGATTAAGGTACTTTTTAGGCTTGTTTTGTCTCCTTGCTCTGGTAATTGTGTGTTATCAGTTAAGCTACTGAATAAAAATGTTATGATTGATGTTGGTGTCATACCTATTGTCCATAATTACCCACTGCTATTATTAATAATTTCCGTAAATAGCTCAGGATTGAGTTGGTTCAATTGTACACAACTTTTTCCTCATCATTTCTTTTTCTAGATTTCTATTAGTTTTGATCTCCACTTCATGAAGTTGGTAGTCTGACTGTATAGAGGTCATCCAGGGATTATTCCTTTATCAACAATGAACCTTTTCCTGCCTCTTACGATATAATAAATTTTAATTTCTGTGATATTATTTGGTGCTTGATATGTTCAGAGTCTCCTTTCTTTTTATTTAACCAAAGTGTTCATGATGTAAAGGTATAGATTTCTGGGGAGTAGACAAATCTTTGGTCTTTTGCATTGTTTATTCTTGAGTATTGCATGACTCACTGACAAACGTAGAAATTATAAGTTCCCACTGTACTCATTGTTTTTAGGTTACTTTAAAACAACACATCTAAAAGAGATATGTGTCATTTTTACATCTTTCTTCCAACAAAATGTTTCCTACTCATATATTGAAACCATTTCAATTCCTTGAAAGATGGCAGAAATAGACTTGTTCAAAGATCCTCTGATCAGAGTCATCAAGAGAGGAATTAAATAGAGACATGACTGCTCACCAAAGACCTTCACTATTGTGATGGAGATCTAGTGAGGACCACAAGTTGAAGAGGGATTCCTTGTAAATGATAATGGCATCTAGTTGTTCCTTTTTTTTTTTTCCTGTTTGCAGATGACACTGTATCAAGCCCTGGAACATTACAGAGCTTTCTTGAAGAGTTCTATAACCACCTAAAATGGTGTGACCTAACCATTCAAAAGCAAGTGAATGAAGAATACATATTACCCAAGTCAGATTTTGATATGCAGTTGGAAGGACAAAATATAGAACTTGTCCATCAGTATATTTACCTATGACATACAGTTCGAAATGACAACGGATTAGACCCAAAACTGAACAACAGAGCAGTCTGGATTACCTTCATCAGATTCCAAGGCTCCTTTAATGTCCTTTTCCTTTAGTGAGACTTCTCTAAGAAATAATGGCCCATCTTTTAAATTTCAATGTTCTATCAATGAGGCTAAAGACCACATCTCAAGATGACAGAAAAAGTACTAACCTGCACTGGTTGAGTTTCCTCATCTAGAAGTTCCCTATGTAATTGAAGTTAGAGGTCCTTTTGTTAGCATGATGACCTTTGACCTAGAAATGTTCCAAACATGACTCTTGTAATTACAATTTTATGGATATTTTACTGGCATCCGAGTATGACTAACAAAAATATATATAATTGTAAATTATTATTATTAAACTTCAGGCACCATTAAATCACAATCACATGATCTGGCAACAGTTTATTATAGGTAGGGTCAGTTCAGAATGGCAAAGGAGACTGAACAGAGTGAAAGACCACTACTGGTGCCTGCCAGGCCCGTCTTCCCAACAGTGCACTATAGGATTGATATCACAGAAAGTTAATATGACATGTGAATTACAACAAGCAAAGAAAACCTGTCATTCTCAATTCAGTCTGAAGTACCTTAAATCTTGTTTGGGAAGCAGGATACCTAAATATTGTTTGTTTATCACTAAAATGCTTTGTCTCAAGCCCCTTCAAAGAGCTTTTTTTTTAAAGTATTGATACAAATGGTCCTTGAGAGAACCCAAATCCCATATAATTCCCTGTAGCATTAAAAAATTGATAAAGCCCTTCCTGAGCTGTTTTTTCCCCAAAAAACCCTTTCTTTTCTTTCTCTGTGATCATTTTTCACTTTACAAAGTCTGAATGCTTTCATGTCCACTTCACATTTTATATTTGTGTCTCCCATTCTACTTCAAACTGTTGCTTTGCTGCTAGTTATCTCTTTCATATGTTATCTCAGAGCCTGCCTGATATCTCCTTTCAGATTAAATGGAGACCAGAAGCATCCTGATAGGAGATAATTCTATACATTCTGAAAAATTCTCTAAAATGATGTCTGAGAGCTTGGCATAGAGCGAATACTAAGAAATGTTTCACTCTGAAACATGTCAACCTCAGGACTAGGGAAAGAAGATGTGGACATGCAAGTAACAACAATGAACACTACAAAGCATCTATGCCCATCCTAGACAATTAAAATTGGGGTCATGAAACCACAGAACATTAAATATGGAAGGGAACCCCAAAAATCATCTCTGACATGGCCTGAGAGCTCTCTTCTTAGAAAATAAATAATAATAATAATAACTAGTATTTCTATAGTGTTTTAAAGTTTGCAAAGCACTTTACAAATATTATCTAATTTAACAACCGGGAAGGTAGGTGTAATTATTTTTCTCATGTTGCAGATAAGGAAACAGAGGCAGGTATTAGTTAAATGATTTGCCCGGGGTCACACAACTAGTAAATGTCTGAGGTCAAACAAGAACTCTGATCTTCCTGACTGCATGGCTAGCACGCTATCCACTGTGCCATCTAGCTACTGAAGAAGGAGAAGGAGAGAAGAAAGGAAGGGAGGTGAGCAAAGGAAAGAAGGTGACAAAACAAAAAAGGGAAGGAAGAAGGTGAGGTAGAGGAGGAATTACTTGTGTCGGGCACCCCTTGTGCTTATTATGTGCTAGGCACTGAATTAGGTAACTGGCATAAAATACGAAAGTAAGACATTTCCTACCCTCAAGATACTTATATTCTAAGAGGGAGTGGTGGCCAGGAAAAGGATTTTTGGTCTATAGAATTATAGGAATTTTGGGTGAAACCCTAGGTCATTGATTGCTATGTACTCAGTAACACTGGTCATAACGATTTGATTATTATTTCCACAGAAAGAAGTAGAAAAGTTCAGGGTACATGAAGAATAACAGGGCAGATGACAAGATGCCCCTGCATTTACTGGTGTCTTGATGGATGTCTGTAAGGGCTGCGATGTGGAGTCTGGGGCCAGTGCGTTACAACATATTGGGTAAGTTTGCATTCATTCTTACCCACCAATCAAGACAACTCAGTCAACCATGGGGAGATGTTACTTAAAAACCAAATGGAGGATATGGGCAGTCATGGTCATGGGAAGGTCACTAGTAACTGGGGGAATCAAGATAGGCTTCCTAGAAGTTCTATGAAATGGAGGTGAAGAAAGACAACAAAAACCTTCGTGAAAACCCTGAAACAGAGGTATAAGTAACTGTAAATGGCCAATTTTGCTGGAACATCTGAATGTGTGAAGGAAAATGACATGCATAAGCCTGGAAATGTAAGCTGGAAATATAGGAAAAAATTTCACTATGCAGAGGACTTCATATTTAATCCTAGAAGCCAAAGGGACCCATATTAGCTTCTTGAGCAGGGAGTGATATTAGGTACATGTTATAGGGATATCGGTTTGACAGCTCCAGGATAGATTGGTTGGAGGGAGGAAAGACTAGGAGATGGGACATGAATTAGTGCACTCTTTAAATAGTCCAGGTGACAGCTAATGATGGTCTTATCTAGGGTGGTGGCTTTGTGGGTGAAGAGAAGAGAATGGACACAGTGCAGAGTATTTGGCACAAAGTTAGCAATTAATAAATAATTGACTGATTAATTAAGAATGTAAGGTGTACTTTGAAGGTAAGATAGACTGCAACAACTACAAATGGTCTCAAAGAGTGTTGCTACGTCTGCATAGAGGGTAAGGTTGAATCTAGTGGGCCTGAAATGATCACTGAAGTAGAGGGCCCAGGGCACATGTCTGAATATACCTATGCATGGAGAATGAGACAAGGATGATGACCTGACAAAGAAGAATGAGAAGTGAACAGAAAAGGAAAAGGAAAACCTGGTGACAGAAGTGGAATGAAAACTCAGTGAGAGGAGAGTCTCTAGAAGGAATGAGGGTACCAGAAAAAAGGCAACAAAAAACCAAAACAGTTCTGTAAGAACAGTGTATGAATTTTAAAACATAAAGAAATTAAAGGCAAAAAAAATTTTAGTATGTGTAAACACTTGGGGGGAATGATCAAAAAAGAGATAATACTGCTTGAGAGTAACAATGAGTAATGACACAGAGAGAAGCAAATATGTTCAAGTCACATTTGGCTTCATTTTTCTCTGCCAAGGAAAATTACCTTTGGATTGGAAAGGATAAATAAAAAATGGCTAATACTAAGTTGATAGCAATAATAAGTAAAGAGTTAATAAGAAAATACCTACCTACCCACTCCTAATTATTTCAAATCACCTGGGCTAGATAAATAATCTAGTTACTAAAAGATCTGGCAGGCATAATTGATGAGCAATTGTCAAAGTATTTTTTAAACAGTGTAGCCAATGTGAGAAATGTTGCAGCACTGAAGAAGGGAAAATGATATAGCATTTTTAAATTAGAAGAAAATGGTCTATGTAAACTTTAGACCAAGGAGCTTGACTCTAATTCCTGGCAAAATTTTTGAGTATATTATTGAAACTTACTAAAGAGGCCATGGTGGCATATAGAGAGGTATCCTCAGAGCCAGGAAGACAAGTTCCTCTATAACATACTGGCTGTGTAGTACTAGACAAATCACTTTACCCCTCCTTGCTCTAGGAAATTCTTTAAGTGTCAGAGGGTACACAGAGCAGGGGCATGATAAAAATGAAAATAGAATCAAAACTGAGCAGAATAGCTGGTGGCAAATGAAGAGATGGCTGGCATTTTGAGCCCTCTATAAAGAGGGGCTATGGGAGGTGGTTTTTGCTCCACCTTCTAGCTCTCCAATTAGAGGCAGAAGCAGTTGAGGGCACTGATGACGTGGGTAGCATAACTGAAGCAAACTACCTGATGATTAAGTTTCCCTGGTGGTGAGTTTATTGTGGGTAAGGCATGACGAAGATGGTGATGGAGTTGAAACCAAAGAGAGAAGTTGGTGGCAAATGAAAACAAATGCCTAGAATCATATTCTCATTCCTCCTCTACCTTGACTAGATTTCTACCTCTTTCCTTCTTCTCCTAGACCACCAATGTGGTGCCTGGTTTCATTATACTTTTCCTTTACACAAAGACTTCTTAAGAGTTTGTGGATAGGTATAAAAGGGTGGAAGAAATGCTAGATGAATGATGGAAGGCTAAATACATCCCAGACAATGTTTTTGAAAGAGGAAATTGTAGCAAAAATCTAATGTTTTTCCAAAAGGAAAAGATATAGATGTGACAAGAAAAAAAATCAAGCAGGAAGTTTAATTGAAGTCCCAAACATCTACAACTTGTTAGTAAGCACGGTAAAACTTTTCAACTCCTTTAATCTAAAACTTGTCATGTTTTTAATTAGGTTCACAATTCGAGTGGAGAGTAATTTTGCCTTAGAGAAGATGAAGATTACTTATTCCTCCTGGTGCTTGACCCTAATTTCTGTCCTTGGAAGAAGAAAAATAGCTTGTTTCCTTCTGAATACAAAGCAGATCAAGTACCGAGATGTATTAATCCATTCAGTGAGTCATTTTAGATTGTTCATGGTCTTTTCCAACATTTGTGAAGTTATATTTTATCAAGTCTTCCATTTGTATGGTATAATTGTTGATCCAGTTCCTGGCCACTGAGCATGGAATATCCAGGCTAATGGAAATTTCTCATGTGATATCCTCTTTATAACTGTTAACTGGGAGATTTTAATAACAGAACTTACCATGGTAGAGGATCTTTGCTAATGTCATCTTTCACCTCTTCTAACAGTTTCATTGACCTATTTTAATTCCCCACATCAAATTCAAGTTCTTCCCATTTAGTTTCAAAGGCTTCCAATAACTTTATTTTGCATTAAGGACAGAGGTAAGCACAGTGCTAAGAGTTATCAAATCACTTATTCTGAGTCTCACTCTAGGTACAAGGACACAGATGACATCACAATTAAATTTAAGGGAGAGAGTTTAGACAAACCAACTTTCAGAAAAATACAAATAAAACCAGGCTTCCCAAACTAGAATTGGAAGAATGAAAGATATCAATATGCACAAGGTAGCAGAGATGAAAGTAAACTAAAGTCTATTAAACCATGGCTTCTTAATGTTTGTTTGTTTGTTGATTTTAATAGTTTGCTAGGGAGCCAGTATGACATGGTGTATTGATGACCCACCTTTGAGTCAGGAATACCCAAGTTCAAATTCTGCCTCTGACATATACTAGCTAAGTGACATGGCCTAGTCAATTAACTTCTCAATATCATCACCAGTTCTCTAAGACTATAAATTATAGGTGATATGTGAATCAACATCTGAGAGAAGAGTTCCTACGTAGGAAATTTCCTACACTGATGAACTCCCAGATCCAGAACCACAGTCCCAGTAAATTGTTGTGCATATCTATAGAAAAACATAGGGTGATTTTATAATTTGTGCATATTCTAATATTCTTTTTAGTGAAGCTTAATAAATACACTTCAAAATAGATCACTGAATTAAATTGCCATTTTTATTCATCTTCTGAAGACATGCATGTAGGACAGTATACAATTACTTTAAGAAATAGAACACAGCGTATGAAGAAGTTGTCATAAGTTTTGGCAGAACCAAATAGAATTCATGCTCTCAGAACTGTATGATTCTCCTGAACTATCCTTTGTTTCTTTGAATTATTTCAGTTATACAGGCTCATAGATGAAGAGGGAGAAAATCTGCCCTCCCCCCCAAAAAAAACTGATAGAGTTTATTTAATGAGGATTACAAATACTTAAAATAATCAGCTCTACTTGTCTCCCATCCTTCGAAGAAGCCAGAGTATAATGTACTCTTTGTAAGAGATGATTTAACTGAAAGCAAAAGACATTGTACAAAATTTGAAACTAATGTCTTAGTTTAAATCTATCTATTTTCTGTGGCACCTAGGACACCCCTCACACAAATCCCCAGAAAAGTTTTCCCAGATTCAAGGCATTGTATGGGTGTGCACCCACTCTAAACTATAGTTCATGAGCCTCTTTTGAGGTGCTTAATTTTATCAGTCCAACAGAAGACATAATAGTAAAAAGTACCAGATAGTTAATCAAACAGCATTGCAAATGTAACATGAACATACCCCACCCCTTTACAGATGAAATACCACATATATGGTAATAAACTTCTAGCAGGAGTTGGTATTACATGTGCAGAGAACATGTATAACAAGGGAACATAAATAAAGGTTACAACCTAGGGAGCACATATGACACAAGAACCTATGAGGATATAGGTCTTAGTAACTCATGTGTCCAGAGTATATACATTTGGAAGGCCCAAATGTAGGGAAATACGTATCCAGGGAAACTCAAACCTCCTATCTTTCATAGCTTCTAGTATCCTTTGATAATGTAATAATAATGTTCTCTGCCACTTTCTGCTGGGTATTTTTACATCTGTATTTTCTTTTGGATGTGTCACTTTTTCAAGATATTCCATCTTTGTGCTAGATGCAGCATTTCATTACTACATTGACTACTCCACTGGTTTTATTGCTAATAAAATTATCTCTGCTATTTCTTTTGAGATGAGACTCTTCAGGACCACCCATTAGGTAGATGACTTTCATCTGCTAAGGTACCATGACAGTAATATAGGCTGACTAAGAGCTCAGTTATTTAGTCCATGGCCAAGGCTACATACTACCATGTCAAAGTGCCTCTAGACTAATATTAGGTAGATTTTTGACTGCTTCTGCCTTAGAGGTAATGATTTAAAGTTAGTGGTACCAGACAACCATGTGACCTTTTATTTTTTTTCCCACTACACCTGTGATTACATTGACATAAGTAACTTCTTGGTGAGAAGTATTTTTCCTAATTTTAAACATTTTTTAAGAGATGCAAATGAAGATTACAACATGAATGAGGGATCATCCAGGGACAAAATTATCTAAAGGGCTAAATATTTAAGGTGAACTTATTTATCCAGGAAAGCAGAGATAATTTAATTATATTCTACATATTAAAACTTATACTTCCATGGAAGTACATCTTTTTTCCCCCCCAGGGGATATACAATATGGTAGAAATATATTCTAGTAGGGAGGGGAAATACAAGAGACAAAAGAGAATACAAATATACTCCCACCTATCCAAGATGGATGGAAAAGGAATAGTACTTTTTCTAGTCTCCTGACAATCAATGGCTGGGAGAGTATTTATTAACATCACATGTTACTTTTGCTGAAGTAGAACCTATGTTATGGCATAGATAAATTATAAAAAATTGCAAAAATTCATAAATTCCATCAAAAAATCCTTCTTTATAGATTTAGCACTAGACTGAAATAAAATGACATTGTGAATAACAAGTGGAGTAGAAGAACAAACCATATAAATAATTGTCAACTATTTAAAAGAGATAAATAATGAAGCATTATATAAGAATTTTTATATGCAACTGTCAGTCCTTGGAGAGACAATTTTAAATATGAAAAATATCATAACAAAATGGAAAAAGAAAGGATTAATGAGCTGGACATTCAGTTAAAACCTGGGAAATGAATAAATTAATGAACCCCAATAATAACAAAAGAAAAAATCCTAGAAGTTGGAAAAGAAATAGATAAAATGGGAAATGGAAAAGGCTAGAAAAGTGATAAAATGAAGTTTTTTAATGACTGCAAAAATCAATAAACTTATTAATTAACTGAATAAAAAACACCGAGGAAAATGAAATAAAAATTTAAAATGAACAAGGTGAATTCACAATGAATAAAAAAGAACAAAAAGAAACTACAAATTACATAATTACATGATGACAAATAATAATTTAACGAGACTTTAATAGAAATGGATGAATATCTACTAAAACTTATACCCAAACTAATAAAACAAAAAATGGAAATCTTCCAAAAACCCTATTTCAGGAAATTGAAAAAGCTTCAAAGGAATTTCAAAAGGGGAAAAAAAATCTAATCCACATGGGTTTATGGGTGCATCCTATCATATCTGAAGAGCAATTGCTACCTATTTTTTAACAATATTTTCAATAATGGAAAAATAATTTCCCAAAGTTCTTTATAGGACAAATATGACTGTACTATCAAAACCGAGGAGGAAAAGAGAAGTCCAGATAGATATCACTAATGAATAGAGATAGGGACTGGACCTATCATTTCATTGATGTAAGTAAATCTCCATGTGAGGAAACTCCATTTATCAATGCAGGCCAGCACCTTTAGTGCAAATTATAACTTTAGAGAATTGCTTAGAGTGCAGAGAGGTTAAATAACTTGTCCATGGTCACATAGTATATGTCATAGGCAGGGTTTAGAACTCAGGTCTTTCTGGCTTCAAGGCTAACTCTTTCTACTCACTACTCCTCATTGCCTCTGAAGCACTCCATTGGAGATAGCTCTCCAAGTTTATGTTGACCCATTAACGACTAATCTTTGTGTCCAGTCATTCTACTATTTCCCAAATCCATATAACTATTAAAATCTAGCCCATATATTTTCACGTTGTTTATGAAGACCACATGAGAGATTCTATTGAATCTGAGAAGAATTCCATTGAATTCTGAGAGAATTCTATTGAAATCTCAGTATACTATTACAAGCAGAAACTGCCTTGATTTTTCTCTTTGTATAGCCAGGATTAGCACAGTGCTTGGAACCCAGTAAATATCTAATGTACTTTTTTCTTCCTGCATTTATTCATTTATTTACACATAATTTCCATTATCTAATAGTTTAGTTCCTTTTTTGTCTCTAACATGGCTATGAGGTTAGTAGGACCAGACTTGTTTTTGATGAAGGAATGTTAGCTTTTAATTATTACCACTTCTCTAAGTATTCACAAGGCAATTGATAATTCATTCTAGAATTTTTCCAGTAATTGAAGTTAACATCACTAACCTAATCTTTCAGGCTCCATTATTTCTTCATTTTTCTGGATATGGGGACATCACTAACCCTTCTGCAGTCCTCCAAAATATTTCCAGTTTTCCATATACTTTTTTCTTTTCTCTTTCTCTTCTTTTCCTTCCTTCCTTTTTTCCTTCCTTTCCCCCTCTTTTCTGTCTATCCCTTTGATCTTCTAAGACTGGACCCAATGCTAATGCTAATTGACACAAAAGCTTTGATATGCTTTGTTTTTATAGCCTGAACCAGGGCAACCTGGTAGCCTTTGGCTACCAAGAGTTCATCCTAATTGTGCCAGTCTTGGTGAGGATACCCAAGAAGCATTGCTTACTCTAACTCAGAACTCATTGACTCAAAAAATGTGTTGGCTTCAACTTTGTTGGCTGCAGACACTACAGGCATGGCACAGCATATGTGGCTCCATGAGTTTTTGAATTTCACTGATAGCAGCTCAGCAATCATGCAGGTCTTTTTGGTTTCAAGGCTAACTTCCTATTCACTCCTCATTGCACTGGAGAGATCTTTCCAAGTTTATGTTGACCCTTAATGACTAACCTTTGTGTCCAATCATTATACCATTTCCCAAATCCATGTAATTCTTATTATCTAGTTAGTTTCTAGTTTGTTCAGTCGTTGTGATTTAAACTCCTCAGGGTCAGTTAGGTGTTCTCTTAGATCTCTCATGTTCATCTTCAACTTACAGTTAATCATTTTTTTTTCTGTGTGTGTAAATATCACAGGATCATAGATTCAGAGTCGGAATTGGCCTTAAAGGTCACAATGAGTTCAGCCCCACATAAACAAACTGAAGATTAGAAAAGTAATTTGCCCAGGTCACACAGCAGTATATGTCTGTGGTGGAATGTATTATTTTTTTTTTTTTGGTGAGGCAATTGGGGTTAAGTGACTTGCCTAGAGTCACACAGCTAGTGACTGTCAAGTGTCTGAGGCTGGGTTCGAACTCAGGTCCTCCTGACTCCAAGCCGGTGCTCTATCTACTACACCACCTAGCTGCCCCTCTGAGGTGGAATTTGAAGCTGCTCTCCTGAATCAATTCCAGCTCACTACCCACAGCACCATAAGTCGTGTCATTATTGTGGTCATCATCATTAGTTGTCAAATTGGCTTCTAATATTCCTGACATGATCCTTACAGGATCGTGGTGCACTTGTGTGTCCATCCTCAATTACTTGTCCTTAATGCTATCTGCTGTACTATGAATCATAGACTTAGAGATGTAAGGGGCCTTACAGTAACAGTTAAGTGACTTTCCTAAGATTACATCAGTAGTAAGTACCAAAATTCAGTATTTGAACTTAATAATTCTTCTGACTCCAAATACAGCAGACTCCCCATTCTATTATGATCCTTCACAAATCATTTTAAAAAATGGTTGGTCATATTATTCTCTTGAGCCATTTTCTCCTCATCAGAATTATTTATACATGTTTTTCATAATTTAATTGCTGAGTTTCCTTTCCTTTTGGTGTCATCTCTTCCTAAAGAATTTTAGTCCACTGAATTCTACTTATCTTTTAAGTAAACTTTCTGAAAACTACCTTATTCAAATCTAGGGTACGTGTCACTATACCCAGATTCCCACTTCTCTGTCATGAACTCTAAGAAGGAAAAGTTGAAGTGCTCCCAAGTTTCCTTTCATCTGTCCTTCAGCCACCAGGTCAGAATTATATTTAGAATATAAATTTCTCTTGTTGTCTATTTCATTTTTGGAGGAAAAAATAAAGAAATTTTTATTAACACATCATGAATTTCTCAGCTGCTGTGTGTACTTTTGGTGGAGAGAGCACAGGAACAGATGAATGAAGAGCTTAAATCCCCTACCTTTGCAATATCATGCCTCTGTACCAGATTTATGATCTATTTCTCTAAATTCTTATTTAATCCCTCCTTCTGTCTAGACTTCAGTTTAGATTGGTAATACTGCTTCTGTTTCTATTTGTTGACACCAACCCAAGGGCTGTCCCATATTTCCCCCCTTTAGATGCCTGGATTTTCTCACTTAAATGTGTGTTCTCAGTGGTACTCCTTTATCCTTTTATCTATTCATTTCTACTGAAACAAGGTATATCTGTACAGATCCATTTTCTGTTGATGAGGCATATCCCACCAAATTACAGACCCATGAGGTCAAATTCACTGTCTTGGTTTGGATTTCTAATTTCCCTTTTTCACTAGCCATATTTTGATCATTGTCCAATTAATGTTATATGTTTTCAGTTTTGCTCTTTTCTTACATAGTTTGCTATAAACTACTGATACTCTCTATTGCTATTTTTCCCATGTTGTAGCTGCCATTCTATGGGCATGGGTTACAAAGATTTATGTGGATCATTTTCTCCCTATATTTCCCTTTTCAATTTTTTAAAATTTTATTCACACCTTTTGTTTAAACAAGATCTCTCTCCCATTCCATAAGCCTTCTCTTGTAACAAATATGTCTGAAACAGAAACTATTACCTTTTCCCCAAAACCTGCCCTTTTCCCCAACTCTCCTATTATACTTCAGAGCACCACCATTTTCCTAGGCTTACAACCTTAGAGTTATTCTCAACTCTTCACTCACACTAATCAAAAATATTCAATCATTTTTCAGATCTTGTCCTTTCTACATTCACAATATCTCTCCTATATGTCTTCTCTCTACTTATACTTCCAAAATTCTAGTACAGGCCCTCACCATCTCTCACCTAGACTACTGTAATATCCTTCTATAACCAGTGTTTCTTTGACTCAAGTCTCTCCCCACTCCAATCCATTCACTCCTCAGCTGCCAAAGGAATTTGTCTACAGCCCAGGGTCGAGAAAACCCAGGCATTACCATTTACCTCTAGGATCAAATACAAATGTGATGTAAATGTTAAATAAAAAAAAGAGAAGTATCACAAATATGGCTGGGGAAAAAAAACTTCTCAAAACAACGAATAGAGGAGATCATAAGAGAGAATAATGATAATTTGAATTATACAAATTTGAAAATACATTTACATAAAATGTACCACAGGAGAGGAAGAGGAAGAGGGAGAAAGATAGAGAGACAGAGAGAGACAAAGACAGGCAGAAGAAAAATGAAAGGATGAAAGGTTTGTAATTATGTGAAACAAGTCACAAAAACATCTATATCCTTTAATCCAGAAATACCCCCAAGACATTGAAGACAAAAAAGGGTCCCAAAACATTTATAGCAGAGCTTTTTATGTTAAGAAATAACTGGAAACATTGTTGTAGCTATCATTTGGGGAATGATTGAACAAATTGTGGTGCATCAATGTAATGGAATAATACAGGACTGTAACAAATAATAAATATGAAGAATTCTGAGAAGTTTTAAGAGATTCATATAAACTGATTCACAGTCAACTAAACTGAAGCAAGAAAATCAGATATATACAATTACTATAGCAATAAAAACAGAATAACAAAACCAATGTTGCATAATCACAAAGACCAAGCTTGGCCTTGGAGAACAGTTAAAAAATTCATTTTCCTCCTTTTGTTGCAGGTGGAAGATGATAGAATATATAATATTTCACCTGCTACCTAGATATAACCATTGTCAGATGGTTTTACTGAACTGTTTTTCTTTTATCTTTTAGTGTCAATCAGTTAACAAGCATTTCGGGGAACAAAGAATGTTAGAAAGCAACAACAACATAGTACTTGCCCTCAGGAACTTCACATTCCAATGGGGAACACAGTATGCACATAATTATATATTTACATAATACATACCATATAAGTAGACAGTAATCTCAACTGGAAAGCACTAACAGAAGTGAGGGGGAAAGGGTGGACCAGGAAAGGTTTCATGCAGAAGGATGTGAGCTTAGTTTTGAAGGAAGAGGAGGAAACTATGACACAGGATTGAGGAGGAGGGGAATTTCAGGCTTGGGTCAGTATATGCCAAAGAACAGAATCAGGAGAGTATTGAGTGTAAAGAAAACAAGTAAGCCAATGTAAGTGCATTTGAGAGTATTTCCAAGTGGGTAAATTGTAGCAATAGTGGTTAAGTATGAGAGTCAAACTTTAAATACTAAAGAGAAGATTTTGTGTAATGAGGCTTGTCTGGACATCCCTGGATCCTTTAGCATGTAGGCACTCTTACCACGTGGATGAGGATAGTATTCTCCTTTGACTGGCTACACAGCCGGAAAAACTGTAGAAATGTTATATCTTTAAATCTGGTCAGACTGAGATAGTAGCCTTTTTCAAACAAATACTCCCAAGCCCATTTCTTGGAACCTGGGTAAAAAGGAGGGGGAAGGTATTCCTTTCTCCTGGTGCCAGCACTGTGGGTGAACAATGATCTTCATTCCTTGGATATAACTACAAAGAGGGCTGCAGGACAGGAAAAGGTATCTGTCTCAATCTGGCCAACTTTATGATAGCCTTTTTCCTATACAACCAAAGGAGGTTTTGTAGTTGTTGTTCAGTGGTTTTACAGTCATGTCTCACTTTTTGTGACCCCATTTGGGGTTTTCTTGGCAAACATGCTGCAGTAGCTTGCCATTTCCTTCTCCAGGTTATTTTATAAATGAGGAAATTGAGGAAAACAGGGTTAAGTGACTTGCCTAGGGACACATAGCTATTAAGTGTCTGAGGACGTATTTGAGCTCAGGTCCTCCTGATTCCAGGCACCTGTGATAGATCCATTGTGCCACTTAACTGCTACTTTGATGCTACTCCCATTTACATGGTAGAGGATGCTGAAACATCTCCGTGCAGGTGATCTAAGCATTTTATTTATTTTATTTTATACTCCCCTAATTCTGTGACTTATTTATGATATGACTTTTTATATTTAGTCTAGTAGTTGTTTGGAACTTATTATAGTATGTGTGTGATGCCAGAATAAATATATTATCTATTTATTTTAATTTCTAGACTACTATTCAGCAAGCTGTTGGTTTTAGCCTGGTTATTATTTTTTTAATTTATCTATTTTTCTGCCTCTTTCCCTCTTCTAATTCCTTTCCTAATTAAGTGAGTAGTTTAAAATCTGTGCTAGGTCCTAAGGAAACTAACATAGCAATAAAACAGTTCTTGCTCTCGAGGAATTTACATTCTTCCAGGGGAGGCATCATATACCCACTTAAGTACATAGAGAGAGTAAAAACAAAATCAAGGTTAGTGAGGAGGTAATTAACAGATAGATCAGGAAAGGCTTCATAAAGTAGTTAGTGCCTGAGCTGATTCTTGAGAATGTAAGGAATTCTTTTGGGTGGAAGTGAGGATGGAGAACATTCCTGGCACTGGAGATAACCATTAGCAAAAACACAGAGATGAGGAAACTATAAACAGCAAGAATTTGGGTCTGGCTATATCTTAGGGTAGGATATGGGAAGCAACAATCCAACGAAACACCAGGCTGGAAAAGTAGATTGGGATCTGACAGCAAAGGACTTTAAAGGACAAAGTTTATATTTTATCACAGAAGCATTATGAAGCCACTAGAATTTATTTAGTAAGACACCAACATAGTCAGACCTGTGCTTAAGAAAAATCATGTGACCTCACATAAGTAGGCTACAACCCCTGGACCTAGATGACGTTCCAGGTCATTACATTTAGCAGTTCAGCTGTCATCTTCCCAGTGGTTGCTATGAATCTCTTTCATGTCCAGAGGCCTAGGCAGTACAACAGAACAACATAGGTAAAGTCACAAACAACAAATGTTCCCTATCACACTGTTCTCATTTATAAGAAAAATGGTTGTGTAAGAGCAATGAGTGGCCTAACTAATGCCTTTCCAGAGATTTAACTTCTCCGTCTTTTATCTGAAAGCAACGTCAGAGGAGAAGGTAGACTAGTATAGTCCTCAGGGAGGGCTGCTTCCTAGCTACTACTTACCATTCTCCTAGCTCAGGAGACCTAGCTTCATGAAAAGGATGGCATAGTGATAAAGAGCTCATGAGGTAGCTGGATTCACGTGTTGGACATTAAGGGCACTTTACTATAATAAGTTCATTATCTAAGGATTTTAACTAATACATTAGACAATCTAGGGAACACTCACAAAGAATGAGGCCCCTTGACCATAACTATCCTTGAAACAGAATAATGAATCAATCTTGATTTCACATGGCTTAAATTTGTAAACATCTAAGGATGATTTATAGTTAATGTCTTCCTACAGTGTTCCACACATGGAAAAATAGGAAAAAAAAGTCAAATGTAACTTTAATTTGTAGGAACAAAAGTATTAAAAGTCAATTGGAAAACAATTAGAACTGGAAGACAATTAGAACTGGAAGACAATTAGAACTGGAAGACAATTAGAACTGGAAGACAATTCGAACCATACCACAAAAAGTCACTAAATTATGCGTGACTTTTAACCTAGCAATGCCACTACTAGTGGTGTACTGATAAAGAAATTTAGGGTCATTAAAAGCTCAAGCCCTGGAATACTGCAGAGCTTCCTGATAGAGGTTAGCAAATAATCAAAAGAGTTTTGCCTAATAATCCGTAAAAGAAAAACCAGGTGGATGAAGACCATCTGGAAGGATGTCTGAAAAAATATCTATTGCCTACATTACAATATGCATTTTTAGCTCTGAACTTCGTTTAAAATGATTGCAATCTTGAAATCAGATGGCAGACTGGACTCATGGCCAAGAGCTCTTCAGGGGGTACATTCAGTTTGTCAGAGACATACTGAAGACTATGGATTAGGCAGCACCAGCATTAGTGAAAAGACTTTAGCATCTCCATCCAGGAGGTAATGAGCCCAACAGGAAAGAATCAGAGGCACAAGGGAAGCAACCAAATGGGAAAAAACAAGGCAAGGGGAACCAAAAAGAGAAACTGAAAGAAGGGGTGAACTGTGCCAGAGAAAAGAGAAATTGAAGTAATCCACCAAACCCTGTAAAATTATCTTGAAACAGAAGAACCAGAATAAAGTAATCATACTCTCAAAGGACTAAGGGATGTTCCCTAAAAAAGTCTGTTCTCCCCTCAACTTCTCACCATATCTATCAAGCGCTTGACATTGTAATATACTCTGTTCATTTTGTTGCTACCTTTAATTTAGGACAGAGATCTAAATATCTGTCTGAATATTATTTTCCTACGTGAATGCTTGGAACTATTGTAATTTCACAATAAACTCCTCAAAATATTAGAGAAAGGGCAATAAGGACCTGACGGATATTATACTGCCTCTAAATAAATCTCTAGGAAAAGAGACAGGGTAAGAGAGGTGAAGTCTAAGTAGATTCAACTACACATTTTCTAGAACATGGGAAGAAGCAGAAAGTATCAAATGCCTTCTAAATTACCCTCCAGTACTATCTATTATCTATATACCTCTCTATCTCTCTCTCGATACCTATATATGTTTATATATGTATACATATACACACATATTAATATATGCACATGCTACATAAACATATGTGCACAATATAATAAATGTGTATGTGTATATTCTGCACGTTTAGGTAGATATATAAATATGTATTGTGTGTGTATACCTGTACATGTTTATATATGTCATATACATGCATGGACAAATTCTCCATGTATCACAAAAGTTATTTTGCATAAGATTCAAATAAGAGAAGTATTTCCTACTAATGATAAGCTTATTCAAATATTTCTTTGTTTTAATATAAATTTATTTTTAGTTTTCAACATTCACCTACACAAGTTTTGAGTTCCAAATTTTCACCCCATCTCACCCCTCCCCCACCCCAAGATGGCATGCATTCTGAATATCCCTTCCCCAGTCTGTCCTCTCTTCTATCTCTTCCCCCTCTTCTCTTATCCTCTTCCCCTTCTATTTTCCTGTAGGGCAGAATAGACTTCTGTACCTCATTTCCTGTATTTCTTACTCCCCAGTAGCATGTAAAAACATTTTTTTAAACATTGTTTTTAAAACTTTAGGTTTCAAATTTTCTTTCTTCCTCCCTCCCCGCCCACCCTCATTGAAAAGGCAAGCAACTCAATATAAGTTGTACATGTGCAGTTATGCAAAACACTTCCATAGTAGACATGTTGTGAAAAACTAACTCTATTTCCCTAAATCCTATCCTGCCCTCCCATTTATTTTATTCTTTCTTTTGACTCTGTCCCTCCTCAGAAGAATTTACTTCTGATTACACCCTTTCCCAGTTTGCCCTCCTCTCTGTCATCCCCCTGCTCTCTGGTCCCCTTCTCCCCCTATTTTCCTGTAGGGTAAGACAGATTTCCATACCTAACTGAATGTGTATATTATTCCCTCCTTAAGCCAAATCCTATGAGAATAAGATTCACTCTTACCGTCCCCCATTTCCCCTCCAATGTAAGAGCCTTTTCTTTTCTGTTTTTTTTTGTGTGTGTGTGAGATAATTTACCCCATTCTACTCTCCCTTTCTTCTTCTCCAAATATAATCCTCCCTTATCTCCAGATAGACCCCTTAATCTTCAACTCAACCTGTGCCCTCTATCTATCTATCTATCTATCTATCTATCTATCTATCTATCTATCTATCTATCTATACATACATATAACTTTTTTCCTCCAACTACCCTAATACTGACAAAGGTCTCATGAGTTATAAATATCATCTTTCCAATTTGAACAGTTCAATCATAATAAGTCTTTTATGATTTCTCTTTCCTGTTTACCTCTTCATGTTCCACTTGAGTCCTGTATTTGAAAATCAAATTTTCTATTCAGCTCTGGTCTTTTCATCAGGAATGCTTGAAAGTCCTCTATTTCACTGAATGACCTTTTTGTCCCCTGAAGGGTTATACCCAGTTTTGCTGGGTAGGTGATTCTTGGTTGTAATCCCATCTCTTTTGCCCTCCGGAATATTATATTCCATGCCCTGTGGTCCTTTAATGTAGAAGCTGCTAAATCTCGTGTTATTCTGATTGTGTTTCCACAATACTTGAACTGTTTCCTTTTGGCAGCTTGTGATATTTTCTCCTTGACCAGGGAACTCTTGAATTTGGTTACAATGTTCCTAGGAGTTTTCCTTTGGGGATCTCTTTCAATTTCTATTTTGCCCTCTGGTTCTAATATATCAGGGCAGTTTTCCTTGATAATTTCTTGAAAGATGATGTCTAAGCTCTTTTTTTGATCATGGCTTTCAGATAGTCCAATAATTTTTAAATTCTCTCTCCTGGATCTATTTTCCAGGTCAGTTGTTTTTCCAATGAGATATTTCACATTGTTTTCTAATTTTTCATTCTTTTGGATTTGTTTTACAGTGTCTTGATTTCTCATAAAGTCACTAGCTTCCAATTGCTCTATTCTAATTTTTAAGGAAGTATTTTCTTCAGTAATCTTTTGGACTTCCTTTTCCATCTGGCCAATTTTCTTTTTAGGGCATTTTTCTCCTCATTGGCTTTTTGGACCTCTTTTGCCATTTGGGTTAGGCTATTTTTTAAGGTGTTATTTTCTTCAGTATTTTTTGGGTCTCCTTTAGCAAGCTGTTGACTTGTTTTTCATGATTTTCTTGCATCACTCTCATTTCTCTTCCCAGTTTTCTCTACTTCCTTACTTGCTTTTCAAATCCCTTTTGACCTCTTCCAAGGCCTGGGACTGATTCATATTTTTCTTGGAGGCTTTAGATGTAGGACCTTTGACTTTGTTGTCTTCTTCTGGTTGTATATTTTGATCTTCCTTTTCACCAAAGTAAGATAATATAGTCTGACTCTTTTTGCACTGCTTGCTCATGATCCCAGCCAATTACCTGAGTTTTAAACTCTTTGTTAAGTCTAAGTTAAGAGTCTGCTTCCAATGTGGAGAATGCATTGTTCCAAGCTTCAGGGGTTTCTACAGCTGTTTTCAGAGATACTTATAGGGACCTGTAAATTATCAGTTCTTCCAAGGTGGTATGATAAGGGGAAAGGTGTTTGCTCCTTTCCTGGCCTGTGACCACAAGTATTCCTTTCTGTCCTGTAACTGTGAGGAGGGATTCCTCTCCACAGCCACTACAAACTCCACTGGGCTAGCGCTCCTCCTCACCCCAGGACCGCCACCCAGAACTGTGACCCAGATCCACACACGGGCAAAGCAAGAGATTTCTGACTCAGCACTGGCAAAGAGATCCCCACAATCTGTCCCTGATTAGCCACTGGATTCCCCCTCAGTCTATGGGCTGGAAGCTTGGGAAGCAGGTGCCCCCCCCCAGGGGAATGGGGAATGGAGTTGAGACCCTGCCTTCCTCTCTCAGCACCAACAGAAACAGACTTTTCCCACTGACCTTCTAAGTTGTCTTTAGCATTGGTGGATTGAGGAGTCTGGAAACCTCCACAGCTGCCTGCGATTCAGTCCTCTAGGGCCTGCTCCAGGTTTGCTGCGGCCTGCGCGACCACGATGTACTCCACTCCCAGCCCTGCGCAATACACCTTTCTGATCAATCATCCAGGTTGTCTTGGGCTGGAAATTTGTTTCACTCTGTCTTTTTGTGGGTTCTGCTGCTTCAGAATTTGTTTAGAGCTATTTTTTATGAGTATTTGGAGGAGTTTGGGGGAGAGCTCAAGCAAGTCACTGCTTTCACTCCACCATCTTGGCTCCGCCCAAATATTTCTAATTCATAGAGGACATCATGTTAATGACCTTGAGCTCTGGAGAAGTAAAAAGAACCTGAATTCCAAGTCAGAGGACCTGGGTCCAGATCCTAGTTCCACTGCTTAGTGTATTAATGACTTCGGGTGAATTGCTTTGCCACTCTGGTCGTCAGTAGTCTCATCTGTGAAATAACTAGGGTGGACTAGATGATCGGTAAGGTCCCTTTCAGCTCTAAATCTCTGATCCTTTGATTCTTCTTGATCTAAATCTATAATGCTATAATCTTATGACAATTAGGTCTCCTCAGTGAAACCCACAATACTTGAGATAGATTGGTGGAAATAATTATAGTCTCTAATTTAACACACCACACTAGGCTACCATGAGATTCAATCTTCCAACTTTTATATTATAAGAATGCACCCATCTAAATGTTGACACTGGAAAGACAGAGAGGTAAAGTAAGTACATACGTTGCTCAGATTAAGACATGTAGCCTGACATAAAGCCAATCAAATTAGCATATCCACATGTACATCTTAAATATAGACTACAAATGGATAATTAACTGAGTCTGGGATTAGATAGAAAGAGTTCAGGCTTGATTGTATTGGGGAGATGGTGAAGTACTTTCAATGGCTACACATTGCTCATTACTGCAAAATTCCATCTCATTAACCTTTGGGATCCCAGAGCAATCACTCAAGTCCTACTGATGCTTTATCATGGTAATGAGAGCATCCATGAAGAGATTTTGCATTTTATAAACCTACTTCCATGGCACATAAGCCCTGGCATATCCTACCAACCTGGAGAGTTTCAAGTTGGTGGTCCTGGTGATAGATTGGGCCTGTTTTCCAACTAAACCAGCCAAGCTAAATTTCAAGAAGTTCATTAGAGTGTATTCAAAGAGATGAATATAAAGCTATGAATTTTACAGACACTTGGAAGACGATCACTAATTGTTAGATAGATTGCAATCTACAATATGTTTAAAAAGAATAGCCAAGATATTCAAAGAACAAGAGGAATCATTAGCTGGCATTTAGTGCTCTTCATTTTGCAAAGCTCTTTACATATGTTAACTCATTTGATTCTTAGGACAATCCTGTGAATTAGATACCATTGTTATCTCCTCTTTACAGTTGAGGAAATCGTCTGAGAATTTAGTAAGGTGCTCTTGACTTCAAATTCAGGGCTCAATCTGTTAGGGCAGATCTTCTATGGAGGGCCTGTGAGAAAAGAATCATCTAGGAAAAAATATGACACATTTTAGTTTATGAAGTACTTTGCATCTTTTAATTCACTTGATCCTTAACTTTATAAGGTAGGTAATGTATCATTGTATTCATTGTTCACATGAGTAAACTGACATTGAGAGAGACAAAGTAATCAACCCAACCACATCTTATAAATGGAAGAATAAATAGATTCATGTCTTCTTTCTACTACTCTGGGTTGAAGTTCCCATCAAATGTAGAGAGTACTTAGACCAGTGAAATAACAGATCTATTCAAAGAATCGTCAAGGTTAACCAAAAATTTCATACACCTGTTAGACTGCTCCCTATGTCTTTTGAACACACTTTCAGACTTGATTAGTGATCTTTTATGGGTAACCTCTTCTGAGTTTAGTATTAGAGTTCTGTATGTGGTTTCAGGGAATTTTTTTTAAGTTATGTTAATTCTTTTTAGTACTACAAGTCTTTCCTGATGTTGATGGGGTGTAGGCCCAAGCTGAGATCTTAGCTCCTCGCCCCAAAGGGAATGTGACTCCCATTTGCCTACAGGCCCCAGTCCTTATCTCCCTTTGAAAGCCTTAGACCTTTTAATCTTATTCAGATGCCGCTTTGCCCCTTGCCCTAAAAAGAATCTGGCTCTCATTTTAGGTTCCTTATCAACTCCCCTTGTCAACTCCCCTCATCTCCCTTTGAAAGCCCTAGTCACATCTTTTTGATCTCATTCAGATGCCTTTCAGTTCCTTCACTATCTATTCCCATTGTCTATTCAGTCTCTTAGACATTCCAATAAGAATTCTCACCCAGACCCTTTTCCCAGACCATTTTCTCAGACCCTTCCTTGGTCACCCAAAGTCACTTTAGTATATAAGATCTACCCAGGCCCCCATTCAGACGCTGAGAATCTCATGCCCAAAATGCTGAAACTTTCTTATGCCCACTTGTCATTATGGGCATCACGTGGCCTATATATGTTTTATCACTAATAAACTTTTCCTCTGGCTGGAAGATTTGAGTTGAATTCATTCAGACAGGGCCTGGCATCACAATCTCAGGGATTCCCAGCAGCTCCCCATGAACCTCTAGACCCCTTCAATATGAATTTCTCCTTCCTTTGAAACCTCCTTTGTGACAAATAAATATGGCCAGCAAAACAATTAGATCTGATGGTGTGTACAAAATGTTGCTTAGCCTCGCATTTCTCTACCAGGAACAGGGCAGTATATTCTATCATGTGGTCTTCTGGATAGAGACAGATCATTATTATAATGATAAGAATTCATCTGCCTTTTGGTTTTTCCATTTATATTCATGCAGTCTGTACTTTATTATGCTGTTTTTTCCTTCTCTTCACAACATTTTATATAAATCAATTACATCAATGAGTAAGTCTGTACCAGGCACTTTGACTAGGCATTGGGGATTCAAGAAAAAGACACACTCTGCCCTCAAGAAGTTTCTATTTGTCTACTGACCTCATATGATTACAAAAAAGTAAGTATAAGATAGATACTGAATAAATACATACAGGTTTTTGAGGCAGGAAGGACTAGGTGAACAAATAACAACTTGAGAAAGCAGGACAGGCCTCTTGAATGAGGTTACATATGAGCAGAATCTTGAAAAGAGTGGGTAGTAACAAGAGGTTAACATGAGAAGCGAGAGTATTTGAAGCTTACAGGGTACAAGCGCATAGAGAAAGGAGAAGGAATGTGCTGTACTGGAAAAATAAGCAGACAATTTTGACTAGGGAGCATAGTGGGGAAAATAATAGCCTGAACAGAGAAGTTGAAACCAGATCATGATGGGGTTTAAGCATTGAACAGAAGAGTTTATTATTTCTCCCAAAGTCAACAGGGAGCCAAGGGAAGCTTCTTGAGCTGAGGAATGACGGATCATGCCATGCTTCACTGAACCTCATATGAATCAATTTCATTACATTACATTCAATTTGCTCCACCACTCCCCATATGATGGGTTCCAACTTTGTTTCCAGTTTTGGTTTTTTGGGGTTTTCTTTTGGCCATAGAAAAGAAGCTGATAAGATGTTTTGGAATTTGTGCAGTCTTTCTTCTTTAAAAAAAAAATCCTCTAGAGTACATGCCTAACAGATAATTATGCCATAAAAATTGGCATGAATAAAAATACATTATTTCCTTTCAAATGAGAAAGCTGGACCAAAACCATTTCTCTATTGACCATTAGCTGCTGTTTCAATGCAAGGTTTGATTGTTAATGTACATAAATTCAAAAACACAGAGTAAACATTACATTGTGAAATCTAATGTTTTCCCACAGTAGAGAAGATACAGGATACATATTTTAAAAGATAATCAAATGACAGTGTCATGGAATTACAATGAAAGAAATATCATTTCTTTTTTTATTTGGAATAAGTCACAGGGGAAAAGAAGTCTTATTTTGTCTTATTAATTCAAATACAAATTAATACAGTGATATTTGCACTGAAAATACCACTCAGGACAAGAGATCTATTCCTATTGACCCCAACAAAGCCGAAACACATTGTTTTAGAAGCATTTGCAAGTGTACATAGAAGGAAATAAATTGTAATGAGTCCAGCAGCAAATTCTTAGGAAAAAACAGAACAAAGTCTTCTTGCTTCCTTACCAAGATAAACACAGCCTAAAATCAACTTAAAGTTGATTTCCAATTTTTCTCCCTTTAATATAACACAGTAAATATTTAACTTCCCTAGTAATCATCAGTGAATGAGAGTTCCTCATAAATGAACTTCCCAGCTGACTGAAGCTATTAAACAAAGAAACTTCTTTTATTTTGATCATTTTGGATAGGAGCCTTTCTAGAAAGGTATTATTGTTCCCTTGCCTTCTCAAACAAGGAATAATAGAAATTATTTTATCCTTTAAAATGTTGTTACTGAGTCATTACTGTAAATTAGTATCATCTCCTATAATATGGTAGAAATATTAAAACATAGTGGAGTCAAGGTCCACTGAGGTACAAAGTTATTTAGCCTTTCACCAAACCCCAGCTTACTGTACTGTTTGAGGTCTTATGTCGGCTTTTTTATAGTCCTTCTATCACTTCTAACTGCTGTCATCATTTCAGTCTTTATTAGCTACATTTTTATTGGTTGCTTTCTTCTAATCTATGGAGAATAAAATATGACAGTGCATTAGAATGAAAAGAAATATGATAAATAGAATCTAAGTAAGAGTTCAAGAGGTTCTAGTAATAGAAAGGTGCATAGATTTAATAAATGGAAGTCCATTTTTCAGGAAAAGGACCCACATATGCAAAAGTATTTATAGCAGCTCTTTCTGCGGTGGCAAAGAATTGGAAGTTGAGGGGATGCCCATCAATTGGGGAAAGGCTAAACAAGTTGCAATATATGAAGTCAACGGAATATCATTGTGCAATAAGAAATGATGAGCAGGCAGACTTCAGAAAAACCTGGAAAGACTTTGTCTGTTGCTGAGTGAAATGAGCAGAATCAGGATAACATTGTACATAGCCACAGCCACACTATGCAATGATTGACTTTGATAGACTTGGATCTTCTCAGCAATGCAAGAATCTAAGAAGGCTCCAAAGATTAAGATGGAAAATGCTATTCACATTCAGAGAAACAACTATGGAGTCTGAATGCATATGGAAGCATACTACTTGCTCTCCTTTTCCTTTGTTATTTTGTTTTATTATTCATTTTCATGGTTCCTCCCAATAGTTCTAATTGTTCTTTAGATCATAACTAATGGGAAAATGTGCTTAATAAGAATGTATAAGTAAAGCCTATGTCAGATTGCATGCTGTCTTGGGCAGGGGGAGGATATGAAGGGGAAGAAAATTAAAAACTCAAAATCTTATGGAAGTAAATGTTGGAAGCTAGAAATAAATAAATTATTATAAAAATAAAACTGATTTACAAAAAAAGAAATGGAGGTCTGTTTTAGCTATTCTAAGACCTTCCTGGTTTGCTTTCTGGCTGTTAGCTGCCTTCCAGAATACAGAATTGTCATATCATGATGCTTTGGGCTCACTGTACCCTGTAACATCACATATTTTTCCTTCCTTAAGAAATCTTGGGCCAGTTAGGTGGCACAGTGGATAGAGCTCTGACCTTGGAGTCAAGATGACCTGAGTTCAAGTCCAGTCTCAGACATATAACACTTACTAGCTGTGTGACCCTGGGCAAGTTACTTAACCCCAAATGCCTCACCAAATAGAAAAAGAAAAGAAAAAAAAGAAATCCGAAGATCTGATAGGTTGTTGGTTCTCCTTCTATGTTGCTGTTGCTGTACATGTTGTTGTTGTCAAGCTTTTCTTTTGCTCTGACTCTCTTAGGCAGAAACAGTGTATCAACCTTCTGATTCTCCGTATGCCTGTTTGAAGGCTTGAGGCTTTAAAATGCATTATAGAGAAACCAAAAAGAAAACAAATTACAAAAGTGTTGTATATTAACACTTGTCTTACAATCTAACTGTAGACAACTAGTCCTGATTTTTTCTTAGTTGTTTCTTCCTTCCTCACTGAGACCTTTCTCTTGGGTCTTCTCACTCCTATCTGAGCTAAGTGGTAGATCAGTTTAAGGGTTCTCTCTGCTTGATTCAGTTTGGAAAAAATATTGGTAATCTCAGCCCGATTAGGATGCATTTCCCCATCTATTGCTTTAGGTAGGTCATTTGCATACCTAAGTATGCAAATGACTTCCTTATCATCTATTCTTTGGCTGTTCCTTCCTACTAAGATATATCCTTTCTTGAACTTCCATTCAGCCAACCATTCTGACCATCTTGGCTTATGTTATGCCCTGACACTGATGCAAATATCCACTCTACCCAACCCTCAGTTTCTATCTCTTCTTCTGAGAACTGCAACCAAAACAATGTTATCATTTTTTTTTTTTTGCTGAAAAGGCTGTGTCAATTGCCCCGTGGGTTAAATCACTATGCCTGTGAGTCCCCAGATATCCCCTTCCCTCACCAGTACTCCTATATATGCATTGTCTTTGCCCAGGGGTGGGAAAACTGTGGTCTCAAGGCCACACATGACCTTCCAGGTCCTTAGGAGCAGCCTTTTGACTAAGTCCAAGGTTACTGAACAAATCATTTCATTAAGGGGATTTATTCAATGAAGTTTGGATTCAGAGGGCCACACTGAGGACCTAGAGGTCACATGTGACCTCGAGGCCACAGCTTCTCCACCCCGATCTTGCCCTATTACCTAGAGGGTAAGAATAGCTTTATTTTTGAATTCACATCCCTGGCAAACAATAAGCATTTAGTAATTGAGGCATATAGCTAATATAGTGAATAGAGTGCTGAGCCTGGAGTCAGGAAGTTGTTCTTGGTGTCCAGTCATTTCAGTATCGTCTGAGACTTTATGACCTCATTCGGGGTTTTCTTGGCAAAGATACAGGAGTGATTTGCCATTTCTTTCTCCAGGTCATTTTACAATGAGGAAACTAAGACAAATGATGTTAGGTGGCCTGCCCAGGGTCACAGAGCTAGTAAATGTCCAAGGCCAGATTTGAACTCAAGTCTTCCTGACTCCAGGCCTGACACTGTATCCACTAGCTGTCCATGGAGCCAGAAGACCTGAGTTCTCAGATACTTATTAGCTGTGTGAACCTGGGTAAATCACTTAACCTCTGTTTTAGTTTCCCATCTGCAAAATGGGGATAATAATAACACCTGCCTCCTTTGGTTGTTGTGAGGATTAAACGAGACTTTTTATAATGAAGTTTTTCCTATACCTCTTTCTTTCCCTATAATGATATCTGGATATTCCCATCTCTAGAAATCATATGATTGGAGATATAGAAAAAGAGGCCAGCCTTCATGATTCCCTCTCTGGGCCAGGCATTCCATAGGCCCTCAGCTCAAAGCCCCTTAATAGACTTACTTATTTCTCTACTCTGACCATATACCTTCTCACTAACTTCCTTTGACTCCCGTTTCACTGATACAGCTGAAATGACAGATGTTTTGAACACTTTCTTGTAACCGGTTATTACATCCATCTACTTCTCAGATATCAAGTTACTCCATATGGACTACTTGTGCCCCACTTGTGATAGAGCCTTCTGAGCTTGTATTGGTCTGATCAGCCACAGTCAGAAACATTATACTTTGACCCCCAACATAGCGATGTCATTCTGGTCCTTTTTGAGAACAATGGACAACAACCAACCAACCAAGTTGCTAAGGGAACATGTCTCATAGCCTCCTTCCCCAGGGGAATAGGTGTCTATAAAATTCAGGCTTGAAACATGAAAAAGTACTGAGACAGTAGGTATTAATGGAAAATCCTTTCTTCTCAATAAAATTTCAATAAAAGCTACATGTGACATGATGCATATAAAAAGAGTAGGTAACTAATTTATCAATCATTATGGTTATAGACCAGTATAATTGAAATACTGGACTAAAATGAATTCTACCCTAATGAATGATTCAATAATTATAGCAGGATTCTTTATTACTGAGTCAATTAATAACCATAGTAGCTATTTTACTTTAATGGAACAATAAAATAATTATAGTAGAAAGTTAAAATTTTGATCTATGTTATTGAATCCATCAAAGATTACTAAAATATAGAATTTTAAGAGATCTGTGAGGTACATACATATGTACATACATATATGCATATGTATACATACATTGTTTCTTGCTGTGGTCTGTATCCATATCCACTGAAGGTACTAAGGAAGAGAGAAAAAGACCAAAGCCAGCACATTAAGCAATTCAATACATCAAGGCTATTTGCTATCTAGACATTTATTGGCAGATAGATAAAGAGAAGAAACTACACTGGGAGACAGATAGAACTTCAAATGGGGAAGGGAAGATTGTGGTGGAGGTTGATTGACCCAAAAGAAGTAGAACACAGATAAAGCATTTAACATGACACAGAAGAATATTTTACCTGCCAAGGCTCAAAGTAAACCCTTGACAATAGTTACCTGAAGGACTAGGCAAGTAGAATTACTATCGAGGGTTATATCATAACTATAAAAGTAGTCAAAGTGAGAAGTAATGAGGTTGAAGTTTGGGCAGTAAATGTGGGACTAAAAAAGATATTGACATAGAATATTAATCCTGGAAGGGGGTCTCAGTCTGACCTGTTAAATTTACAGATGAAGAAATCTAGCCCCAGAATTGCTTAAAGTCATATTAAATTCACACAACTTTTGTCTTTTATAGAGTGTATACAATTAAACTTTGATAATACCAATCATCTCAATTTCACTGTACCTCATTGTTAAAGGGGAAAACAATTTTATGACTTCTGGGGAAATGTTTCTAAAATATAGGTGGGGAAAGAAGATAGAAATAATACATAAATGCAATATTGTAAATGCCACCCAAGCAGCCACTGCATGGTGAGGCTTGGCAATACACTAAAAGGAGGGACTTAAGCTCTATTGGTATTCTACTGCCATTACAGAAGGAGGAAAGGAAGTATTTTTTGTTTGCTTTGTTGGAGGTCCAAAATTTAAGCTCCTAACATTAATTATGTATGTGTGTGTGGTGTGTGTGTGTGAGATTATTTCTCCAGTACAAAATTTGGGACCATTCAGTTGCAGAAATTGATGCCCATGTGGCTTTAAAATACTGACCCTTTCTAAGAAAGTGATATAAACTACCTTTCTATTTCTTCTTTTTTATTTACTTTTAAATATACTTATTTTGTTAAATATTTTCCAATTACATGAAAAATGTTATCATTTTTAAAATTTTGAATTCCAAATTCTCTTCCTTCTTCCCACCCCTCCTCTGTCCTTGAGAAAGCAAATATTATAATGTTATGCATATGAAGTCATGCAGCCCTTGACCTCAGAATGATAAAATAGATGGTATTTCCCTATAAAAGTACTCAGCTGTGCTTGTGAAGCACCAAGTCAGAAGACTGGATTGAAAGAGGTAAGATTTCAGATCTAGTTAGAAGCAACAGTGTTCTTCTGCTGAGGAAGTTTAATGTTATTGTCCATTTCATATTCATGATGGTAAAGAGACTGGAGTGTAGAGGGCCAGCTCTGGAGTGTTGGAGGGCTTAGGCCAGCCCAGGTCTTACCGGTAGTTTGTACTAAGCCTGACAGCTGTGTAAACTCAGGATGTCGGCTCACCACCCCCCTGTTCCGTCTCTTGAGAACAGCATGCAGGAAGGGATAAAACGGCTAGGGTACAGGACAGGATGCAGGAAAGAAAGTAACAGACAACACACAAGGAAATTAGGAAAACACTTAATTAAGTTTGTGTTTTACATGGAAAAATAATGTTACTATTGCTTGATCCAGTACTATATAAGCCTGAGCTCTCAGATCAATAAACAGAGTTTGTTCTTCACTGCTCCCACCTGGCCCGTCTATTTCTTTTTCTCTTTACTCTCCACCAGCATTAGACAACAGCCGTGAACATATGAAACTTGGTTGAAGCAATTATATAAAAATGATGGCCTCATTCATGCATGGTCTGAGAGACTGAAATGGGATTTTAGGACATAGAGCAACAAGTCCTATAGGTACCTGTGCAGATGAAAAAAATTAGAGTAACTTGAACTTGAAGCATCATCTGGTATTGATTTACGCAAAGATTGTACCCTTACATTTTAGCTCTATACCAGTGTAAAGGATAGGGGCTCCCATCAACATGAGTATCAACCTTAGAAGGTACATGAAGGACTAGTTGCCCCTCTCTGGGTATACATACACTTTACTTCTTGCTCTTTATACACAGAGAATGGGGATCCTTTGAGGGCCTTTGAACAGGGATTGACATGATTAGAGTCATAACTAGATTTTTTTTTTCTTAGAAGAAAAACAACTAGGGTAGGAGCATAGGGAATGCAGAGGGCAATTCCACCATTGGTTTTGATCACACAAGAAGAAAAAAAGGTCTGTTCCTTCCACCTTTACCAAATCACCTCCCTCCACTCTTCCCCATTCCCAGATTAGGTGAGAGGTTGGGTTCAGGAAAGGGACCCTAAGGAGTGGTATCTATACCATGTATAGGTTGGTGAAGGGTGATGGTTACTGTGGGAAGGAAAGTCCCTCTCCCCTCCCTCCCAGCAAGAAAACATAACCTCCCTACCCCCCAGAAATAACCTTTGTTCAGCAAAATGGCTGTGGACATCATCACAATCGTGCATTAGGAGCATTAATCTGGTAGTGGAATAAAGGATGGATCAGAGAGGAGAAATGCTGAAGATAAAGAGCACATTTAGAAGACTATTGTAAGAATCAAGGTGTGAGGCAATAAAGACCTGACCTAGAGCATTGGAACTGGAGTGAAAGGGAAAGGAAGGAAGAGAGACTGCAAAGGTATAATTGAAAAGACGGCAGCTAATTAAGCATAAGAGATTACTAGCCTGTTATCATAACTTGTTAAGGTATAATTGTTACTCCTGTTTCAAAGGATAACTATCTGTACTATTTGTACCCATCCTATTTGCATCACATTTTCTATCTTTATAGTCCATTTTTATAAACATTAAACAAATTAAAATGAATTTCCCACAAACCTGATTTCTGGCAATTAGGAAAAATTACAAAACAGTGAAATTTTATCTGAGAAATTGCTTGACTGAGCTGGCTGTAAGAGTTGAAAAGGGAATGCATACTTTACCTAAATAAATCATTTGTCATTTTGAAATGGTATATTGGCTGTAAACTGAAAAGTCATAAACAAACAACAGAAAAGAAAGTCAGCGTTTTGAAAAGACACATATTTCTTGCTCCAGAGGGGGAAAAAAAGCAATAACACTGGAACTTCAATAGCAAGTCCAATAACACTCCAATAGGTCTAGCTATATTATTGTCTATTACTTGTTAAGACTCCAGGTATGAAATGTTTTTTCATTATTCATAACATTTATTATTGGCATAGGATGCAAGAAAAACAACATCAAAAGCAAGTTCTAAAATCTGTTTGAAAGTAAAAGGCTGCTAGTAGAGCAAAATGGGCATTTTTAGGTGTTTCATTATATTTTGTGTTTTACTTGAAAATTATTATTTATAACCTTACCAATCATGTTCTAAATTAGAATAAAATATAATAGAGTGTCCTGGATGACCTTCTCCTCAAACTCAAAGATTCATGCAATCTTTCCAAATGCCCAATTTTGTTTCCAAAATAACCACAAGAAAAAGTAATGGCCAGCTTCATTAAAAGGCCAGCACTTATGCTGCATGGCTTCAAGACCAGGGGAAATATGACATTTAGAAACAGAAGAGGGAGAGCCTACAGAGAAAAATGACAAAAAAAATTTATTTGAAAGTGAAGAATTCCAAATCACAGTGTTTTTATAGAAAGTTTCAAATCAGGAAAGCTTTGTTTATTTTTATTTTTTCTTTGATATTATTCCATGAATCTGCTATTAAAGTGATATTTCTGGATTTATATTATATGGAATGTATGCATTTATAGTAGCAATATTACACTTTGGGGAGATACATTTCAGGAGTTAATACTTATTCAAATGTTCTTCATGCATAGTTCAGATGAATCATGTAAGTGGCTGAAGAGTCATCTTTAATTGTGCTTTAAGTTTTGTGAAATTACTGGTTTTTTGGACAGATCTAGACAAACCAAAAATATTCATCAAGACATGTAAATTAATGAAGTTAATCAACATGGGCTTAGGTACACAGAAGAGGTTCTCAGCACTTCTATCTAATCTTTTACCTAATTGATCAAAGTAGAAAGAGTTATTATAGAAGAAAACAAATGAATAATTCACTTGGTATATGTTTAGAAAGAAAAATCATTTCAAAAATAAATTTCTTCTGCCAGAATAAATCAAAAGCAAAATGACTGCTTTTATTCATGAGTTAAAACAATATAAGCAATCTTCAAAATGTATTAGCTATTTATGAAAGATATTTCTCTAAAATTTAGCCATGGTGGTTAAGCCAAATAGCTGTTTCAAAGTTGCACAGAGAGATCTGGAAGGATCCTTAGAGGTCACCTGATTCAACACCTTCATTTCACAAATGCAAAAACTAGGGCCCAAGTCTTAAGTAGCTTACCAAAGGTCACACAGGTAGGAAGCGGAAAATCTGGAATTTGAATCCTTGTCCTCTGACCCCAAATCCAGCATAATGGAAAACTTATTACCCCTAAATGTGATTTTGGTTAAACATTTTTTTTTAAATTTAGACTTTAAAAAGCAAGGTGTTCCTTGCCTTTTTCAAAGAGATGAGGGACTTTTTGATTGGAGACTTACACATAATCTCAGACTCATTTGCTCTTTGGGTTCATTTTGATGAACTGCTTTTTATCTTGCTTTTTTTTTATTCCTTATGACTCAATGGGCATGAGGTTGGGAAGGGATACATACAGAAATGAAGCTAACATAAAAACAAAATATTTCAATAAAAATGCCAACTTAAAAATTATTTCAATCATTATTTTTTAAATCAACACTAGGATAGTAGCAAATATTTCTTTCAATACCACTGTCACTCAGATAAGTTTGTAGCTTGACTAAATCACTTTCACTGTTTGGACTGATAATCTTATTAGAGTTTTATAGTGGTCTGTCAATTACTTCTGGGCAACTTACACACACACACACACACACACACATATATAGACATACATATATATATATATATATATATTCATATATATACATATATATGTATATATCATATATACATATATATACATGTATATATACATATGTATATACATATATATATACATATATATATACATGTATATATATATGTATATATATATATATATATATATATATATATATATATATATATATATACATATATATCCATAGAGGTTTTCTTTATTCAACAAATGCTTTAAAGTGCTCAGTCAAATCTGTAAAATTATAAATAATAAATGAGTTGCCCACTTGCATTTTTAGAGAGAAGTTCTCTCTAAAAAATTCGCAATACCAGTGAAATAATAGGTTGAGACCAACTATGTATGCACAAGTGTGTATGCGCAAGCACACAGGTGAGCTATATTAATAAACCTGCACATTTTAAGTTTGTACAGAATTTTTTAGGGAATCATTTCATTTGAGCCTCACACCAACCTTTTACGATAAATGAAAGTTATTATTATATGCATTTTACAAATGAGGAAACTGTGGTTCAGAGAAGTTAAGTGACTCACCCAAGGTCACATTGCTAACATATGTCAAAAGGCAGTATTGAAATACAGGTCTTCCCAATTCCAAGTGTAGCATTTTATATATTTAGATATTAACTTTGACTGTGATGCCCCCTTCACAGGAAGAATATGAATCAGTTTTTAGAATGACTTTTTCTCAATAAGTGACTTGCCATTGAAAATGTCTGCTTCTCCATATTTGAGACACATCTATAGTTGTAGCTGTAGACAAGCCACCTTTGGGGTCCTTTCTCCATTGATGAGTTCATCCTGAAATGTCCATTTTGAGGAAAGATCCAGATTAGCCATCCCTCATTCTTTAGAATTCATTACAATGACTCAGTCACACCTCCTCTCTGTTAGACCCTTCTCCTACTGTTGAGCTTTGCCTAGAACCTCAATTTTGAAGAAGGGTCCAGACTAGCCATCTTTCTCTCCCTCATTCTCCTCCCTTCCATCTCTGACCCTCCCTTTAACTCACCTTTTATGCACTGTCTTCTTTTATTTTAATAAAAGTTCTTTGAGGGTAGTGGCTGTCTTTCTTCTAGCTTATATTTGTGTTCCCAGAGTTTAGGATAGTGACTGACACTTAGTAAGCATTTAATAAATGCTGGCTGGTTGATTGATTGAATGAATTAATATGACCCATAAAGAGGCTGAAAGATAAATTATTGATTTGATAAAGTCCCAGGACACATCTGGTTAGAAGGGCAACATAAAGTCTGTAGCCTAGCATAGATCTCTTGACCAACACACCAGCAATATTTCAAAGGGCACCAAATGAAATGGTTACGAATAAATCACTGTTGACTTCCTTTACTCAGTCAAAGACTTTACAAGACATGGCCAGCAACCTGTGGGCACTCTAAGTGATGATACAGCAGAAAGGCATAAAGCTAGTTTGACGTTTTGGGACCTGTAGCCACAATAAGGGGAAAAAACCCTACAAATTTCTGGATAGGCCGTGGAGGAAGACAGAAAGTACTCTGCCCCTAAGAAGGCATTCATGCCTCAAAAACCTCTAAGCAGCCTAAAACCAGCATGGCTCCTAGTAGGTTGATAGCCCAAGGAAAAGAAAAGAATAGAACATAAGCATCTCACTCTTGGGTTGCCCTCCAAGAAGCCTGAAACCAGCACGTTCTCTGATATTCAGTGGTTGTACCAATGGATCATTAAGATAAAGATTAGAGTTGACTAGAGTCTTCCAGAAGGAGTGAAAGATTGATCTCTGATATCTAATGAGGACCAATCAAAGCTGAAATAAATAACTTCTACTTAATGATCGCACAAAGAGGAGGAGACAGATGAGGCCAAGAACAGAACCAGCACTGAGCCTCTGGGTGACAGAGGCAGAAGAAATCAAAGTTATGGCAGACAGTGGGAAGTGGTACTATCCATCCATACTACCTTTTCTTTTGTGAGACATTTGGGTTAAGTGACTTGCCCAGAGTCTCATAGCTAGTGAGTATTATGTGTCTAAGGTTGGATTTGAACTCAGGTTCTCCTGACTCCAGGGCCAGTACTCTATCTACTGCACCACCTAGCTGCCCCTATCCATCCCTTCCCTTTTGCTTTTTTGTGAGGCAATCAGGGTTAAGTAACTTGCCCAGGATTACACAGCTAGTGAGGGTCATGTGTCTGAGACCAGATTTGAACTCAGGTCCTCCCAACTCCAAGGCCGAAGCTCTATCTACTACTCCACCTAGCTGCCCCTTATCCATCCCTTCTTGAAATGAGGTGGTATGACACAGTAGCACCCAGATGAGGCTAGTCAGGGTCTGCTTAGTCTATTCAATAGTTCAGTAAGAGGTGGAGCTTACTCAAAGCACAACATCTCAATCTAGGAACTGAGGCTGGAAGAAGTAAACAAAAGAAAATTCAAATATACAATGAAGAAACACTATGAATTAAGAGAAGTCCAAGAACAAAACTCAGATTAAGAGAGTAACACTGCAATACTCACAAACAGAGCAGCCTTGGGGGAAAATAATGGCTTGGTCATAAATACTTCCAGAATGGATGGTATATGTAAAATAAGAGAAAAAAATAAATGAAAGTACTTATAGAGATAATTAGAGGATGAATAGCGTTGAATAAAGGGTAGAAAACCTTACCTTACTGGTAGACTCCCTAAAAAATTAGAATGGAACTAACAGAGCTCAGTGATTTAATGAAGTGAAAAGTAATATTAAAATAAAGTTAAAAGACTGGAAAATTACAAAAATATATGTGGCATGTATTGTCCTTCAGTAGATAGCCAGAGTCCAGTTTGATTTTTTGTCTTCCTCAGTTTTCCTGTTTTCATTTTCAGCTTGTTTCATCAACACATGATGTGGAAAGAGAGAGAGAGAGAGGGAGAGGGAGAGGGAAAGGGAGAGGGGAAGGGGAAGAGAGAGAGATAGAGGGGGGGAAAGAGAGAGAGAGAGAGGGAGAGAGAGAAAGAGAGGGAGGAGAGAGAGAGGAGAGAGAGAGAGAGAGAGAGAGAGAGAGAGAGAGAGAGGGAGAGAGAGAGATCAAACTAAATTTGGAGTCAGAATTCTTGAATTTGAACCTCTGACATTTACTATCTAGGTGACAAAGGCACAAACGCTATAGGATCTGGTTTGCTCAACTACAAAATAAACACTATATCCTAGGATCCTATATGTCTTTTCTCTCTAAGTTCTGCTCTAGCTCTCTCCGTTGTCTCTTGGATTCTGATGCCTGGTGTCCAAACATTAGCTATTTCTAAATATTTACCACCTTGCTATAAGCTCCTGCCTGGTAGACAATGACATGTTGAATCTAATACCCAGTAGAACATTAAATTAAATTGTGGTTTGGTGACTTGATTAGAGGTTCATCTACATTTTAGATTTTAATTTTGGCTCAGTCACTGGGTGACATTAAGTTATTTAACCTCTCTGGGGCTCAATTTCCTCTCCTGTAAAACTGGGAGCAAAGGAAAGTGGACAGATGATCTCTAGTGTCCATTTCAGGTTAAACATTGCATAACTCTTTTATTTCCTATAGGAGTTTCTGTTTACTACTTAGGATTCAGTGTGTCATATTTCCCTCTCCATTAGGACTACAGAATTGTCCCTATTAATAAAATACTTCAGGGTTTGTAAAATACCATCCTCACAACAATTCTGTGAAGCATGTAAGGTCATTATTGTTAACTCTATTTTACAGAAAAGGAAACTGAGGTTCAGAGATACAAAGCATTTGTCAAATTCACAGAGCAAGTAAGTGCTAGGAATCATGACTCAAATTTGGATTAACTAATTCCAGCCCTGCTGCTCTTTCTACTGCATCACAGTTCTCATACAAAAAGAAGATTAATGTTTCCTGCCTCAGGAGATCTTAAACTCCTTGAAGGTAGAAGTTATCACAGTTTTGTTTTTGCATGCCCAGTGCCTACCATACTGTATTTAAATACTAGGTGCTTAATAACTGCTTGTGAATGGAACTATTGAAATAATGTTTTCCAAGAAGCAATTTATCTTAAACTCTTCACACAACAATGTACATATCCTTAAGTCCTAAGGTTTAATTTTTTTTTTATAGATATAACCAATAAATTGCCAAAGACAGCTATGTAATACCTAATTTGTGAACTTTAGAACAAGAAGGTGAGAAAATTAATTTCCATTATGAAGGAACAACATTCCCATACATAGTATCAATTTCCCACAGAAACAATTAGTACACAATCCCTGATAATTTTTAAATCTCAAGATAGAAATTCATATCGTGACTACAAACAATGTCACAATTCTAATGTTATTAAGAAATTGCCCACAATCTCCAACCAGGTGAACAAGGACCGATTCTACATCTCAATTTAATTTCTGTCACTCTTTGAAAAGATTAAATGACCATATTGTTACCAAAATCCAATTGCCTTACATAAAGGTTAAAATAGGTATTAAAATCCATTTGTGTTTCTAGCATACACAGGAAAGAAAAACAATATTCTTTTCAACATATTCCCTTGGCTCTCTCACCATCTGCATGAGAAGCCTAGTAAGAGAGGACTTGTCTTTCAACATCAATCTCCTAACATTAGAGATGAAATTAAGAAACTTCTGTCAGATCACAGCTGTTTGCATTTGATGACAGTTGTTGTGATAAGGCATGAAATTAAAAGCAGGCAATACTGTCTAGAATTATGGCTCAGATACTGGCAATGAGACTGACAATAGGGGTTTGATGATGAAAATATGTGTTAGAGTGGATACTCCTTACAAAGTAGAACAAAGCTGTAGACATGCATTTACTAGGTGAATTCTTGTAAATATTAGCTATTTTTATTGTTATTGTTGCTATTCTTGTTCTAAGCCCAGTCTAAGCCTGGGCTTGAGAGTATATAAACCAATATAACAATACAATAATAAAATGCCAACTAAATGCCCAGGAATAGTTGTAAACTTATTAAATAGATACAGATATAAATCTAACAACTAGGCATAGATATCAACCTGTCAAATAGACATAGACATAAATCTATCAAATAAATATCAATATAAATCTAATCTAGGTGTTGTCCTCTGGAGATATAATAGCATACTTTATGTATATGTCAGGATACTGATCTCAGATGTTAGAGTGAGAGATAGATAGGACCCAACCTCTTCATACTTCCCATAAAAACAACAACCAGAAAGAAGACAACATCAACAGTAATAATAATAAACATAAAAGAAGACAGAAATGGCCTAATACATAGATAAGAAAAACTTTTAAACAAAAATTATTTGAAATGAGTGAAGTGGGAAAAAGAGTACACAATTTTAAATATGAAGAGAAAGGGAATCAGCCAAAGTATTAAAAACATTGAAAATTGAAAAAGAAAATTCACAAGATATTCCAAAAGGTCCTAAAATGAATAAATGAAACATTAAAAGTAATTCAGCAAAAATTAACAGAGCTAAGAAAATGAGAATAAAAGCACTCAAAGAGTAAAAAAAAAAGTCAGATTAGGAAATCAAGGCAAAATGTAAAACCATGAAAAAAGAGCAAAATGAAACAACCAAAAAAAAGTGACCATGACAAATACAATAGAAAATCAAAAAGAAGATATCAATTCAACAAGCATTAATAAAATATTTACTATGTATCAGGTACTGTGCTCAACACTGCAGATACAAAGACAAACAAAAACCATTTACCCTAAAAGAAATTAAATTCTCCTAGAAATGAGGTATAGGTATACCAATAAATGCATATGAAATATATAGAAAACAAATTCAAAGTAATCTGGGGAGGTGAAGGCACCAGCTTCTAGGACAAATGGGAAAGGTATTGTTTAGAAAGCAGAACTTGATCTGAACCTTGAGGCTGTTTGAGAGGTTCCAAGATGTAAAGATGGAGACAGAGGCATGAGAGATATCCTGAGCAAAGGCAGGGTGAGAGGACACGGGTGCCCTGTATGGGGAAGAGCAAGTAGGCCAGTTTGCAAGGAATTCAGGGTATGTGAGAAGAGTAAGGGGGATTAGTCTTAAAGATATGCTAGATTGTGAAAAGTAATACATGACAAACACAGGACTTTTTTATTGTATTCTAGAGGCACTAAGGCCAGATTAAAGCTTTTTGACTAGAGTCCTGACATCATCAGACCTATATTTTAGGAACATAAATTTGACACTTGTGTAGAGGATGGATTGAAGGACAGAGAGAGACCAAATGAAGGAAGATCAACTTGGAAGGCATTTTAAAGTATGGGCAAGAGGTAATGAGTCTTGAACTAGGGTGTTTGATATGTGAATAGAGCGGAAATGATGAAATTTGGCAAATCATTAGATGTGAGGAATAAGAGAGAGTAAAGATTGAAAGGTAACTCCAAAGTGGCAAGCCTAAGTGACACATCACAGTGGCAGCCTTGATGTAATAAAAGGGAAGTTAGGGAAAGGGGTGGGTTTAGAATGAAATAAAATTCATTCACTTTTTGAGCCACTGAGTTTGAGATGAGTATGGGACATCCAGGTATGTCATCAGAGAGTTGAAAATTCAGAAGCAAAGCTCAAGAGGTTAGAAGGAATGTGGAAAAATTGGGACATTAATTCATTGTTGGTGGAATTGTGAACTGATCCAACCTGTTTGGAAATCAGTCTGGAATTATGACCAAAGGGTTATTAAACTGCATATGCCTTTTGCCTAAGCAATACCACTCCTAAATCTATTCCCAAATGTGATTGGGAAAAAAAGAAAAGGACCTATATGTTCTAAAATGTTTATAGCAGCTCTTTGTGATAGCAAAGAACTGGAAATTTGGGGGATATGCATCAACTAGGAAATGACTGAACAAGTTGTGGTATATGATTGTGATGGAATACTACTGTGCTATAAGAAATGATGAGCTAGATGATCTTAGAAAAACATGAAATAATGAAGAGCAAAATGAGCAGAACCAAGAGAATGTTGTATATAGTAACAGAAGTATTGTTTTAAAAACAACTCTGAACAAATAAGCACTTTTGAAATACCAAAATCAGCTACAAAAGATACATGAAGAAAGACACTACCTGCATCTGGAGAAAGAACTGAAAATAGATATGTAGAGAATGATTTTACACAGACACACAGAGACACACAAACATACACAATTTGTGTCTAATGATAGCCATCTCTAGGGAAGGGGGTAGGGGAAAAAAAAGGAAAAAAGTAAATTTACATGATTACTTCATTATATATTTAAAAAGAATAGCAAGTTTTACATAATAGATTTGCAGTTTCATATGCAATAATCTTTTTAAATTATGTTATGGAAATGCTTGTTTTATTTCGTAAATTAAAATGAAATGAGTGAAAATTGTCTTAAAAGAGATCAGGGACTGGATTTATAGGTTTAGAAATCACCTGCATAGTGATAACTGAACCCTTAGGAGAGTAGGAAATTACCAAAAGAGAGAGTATAGAGTGAGAAGAGATTCCAAGACATAAGAGACAGTACATTAATGGTGATTCAGTAATGAGGACTGAGAAGGAGCAGTCAGACAGCTGGAAGAAACCCAGTATTTGACACTGTAGAGAGGTTAAGAAATATGGAAGGTGAAGAAAAGTCTTTGGATCAGAAACAACCAAAAGAAAATTAACTAAAAACTGAAATAGAATTGCATGCATTTCAGCTTAGCAGGAAGGTCAGTATTAAAAGATAAATGATACAGAAACTATGGAAAAAATATAAACTTAAATGACAGACTTGGAAGCTAGATCAAAATGCAGCAATTTCAGGTTTGTTGAAATTCCAAAGAACTTAGAAAAACAAAAGAATCTGAATGTTATATTTCATGAAATCTTTAAATAAAATTTCACGGATTTGGTGAAAACAACTGGAAAATGAAAATAAAAAGATTTAAAGGATTTCTACAAAAAATTCAAGATTTAACAAACCTAGACACTTCAGAGTTAAATGTCAATGCAACAAGAATAAGGAAAAATTGTATGATGTGCTACCAAAGAAATGCTGAAATTGAATCTCAAGGAAAAGTAGGATCAGAGCCAACTTTTCAAAGAGAATAAGAGAGGGTAACAGATGTCATAATAAAATTTTAAAATGAAGAATCATTGTTCATGAATTCAGAATTATCTTCCTGCAAAACTCAACATTTTAATGATGACAAGAGATAAAATATAAGGGGAAAGAAATGAGCATTATGTATAACCCATTATGTGCCAGGCACTGAGCTAAATGCTTTTTAAAATTATATTTTTATTTCTTTCATTAAATATTTCCCAATTAATGTTTTTTTATAATTTTAACATTCTTTTTTTAAAAAATTGAGTTCCAAATTCTCTCCCTCCTGCCTACCACTCTCCCACCTATTGAAAAACAAGCGATATATCAAGTATATATGTGAAGCTATGTAGCACATAATTCCATATTAGCCATGTTGCAAAACACATATACACACACAGACATACACATATACACATGCAAGAAAAATCAAGTGAAGAAAGCATACTTCAACCTACACTCAGAGTTCATCAATTCTTTCCCTGGAGGTGGATAGCAATTTTTATCATAGGCCACTTGGAATTGTCTTGATCACCTCACCTTGCATGAGTTCATTTAAGTTTTTTTTAGATTTTTCTGAGAGCATTCTGCTCAACATTCTTATAATACAACAGTATTCCATTACAATTATATACCAGAGCTTGTTCAGCACTTCCCAACTTACGGGCATCCCCTCAATTTTCAATTCTTTGGAACTGGAACACAAAAAGAGCTGCTATGAATGTATTTTGTATAAACATGTCATTTTTCCTTTTCTTTGATCACTTTGGCATACAGACCCAGTAGTTGTATTGTTGGGTCAAAGCATACATACAGTTTTACACTCCTTTGACAGAGTTCCAAATTGTTCTCCAAAATGGTTAAATCATTCACAACCCCACCAACAATACCTTACTGTCCTTTTTTTTTTTCACATTCCCTCCAGCATTCTGTGCTAAGTGCTTTTAATAAGTATTATCTCATTTGATGGTCACAGCAACCCTATCAGGTAGTTTCTATTATTACCCGTTTTCACAGTTGAGGAAATAGAGGCAAAGAGAGGTTGTAATTTACTCCAAGTCACTCATCTAGCATATGTCTAAGGTTGGATTTGAAGTCAAGTCTTCCTGACACCAGGCCCAGCGCTGAGAGAGGAAGAGCAAGTTGGGGCGGGGGGGGGGGAGAAACAAGAAACAGGTATAGTAAAAGACTGATACTTTGTAGGTATATATTGAATTCTGATATTTTATTGGCGTTATTAAATGTTTAATTTTTCATTAAATTTCTAGAATTCTCTACATAGACAATAAAATAATGTTTATTTGGCTCTGTTTATTACCTCAATGTATTACTTCTTATCTTCTTGCAATAGATAAGATCTAACATACTAATAAATAGCTTCACATCCACACAATGACCTCTAATCACTTGATCTCTCAGTTTTATCCCAGGCCACTCCCTTTGCAGTAGCCACTCTTTCCTCTCTTCCCCATTTTGACCTCTTGATGAACCACTTCAACTCTACGATGTTGTCTTGAGTCATTAGCCCCTTCAACACATCACCTATTGTACCCTGTCAAGCCTCAGACTTTGATCACTCCCACCATCTGCCACCTTTGCTACTACACATATACTACTGTACATAGATAGAAAAAATTGCCCTACCATTCTGACTCAGTCTACTACAAATTTATGTTTTGCAACCTCAACTGTACCCTCACCACCACTAGACAATCTGTTTATACTTCCCTTATCAACTCAGATAACTCACTCTTCTAAATGTTTTCATCTCTTCAGTCCTCTTACGATTTCCTCTCAGCTGAGAAGTTTGCCTCATATTTCACAGAAAAATATTGTAACCATTTGCTGCTAACTCACTCTTCCCCTTCTTCCTCATCTCATGTCATTCAGATAACTTCAGCCACTAACTTCCCCTTTACACCTGTCTCACATGAAGAAATGGCTTTACCCCTTATCAAAGCTAATGCTTCTATCTCATTCCATGCTGTCTCTTCCAAAAGATTGTTTCCTTTGTCATCTGCACTCTTACTTATTTTTAATTTCTCCCTGTATAATGGCTCCTCCCCTACTGCCTTCAAATACACTTATGTCTCTCCCATGCTGAAAAAAAAATACCTTAATTGATCCTTCCATCACAACCAATTATCATCCTATATCTTATTTTTAAGCTCTGCAGTATGCCTTGTGATATTATCATTCTACCAAAATTGCCCTCTCCGAAGTTACCAATGATCTTTTAATTGCTAAATACAATTGCTTTTTCTCAATCCTTTCTCTTCTTGAACTCTCTACAACCTTTGACCCTGTTGATCAACCATTTCTTCCTTAATACTGTTATCTATAGGTTTTCAGAACACATTTTCACCTGGTTCTCCTATATAACAGGCTGCTCCTTTTCAGTCTCCTTTGCTGAATCCTCATCCAGAACTCACACTCTAACCCTAGGTGTCCAACATGGTTCTGTCCTGGGTCCTCTTCTTCTCCCACTGTACTACTTCTCTTGGTGACCTCATTACATGAAATTACCATCTGTCTATATTGATGATGATTCTCAAATCTACCTGTTCTACTCTGACTTCTCACTCACCTTCAGTCTTGCATCTCTAACTGCCTTTCAGACATCTTGAACTCAAATCTGGCCTAAAACTGAACTCATTAAACTCTACATTTTTATAAAGGCCTGTTCTATGTCTACTGATGTAAACTTGATTATTATAATTCATTATTACTATTATTTTTATGTTTAGAGTTTTTAACTTTATGCCTTCATTGTATTCCTGGTATAAATAGTAACCAGCCAAAGTGAATATTTTTAAATGTAGTGCTAGATTCTGTTTTGTAATGTATCATTCAGTATTTTATAACAATGTTCATTAGTGATAATAATCTAAAATTTTCTTTCTCTGCTTTATCTTGGTTATTACATCCATATTTGCCATATAAATTAATTTCACAAGGGGCCTTTTTTTCTATTTTATTTGCAAAGAATTTATGTAGTATAGGAACTAATTATTCTGTTAATATTCGCTAGAATTCACTTTTAAGACCATATATATTTGGGATGTTTTTTTTTTCCTTTGGAAGAAAATATATAACTTGCTTAATATCTCTTTATGAGGCTAGATTGATTAGATTACCTATTTATTATTAATTCAGGGTATTTTGTGGTTTTTTGGTAAATATTCAAACATATTTAAATGTTTGGCTTTGTTGGAACACAATTGGTTATGATAATTTCTCACACTTTCCATCTTCTCTAAATTTATTATGTATTTTCTCTTTTTAAAAATTGTTCACTTAATTTCTCTTTCTCAATTTTCTTTATTTAATAAGAAATTAACAAGGATCAACAATTATGATCATTCCCACATACAATAAAGAACAGAAAAAAAGATTGTTCATGAAAACATGACTCTTGGACAGTAACAACATCACCTTTCTTATATGTCTACTGCATTTCCTTTTGCTTATTTCTGTGTATTTTAACATGTTTTATTAAAATTATTTTGTTTCTTAATTTCCATCATTATCACAAAATACCAACTGTCCTCCACAGTTCTCCTCTCTTCCCCAAAAAGTCCTCCCTTATCATAAATAAGTACAATCAATCACAAAGAAAATCCATACGTTCACTGAAACTGTATATTTCATTCTCTATTTCTCATCTATCACCTCTCTACCAAAAAGTGAGAAGCATACTTCGTTATCAGTCCTGATTGGCCATTTCATTGACTAGATTATTAAGTTTTCAAAGCTGTTTTCCTTAACATTATTGTAGCCATTATACAAATTCTCCTTCTTCTGGTCACTTTGCTTTGAATCAGTATATATAAATATTCCCCAATTTATTTCTAAATTCATCCTTTATTTTTATGACCCAATAGCATTCTGTTAATTCATATACCATAATTTATTCAGCCATTCTCCAATTTATCGGCCTCAACTTTGTTTCTAGTTCTTTCCTAAAACAAAATATGCTGCTGTAAATATTTGTATATATGGATTCTTTTACTCTGGCTTTGACCCTAGGTCAAAAACATTATGTACATTATGAAATAAAGGTCTGGTATAAATGTAATCACTTCAGAAAATGTCTAGAAGAGCAAGGTTGGGGAGTAGTCAGCAGAAAAGGATTGTTTGCTCTATGATATACTGTACTCAAAGATTTATATCTCTATCACATTCTAAAATTACAGAACTGCAGAATTAAAGAGCTGGAAAGGGAAAAAAAAAGTTGTGCTATCTCTAGGTCTAAAGTTTTGCATAGTTTAGTGACACAGCACAAGAGTTCCAGTGGTGCATTAGTGAGCCTGTCTTCCCATAACCTCTCCAACAAAAGTAATTTTCTCTTTTTGTTATCATTGTCAATGTGATGGGTGTGAAGCAGGCATTTATTCGAAAAAAATTTTTAAAACACATTTATTGATCTTGGTCTTTTATTTATACTTTTGCTTATCTTTCAAGATTTTATAGATTTATTTCTTGGGAACTTATCGATTTGTCTATTTACTAGTCATTTTTAAATTCTCAATTAATGGACCTTTTCTTTCTCTTATCTTTTTTATGTAAGCATTTAAAGATACATAATTTTCTTCTAAGTACTATCTTATCTACACACCACAATTTTCTAAATATTTTTTCATTGCTAACACTTTCATTAATAGGATTCTATTTAGTCTCCATTTAAATCTTTAATTTTCTTCATATTTTCACTATCAATTACCATTTTATAATATTGTGGTCTATAAAGCATGCATCTAATATTTCTAGCTTTTGATATTTATTTATGAGCTCTTTATGCTCTAACATATGGTCATTGTTTATAAATGTTTCAGGCAACATAGAAAAAATATACATACTCCAAAATACACTAAAGAAAATAACTGTAAGAATTCTATTGTATCTAATATTCTGTACAGATCTTTGGCTTCTTTTTTATCTTTCTGTTTCACTTGTTGACATCTGAAGGAGGAATGTTATGATTATTTTTAACTATAAGTCTTCCAACAGTATGCCTTGCTTTCTCCTTAAATACTTAGATAATATATCATTTTATGCATGTTTCATCCTATGTATTATTTCACTATTTGTGGTGTCTGTAAGAACAATATAGTTTCCTCACTATCAGAAAAATGTCCATTTTTTTGTGATTGGTCTTCCTAACTCCTAAAACCTATCTACTATTTACTATGCCACTAGCTTCCAGAGAACAAGTAATTAAATGAATTTCCTTCCTCATGCTAAAGGGATCAGAATTACAGGTGTAAAATACTATATACCTTGCCACATGCAGCTATTTGTTGATGACTTTCTCAGCTGTTTTTCTTTGCTATGACGGAGATTTCAATGTAGCAAGGAAAGTATACCAGGAATAGCTAGTATTTAAAAAAAAACTCATTGATAGAACTAAAAAAAGTAATGATAATGACTCAGCAATTACATTCAGCAGTTATTTCAGTAAAGTACTGGTATTTAGTTTGTCTGAATCTGGTGAGTTGAACTCATCTTAATCTTGGGGTTCAATTTCTTACTATCTATTTGTTTTAGTAAATTCCAGTCTATTTCACTTAGACCATAATTCAAATGAGAAACTGAACACTTCTAAAATGGTTAGTCAATCAACAATTGTTTTTTTGGATAACTACTTTGTGTCATTTACTGCACTGAGCACTGGAGATACAGAGACACAAAACAGTCCTTGTCCTTGAAGAATTTATATTATAAACTAAATGAAATCTTACTTTCACTGACCCTTTCCTCTTAATAGTACAATCTTGACATCATGTACTTGCCTCTCTTTTCCTTTTTGATATAATGGCAAGTGTTACATGAGTGGTCATAGAACATCTAGAAGATTACACAATAAAAACAGTGGGGACACTGACTATTAAGCAAATATTAATCATATTCAGTTTGAGTCTAGAGCCTTTTCTTGGAGTTTTCGCCTTGAACGTGATACAATGATCTTGGAAAGGATTCAGGGGAAAAAAGTAAATAATAAGGAAACTTTTAAAAAGCATATTATGATTGGTTTAGCATATATAAGTATATAGATATATGCATATAGATATACAAACATAAATGTATAGTGCATATACATATATGTGAATAAAAATTGAGGATATTAACTGAATTTGGGTATATGAAGGAATATTACAAAAAATAACATAAGATAATCATCTGAAAAAACAAGGATTGTAGCAGTGTTAAATTCTATGTATGCTTCTACTATTTATATAAGAAATTCTAACATTTTATTGCCCCCTAAAAGTGATCATAATACAAATAAATATCATTTTAGTTGTGCATGACTGAAGGTGACCAACTCAAGAATACTATAAAACAAATAGGACATTAATTTTTAAATAGTTTCTGTCAGATCGCTTCCATAGGCTCAGATTTCCCAAATCTGATTTATGCCCACAGGCAGAGCTCTGATTTAATCTTCTCCCTCTGCTACAAAATCCTCCTAACAGAACAGCATGACTCCCTTGAAGATTCTCATTAAAAATCCATTAGCAGCTGTTCGAGGACCCAATGCTCAAAAGCAGGCCCTGATACTACTGGTAGTTACCATATACAGGTCACAGCTGTATTCTGGATGTAGATCAACAAAGTAGCAACTTGAAGGCTACACTCACTCTCTCTAACTGTAAAAATAGAAAGTTAGACAAAATCTGGGAGCTGTAGCCTTTTCTAAGAAGAAAGCTACTTTTCATTACTGTGAAATTTTAAGATCAGAATGAGCAGGAGAAGGGAATGTTGACCCTATAAACACTATGAAGGAGTAGGGAAATATTAAGATGGTACCCAAAACTCTTGAGGAGGAGGATATAATCATTGATTTTAGCTATGCCTTCTCAATATATGTCCACAGTCATCACTAAGGGAGTATGACAATGGCCAGGAACCTAAAGATTGATCCAATGTGCCTTCAGGATTGAATCATTACAACACAGAATGAGATGACCCCATAATTCCCTTTTAGATGCAAAAATCTATGGTTTATGTTTCTGCAAAATAAAGAAATCTCAGAAAAGTTGTTATCTTTTGCTACTCTTCTTAGAGTCACTTGAAATGATATGGAATTTTAATTCCAATTGTGTTCACATAATGAATTGACAATAGAAAGACAATCCATCTTTCCCAAGAATGAGGATCAGCTAGAAATGATCGGTTTCTGGCCCATAGAGTTAGATTTTTTTTTTCATTTCGGTATTTCAAAAATATCAAAATTACACAGATCACCTTCATTTTATTTTTTTGTTGGGTTGCATTGTTGTAGTCATTGAGCACATTGTTTTCCAAGTTCTGCTGAAATCTTCTGTATTACTTCTTATGTCTTCCTGCATTTCTCCAAACTCCTTATAGCCATCATTTTTTATGGTATAATATTCTATTATATTTATGTGCCACATTTTCAGCATTCCCAAATCAATGGATACCCACTTTGTTTCCAATTGATTACTAGACAGAGGACATGAGTTGGAATCCTGGTTCAGATATTTCCTAGCTATGTGACTCTGGTCAAGTCACTAAACTTTTCTTTACCTCAGTTTACTTATCTGTAAAATGGGAGTAATAATAGCATCTACTTCATAGAGATAAATATGAGATGCCATGTGTATAGCACTTTATAAACTTTAAAACATCATATACATATATATTAGCTTATTGTTATTATCATTTCTACAAAATTGCTAATATAAATATGTTGGTATATATGAAGCCTTTATGTTCTATGTTTCTGGTATTTAAGGAAGGAGCCTGAGGCATTCACCTCATTTTTTTCCTACCTGGGTTTCTCTTATGGACATCATATGGAAGTTTTACTCCACCCCAACTTTTCTCTTCCTTCAGAGAATAGCCATAGCAAGAGATGGAAAGGTCCAACGTCCAAGAGAAAGTAACCCCTCTTCTGTCAAAAGGGAGGTAACTATTCCTCCTCACACTAGAGGCTTCCCATATTTCAGGAGGCAGGAGATAAACTTGGGCAAATTCCCTTATTTGTGAGGCAAGACTTGACTCCAGATCTACCTGTTTTTGAAGGCAACTTTCTATCTACTTCACCACACTGCCCAGCACATGGTAGTAAGTCCTTAATAAATGACTATTGAACTCCCAATAATTCATATGGCTTAATACCACCATTGGCCTAAACAGTAATATTAATGGAGAGCTCACTTAATCATTTACCTGTGCTTTAGCTTATGGCTGCTCTTTGTGGTGGGTCAATCAGTATTTCTTAAACAATTCCTATTCCATCAGGGGTTACAAAGCCAAAATGAAAGAATTTGTTTCCTCAAGAGCAAACAGTCTAGAAGAGGAAACAACAAAAAAGGAGCAAAAGGAGGCTTGGAAAAGGGATGAGACTTCTGCTTGAGGTGGATGGGATGGTGATAGCTCACGGCAGAGAGGAGACAGAGATGCTCAATTAGTTTTTTTCTGTTTTCTGTACAAAGGAGAATGACTCTTACACTGGAAATGTCAGGGATTTGATACCCAAGACATATAAGGAGAGAGTAAGCGAACACCCAGGTGCCCTTGATGAGTTCAAGTCACTTGGCCCAGATGAATTTTGTTAGTTACTTAAAGAATTGGTAGAAGTAATTGCTAAGTGGTGATTTTTGAAAGATCATGGAAAATGGGAAAGGAACCATAAGATTGAGAAAGGGTTATTGTTGTCCCAATTTCCAAAAAAGAAAAGATAACAAGGGTCTGAAAATTATAGGCTTGTGTACTTGGCTTGGATTCTTGGGAAAATTCTAGAACAGATCAATAAAGAGATGTTTTGTAAACATTTCAAATGGGAAGTTATTCCAAAGAGTCAACATGGCTTCACCAAGAAAAGTCCAGGCCAAATTAACATCATTGTTTTAAAAAAAATTACTGTTCAAATAGATGAGAAAAATGTAATGTATATAGTTCACCTAGAAAAAAGTTTCTGATCAAGTGTCTCATACTGTTCTTGTTAAGATGATATATATGGAATAGATATATAATAAAATCAAATGGTTTTAGAAATAACTAGATGATGAGACCTACATAATAGTTATTGATGGTTCTATTTCAAAATGGCAGGAGCTTTCCTGGAGGGTAACTCATGAATTTGCCTCTATGCTCATTTCTGTCAATGACTTGGAAAAGGCCCAGGTGGTATACTCATTACATTTACAGATAACACAGAGTTAGGAGGGATAGCTAATTTAGGATGATAGAATCAAGATCTAAAAGAATTTTAACAGGCTCAGAGCATTGGGCTGAATCTAGCAAAAGGACATGCAATAGGGAGAAATGTATAGTTTTGCACTTTAGTGCAAAAAAATCTATTTCACAAATCCAGGATGGGAAGGGGTGTATCTAGGCAGTAATTGTTCTGACAAGATCAGGGTTTTTTTAGTGGACTGTAATTTAAATGTGAGTCAGTAGTTTGATGTGATAGACAACAAAGCTAATCTAGTGTTGAGGGGTGTATCTTCTAGGAGTAGAGCAGTGTAATCCAGCTGTGCCTTGTCATTGGCAAACCTAATCAGGAGTGCTGTGTTATATTCAGAACCAGACAGTTGTAGAAAGACATTGATAAACTGAAGAGTATCCAGAGAAGGACAACCAGAATTATGAAGGTCCATATCATATGAAGGTCAGGTGAAGGAACTGGGCATGTTTAGTCTGGAAAAGAGAAGATTTGAATAGGGGTTGGATAAGGAGGGAAGGGAGACAATATTCTCCACCTATTTAAAGAGCTATGGTCTAGGGAAGTGTTTGGACTTTTTTTCCTCTTTGGCAGAGGGCAGAATCAGGAAGAATAGGCAGAGGTTGCAAAGAAGCAGACTTATGTTTGATATTAGGGAAAAAAACCTCATAACAATCAGAACTGTCCAAAAGTATAATTACTTTCCTTGAGAGATAAGGGCCTCTCCTTTCTTGGAGGTCTTTAAGCAGGGTTGGATGACCACTTGCTTGGTGGTCATCAAGTAATCATCATCATAACCACCACCACCACCAAAATTTATGTAGGGCTTTAAAGTTTCCAAAGTGCTTTTACTTATTCCAGTCTTATACAAACCTTTTGAAGTGGGTATTATTACCCCCCATTTTACAGATGAGGAGACTAAGGCTGAGAAGACAAATGACTTATTCAGGACCTCACAGATAGAAAGTGTTTTAGGCAAGATTCAAACTCAGGTCTTCCTGATTCCAAATCCACCTCTCTCCACTTAGTTTCCTAGTGGTGATCGCTTTGTGTGTTGGGTTGAACTAGACAGCCATTTTAATCCTTTTCAGCTCTTAAATTCTGTGGTCCTATTATATGTTCACAGACAAGTTAAAATTAAACACACAATGCTTGAGGGAGAGGAATCTAACAAGTGGGAGAATCAGGAAAAGCCTCTGGAAGAAGATGGCAATTGAGCTGATGGAGCTCTAAGCCAATTATAGTAGGGTTCAATAAATTGTTCTTCTTAGTTCATGTTTGCAGAATGTATTGTAGATATAACAGTCAAGGACTGTGACATAAAATAGTATAACAAGTAAAGTGGTCTTCCTGGTACCTCTAGCAATAAACCACCCTACTCATATCCATAAGAAACTTGATTTAATACTGTATTTTATTCTACATTGGCCAGCTGAGTGAACAAAATACCAGGCCTCTATTTCCCCCCAATCACTCAATATTATGTTTGTCTATTTCTTCCATTGCAACTTCTGTACCAGTTGATCCATAATGGTATCATAAGATATAAAGGCTATCCCAATACATGAAAAATGTATTTGGTATTTAGTTTGCCATCCTGAAACAACATAGGGACCAACAAATTTTCCAATGAACATACATCCTTCAATTATACTAGGTGTGGTCTATAGTCCACAGAACCATTCATATTACAGAGAAGTTAACATGAATTTCTTTTGAGTCATTGTTACTCTGGTTCACTAGCTAATAAACCCAGAACATGCTCATTTCCCCCCTACTTCCTCTTATCATTCTAAAGTATTTTAAGACTATCACTCTTTCTGTTTAACTAAAAAGGCATCTTATTAATAATGGATTGTTCTGTGTTTTTTTCCCTCTTAACATCCTCTCTCCATTCAGCATTACATTGTCTAATTATTAAATTTAGAAAAAAAACCTAAATGACAATTTAGTGAGTCTGAGCTTGGTAGAGCACAAAACCTTATTTCTTCTCCTGGTACAGCTTGTAAATGAAAGAAGCTGATTGCTCATCTTCCTCACATTTTCATACATTCACTTTTAAAAAGCTTCACTTTTTAAAAAGTTAGTTTAAAACTTCAGTTGTCAAATAGACAGTGAAATGTTTCTTGAAACATTTAAAAGTCTCCAGAGTTTCCATTTTAAAATAATAAATAATTAAATTGTTAAAGGTTTTCAGTGTGAATTGGGAAAATTTATTTTTACTAAAATAGAAAATGAAAAAAATGAGCTATTGAAAAGAAATTCTGAAGTCTTTTAGGTAAGAAGCAAATGCAACACAAAAACAGGAGAGGCTTTGCCTTTGTGTCTCAGCCATGGCATTTAAAAAAAAGCTGGAAAAGATGAAAATAATTCTGTCTTAAATTGTGTCCTTAACTAAGGCTTCCAAAAATTCCTTTCAGCAACAGAATGCAAATCGCCTTAGTAATGAGGGACTGTCATGTCAGGCTGCCTATAATGCAATACAAGAAGGCTAAAATGTGGTAGTTCAAGAAAGGAAGAGAGGGTAAGGGAAAAGAATAAGCATTTATATAGCACCTACTATGTGCCAGGGATTGTGCTAAGTGCTTTGCAATTATCTCATCTGATCCTTCGAGGAAGGTGCTTTTATTAGCTCCATTTCCTGAGGAAACTAAGGCAGACGGAAGTTAAGTAACTTGTCCATGGTCATACAAATTTTAAGTATCTGGGTTGGATTTGAGCCAAGTTTTCCTGAATTATGGCCCACTTAAGAAGTTTGCTTGATTTTTATTCACTGAATGAGATTTAGACATCATAGCTAAAAAGACCATTTACAGAGTACCAATAGAGCAAATCTACCTATGGCAGTGTCTATGTTTTTGACAGTCTATATACCTTTTCTTTTTTTTGTCTCATCCTTTCCAAATGTCTAATTGTGGTTGGGTTTGATTTAAAAAGAAAATAAGTCCTGCTGTTCTCTGGATATAAGCTTTTCTAGTAGAATATTAACTCCTTGAGGTCAGAGACTATTTTGTTTTTGTCTTGGTATCCTCAGCACCTACCACAATGCCTTGCACATAATAGGGGTTTAATAAATGTTTATTGAATTGAATTTAGGTGAATTGAATTGAAAAGGAAAATGTTGGTCAGTGGAGAGACTTTTCCCACTGGAATCCAGTAGCTCCCAGATTATGTCCTAGATTAAAGTCTACTTTAAATCTTGCAATTTACTCAAAACTTATAGTAAAGATATCCTGTCTTGATATTCTATTTGTTTATTTTCTTGCTCGTTAGATTGTCTTCTCAAAGTTATCCACATTAGATGGACTGTGTTGAGAGCTACATCAATCAATCAACAATCATTTAAGATTGATTCATTCATTCTTCTTTCATTCATTTATTGATTTAGTCATCATGACCATATTTATATCATATGAGAAATCTGCTACAATGCATTCTTTTACTATTTTCATAAACATTTTGTGTAATATTGTATTAATATTTGATAGAATTCATTTATAAATCCATCAGGTCCTGTGTTTTCCCCCCTTGAGTACATTTATAATTCATCAAATTTCTGTTCTGAGATTCGGTTAATTGTTCTCATCCTTGCTCTGTTAATCTGGGTATTTCACATTGTATAAAAATTCATTTACTTCATTTCAGTTATTGGTTTGTGGACATATAGTTCAACAAAATAGCTTCTTTTAGTATCTTCTATTTTTTCATTTGTTGTGAATTTTTTGCATTTTTGATACTAGTAATTTTCTTCCTCTTTCTTTTTCAGTCAAATTAGGTAATGGTCTATTTATTTTATATTTTAAACAACCCTTAGGCTTATTTATTAATTCAACTGATTTTTTTCCTTTCAATTTTGTTAATATCTTCTTTGATTTTGGGGATTCCTATTTTGATGTTTAATTGCAGTTTTTTGAATTGTTGGCTTTCTATGTTTTTTATGTCCAGTTTGTTGATTTATTATTTTTCTCTTTAGTCAATGAAGAATTTATACATATATATGTATAAATTTTCTACTAAGGATTAATGTGGTTGCATCCTAACTGCTTTGGCATGTTGCCTCATCATTAGCTTTGATGAAAATCTCAAACGTTTCTTTGATTTGTCTTTTGCCCAGCAATTGTTTTGGATTAATGTGTTTAGTCTCCAAATTTTAAAAGATTTTTCAGTTGCCCTTAATTGAACATAATTTTATTGCATTGTAATCAGTAAAGAATATGTTTAATATTATCATTATTCTGCATTTATTTGTGATGATTTTAAGCCCTAGTATTTAGTTACTTTTTATAAATGTATCATGCAAAGCTGAAAAATATGAATATCCCTATTAAAATGTTAACATTTAATTATCTCTAGTGTGCTAGAGGTATGCTGAAGTCCTTTATTATTCTAGTTTTACTATTTCCCTCTGTTAACTAGTTTAGTTTTCTTTTAAGTAGTTAGATGCCATACTACTCAATGCCTAAATATTAAGTGTTGAAATTAACCCATTGTCTACAGTATCTTTCAGAGAAAAGTGGTTTCCTTACTTATCTCTTTCAATTTTCTGTTTTGTTGTTACCTTGTTATTATGGTTGATCCCCTCTCCTTTTTTTTTTAACTCTGCTGAAGCATAATAGATTTTACTACAGCCATGCAATTTTGTGTTTTTTATGTCTCAAGTATGTTGCTTATAAATAACTCATTATTAGAGTCTGCTTGCTAATCCATTCTGCTATTCCCATCTGTTTTATGAATAAGTTCATATCATTCAAATTTATGGTTATGAACATTAAATATCTACTTCTCTCCATTTTATTATATTTATTCCTCTCTGCTCCAAGACACCTTTTTACAAAGAAGAAAATTTTCATGGGACAGGAATATAATCATTACTTCATGCTCTATGCTTGATGCAATCAGTTTCCACTCTCCAGCTAAGGCTCTCACTTAAACCCTAATCACAGATTTTTACCCTTTCTTTTTTTCTTTTTACACCCCTCTTCATTATCACCTCACCCAAGATAGAGTTTATTTTGTTTATGACTAATGTTTGCCTGAAAACATCTTTCTTATTATTTCCCTTTCTCTCTTCCTTTCCCTCCTATTTCTTTGTAAGGTAGAAACATTTCTACACCAAATTCTAATAGTGATGTGTGTTCTATCCTCCTTTGACTATAGTTCAGATGAAATAGGTTAAAGTAACACCCACTTCTCCTACTCCTTCCTTGATCATATAGACTTTTATTTGTACCGCTCCATCATGAGGTAATAAGTTCTTTTAACTTTCTCCCTCTTTGCTTCCCTAGTGTATCCCATTTCCCCAACTCTTTCCTTTCTTCTTTTGAGATCATCAAAAGATAATAAAGTATTTCTAGTCCTTGAGTTATTTGATTCCCTCTATGACTCCTGTTGACATTAGGATTCTGAAAGGAAATATGTATCATGTCCCTCATTAGAAAGTAGTCAGTTATCATAAAATCTGTTCTGAGTTCTCACTTGTATTTGCATTTTAACATATATATATATATATGTATGTATGTATATGTATATATATATGCATATATGTAAATGTATATACACATATACTATATATGTATGTGTGTGTATAAATGTGTGTGTGTGCGTGTGTGTGTGTGTGTGTATAGTTTAATGCCTATGTTTGTATTTCAAAGCAACCAATTCAGGCCTAATCTTTACATCACAAATACTTGAAAAATTTGCTATTTCATTAAAGGTTTATGTTTCCCTTTTAAGATTATACTCAGGGGGCACTAGGTGGTGTAGTGAGTAGAGCTCTGGCCTTGGAGTCAGGAGGACCTGAGTTCAAAAACCTCTGACACTTAACACTTACTAGCTGTGTGACCCTGGGCAAGTCACTTAACCCCAGTTGCCTCACCAAAAAAGCAAAAAAAAAAAGATGATACTCAGCTTTGACGAGTAAAGTAGACACTAATTTACATAGTAAATAAAGGACACTCTTAAGGTCTCTCTAAAGAACTTTGGAATTGATTGTGAAACATGGGAGTACTAATAATTTAACCTTAAGGTACTAATTAATATTCAGGAAAATAGAAGATATTAGCATGTATAATAGTTCACGGGATGTATAGTAATTTATTGAGGCAAATATAGACCTAATTCAATTAGAAAATAAAGCAACCTTACATTTTTGTGATATGCATAGGATGTGGGTACTTTAACTTGATTTATTTCAATTACTGATAAGACACTATTGTATATAATTGGAAACTGTGAACTGTTAGAATAGGAAGCAATGGTCAGAACAATCTAGCATGAATTCATAAAGAACAGGTCAGACTAAATCTTTAAACAGGATTACTAGGCTGGTATATAAAGGAGATGATGGAAATATAGTCAATGTAGATTTTGCAACACATTTCACAGTGTCACAGGCTGTTTTTCTGGAAGTGATGGAGAGATGTGGGCTAGGTAATGGCATACATACATAATATACATTTATTATATATATATATATAGATACATAGATACATGTGTATATATGTATCTACGTATACATCTATATATGTATATCTGTATATATATATATATATATATATATATATATATATATAGAGAGAGAGAGAGAGAGAGAGAGAGAGAGAGAGAGAGAGAGAGAGAGAGAGAGAGAGAGAATCCATACTAGTTGAATGACTAGGTGCAAGGAACAGTAAATAATTAATAGTTCAATGTCAGGTTTGAAGGAGATCTACAGTGGAGTGTCACAGAAATCAGTGTTATATAAGATTCATAAATAAATAAAGGCTAGCACACTTAAAATACTCACAGATAGCATGTGAAACTAGCAGATATGATATCAAATAAAATAATGAGGATAAAAAATTTCATATGTAGAATATTGGGTGGAATCTACTAACATTTAATATGAATAAATGTTAAATTGTAGAATTATAAGATGAGGTAGATATGGTTAAACCACATTTCATCTGAATTGGGAGTTTTAGGGGACTAGAGGTCTATATTATTCAAGTGCATAATATAGTAGCCAGAAAAAGCTAATTTAATATCAGGCTACATTGAGAAGATTACAGACAAAATAGTACTGCTATACCCTGCCCTGGCAAGGCAATGTGGGGAATATTGTAATCAGTTCTATACACCTGACTCTTTTGATTTATCTTCAGCCAATGACATTATCAGTGCCCCTATTTTACTTGTTATTCTTTTCTCACTAGGTTTTCATGATACTTCTCTTCTGATTCTTTATCTATCTGACCACCCCTCAGTATCCTTTCATGAATCTTCATCTAGGTCAAACCTGCTAATCATGGGTGACCCTCAGGGCTCTGTCCTTAGTCCATACTGTATACTATTTCACTTGATGATCTCATAAACTCTCATTAATTGAGCTATCTCTATGCTGATCATTCTCAGATCTACTTAATTTCAGCTCTAAGCTGTCTGCTGACCTCATTTCTTGTCTCTCCAACTATGATCAGACATTTCAAACTAGATGTCCAATAGACATCTTAAATTCAATGTTCCCTCCACCCTCACTTAATAAACTCCAGTGGCTCCCTATTACCTCCTAGATCAAATAGAAAATCATCTGTTTGTCATTCAAAGACCTTCATAACCTGCTCCCCACCACACACACACACACACACACACACACACACACACACACACACACCACACACACTCATACATCCCTTTCCACTCTTCTTACTGTCCATCTAATTCTGAGAATTTTCACCTGGAATGTTCTCCCTTAGACCTGGAATGCTCTCCTTCCTTATCCCTACCACTTGCCTCAGAAAAACCCTTACTTTCTAGATATCCCAGTCCTCTTTAATTTTGATGTCTTCCCTCTGTTATTTACAATTTCTCCTGTATTAACTCATTTGTACATAATTGTTCACATGTTGTATCCTTCATTAGATTGTGAACTCCTTGAGAACAGGGAAAATATTTCACCTTTCTTTTTATCCCCTGAACTTAGTATACCTGACAAATAGTAGTTACTTATAAATGTGCATTGACTACACCACACTTTAAGGACACTGCTAAAATAAAGAATATATAGAAGAGATTAATAAGAATTCACAACTTTGCATACTCACCATTTACTTCATTGTGCATACCATCTAGTCTTCCACTATTGATTAGTCCTAAGAAATTCAATCTCTTTGGCTGTCAGGTAAGGTCTTGTCCATCATTCTTGCTACCCATTGCTATCCAGCAACTTTCTGCATAATAGACTATCTCTAATGTGTCTGTCATGAATGATCTTTTCTGGAGTTCCTCTTTTGTCATGTGGGCCCTGTAGATAGACTCTGCATATCATTTATTTGCTGAATTCTGGATGATAGCAAACCATCAAAGGACATTCTACTCCATTAATTTTTATTACAGTGACTCACCTGGAAATTTTATGATTTGTATTCTTGCTTCTTTTGAAAACAGTGATTACAACATGAGTGATTTTTATGTTTTATAATTCTGCTTGTTCTTCTGGAGACCATCCAACTTTATGGCATTACTAAGAAGAAAAATAATCCAGAAGTGCATATTTCTTGCAGTAGTATATGCATAGTTGTCTACTATGATCTTCTATGCTGATTTCATTTTACCTGTATGTAAATTGGGCAATCTTTTTGATACTGGTGATGTTATAAAAGTAGCCACAAAAGAACAAATTCTATATTGGTAATTCTGTTACCTGTCTTTTCTTCAGTGGATCCACCTCATTCATACCTGTCCCAGATTTTTAAATATCTGCAGGACATTACTCATAGGCAAAATGTGTTTGGTCAACCTAAATGCTACTGCATTTAGAAATACATATGCAGAGTCACATTCAATTTTAGCAGGAACCATCAAAATCATCTAGTCCAATACCATTATTTTATAGATGAGGAAACTACAACAAAGAAAGATTAAGTGACATTGCCAAAGTGAAACAGGTAATAATAGGAAAGACACTTACTTTGCCAAAATTTTCAAAACTACAGTGTGGATAAAGGAAAAGCATATAAAATATATTTTAGTAATTAGCTTGAATATGAACATTAAGCTACACCATCTCAAAATTTGAAAATTCTCATTTTATGTGTTCCTTATTAATAATTTTAGTAATTTAAATTGTTAATAATTTTCCAATCTTGAGGAACTCAGTGCATTGCCAAGGTTGGGAAAGAAAATGGCTTTTCTGGAAAATTTCAGATTTGAAGAAATTTAATTGTAATTTCTATTATGGTTTCTATAAATTGTTAGTATTGACAGATTCTATTCTCCTTTGTCCTTAAACAGTTTTTTTCATCCTATACTTTAACCTCTACACTACCTCAAATATTTTGTAAGTGGTATAAGCTGTAAAAAGTAAATGAATAAAAAACAACAGCTATAATTCCAGTTGGGTATAATGGACAAAGGATTAGTCTTATGGTCAGGAAGACCTTAGTTCAAATCTCACCTCTTGAGGAAAGTAATTTAAATGATTAAAGTAATAATAATAATAATAATAAATATTAATACACTTTAAGCTTATAAAGGAGTTTACCAATATTATCACAATTTACGTCATAACAACCCAAAATGGTACAATTATTACCTCCTTTTTTTTTCAGATAAGTGAACTGAGACAACAGAGGTTAAGTGACTTCTCTTGGGTCACATAGCTGGTAAATATCTGAGGTGGGATTTGAACTCAAACCTTCCTAAGTTCAGTTGCTATACTCTGGACCTTGTGCCATTTAGCTGCTTTGAAATAATTCTGGGGCTTCCTAGAGATCAGTTAACCATAAATTGGAATACATTGCTCTATAGCAGCAGTTCCTGATTAGGAGTCTGCAACATTGATCCAAAAGTTTAATATTAAAAAATAAATAACACCTTAAGTAGTAAATCATTTCTGAATTATATTTCAAATATACTTCTTCCCTTTGTGACAAATATGTGAATTTTTTCAAGCATGTAAATTTTTTATTTTTTCTCTAGTACTTCTAAAACTTCATGACTATATATACAATTATTTTGGTGTTTCTACAGCAATTGCATCAAACTTTGTTTCTGACAAAGTACAGTGTATTCTTGCAATTTCTCAACCTATTATCAAACTATTTCCAAACCACCATAAGTGTTTGACATTCAAAAGTCAATTTGATTTTTGTGAGCAGTAACATGGAGACCTAGACATTTTCTCTGATCCCTAAAAATCTCTAAAACCTCTCCAAAATAGAAAGTTCACCTGTCTCCTTAGTCTAGGAGAGGGGTGGCCTTCTAGGTCCTTGGGTACAGCCTTTTGACTGAGTCCAAGTTTTACAGAACAAATCTTTTTATTAAGAGGATTTTTTCTGTGGAGTCCTAGACATCTAGGACAACTAGGATTTGAAAGGAAGTTAAGAAACAAACAAAAAAATCTATAAACTGCTATTTCCTGGCCCTAAGATAACAGTACTCCTCCCCTACCTCCCATGCTACTTACTGGCAAGGAATGTACACCAATAGACCCAGTGACTTGACACAGGCTTACAACAAAATCATCCCCATGCCTTAGACCTCTCTACCTCCTTCCAATGCCATTGAGCATCCAGACAGCAAAAATATATTTGGGCTGCTAGAGACAGCCCACAACCACAACCTGAAAGCACCAGTGCTACCAAGCACTGGTAGTGGGGTAGACAACCCCATAGCATCATTACAGCAGATCTCTGAATTGAATGTGTTAGGTAAAAGAACTAAGGGACCAAAGGAGGAGGACATAACACCAGGACAGCACATGGTGTTTGTGGGGTTTTTTGGGGGGAAGAGGAATGCAGCACTCCACTAAACCTGAAAGAACATAGCACCTATCTGGAGCCAATTCTGACTACCCAAAAATCATTTGGAGAAGAAACCTATACTGATTAACCATGAAATGCCAATTATGGGAGGTGATTAAGATGTTTTGATATTCAGCCCCTAAAGAAACCACCATTAGAGGGCATAGAGTCAGAAAGTGACTAGGGAAAAATAATGGGGGAGGGAAGATCAAAATTACCAAAGATCTCAGTAAGAAGAAAACTCAAATACCTTGAATATAAGCAGATAAAGCAATAAAGAAAATATTAACAAGAGAAAGAAATATAGCCTGAAGATCTAGTAAACAAGTCCAAGAATCTATGAAAAGATACAATAAAACAAAGGATAATGACCCAGCACAATGAGACAGAGAATCCTGTGAAATGTGAGGGAAAAAAGCAGTGACAAATGGGGGAGAAAAGGTAAGTAGGAAACGGTATAAATCAGTGGTGTGCCATAATGAGGGACGTGGTAGAAGACAGACCCTACCACAGGGAAGTTTCTTTCTGACCTTTGCAATATTTGACAATTTTATTGGATTGAGGTACAATGGAAAAGAGAAATCCATGGAGCAGGCTATATCTAGAAAGCAGAGGCAGAAATTGCCTCAAAGAGAAAGCCTAGAATGAATACCTTAGAACCTTTGACTATATAAGGAATAAAGAGAAAAGAGACATATCAGATAATTATAGGCATTGTGAATCAGAGAACGAATAGACAGAGAGAGAATGTGTATTACACAAAGATTGAGAGAAGTCTTTTTGGGAAAGGGGAAAGTCACACAAAATAAGTTTTGAAAACTAATAAACAGGACTAATGGAAAAAAATGAGAGGAAGGGGGAAATTCATTTGAGTAATCATAAGGGGAAAAAAGGGGGAGAACAATTATATAACCAGATAAAATCAGGAGAAGAAAAGGAACTAATAAGAAAACCCCAAAGGAAAAAGGATAATACATGAGAGGTAGGGGTCAGGGTGAGGGGAAAAGAGCCATTGGGAACAGGGTCATGTTTAAAATAAGATTAAGGTAAACAAAAGAACATAGTAGTGGGTTTATAGTAAGCAGGTAAAAAAGCCATAACCTAAAAAAATTATTAGAGATGGAGAAATATATAAACCTAATTCTCACAACTTTAAATGTAAATGCATTAAAGAATTCAATTAAAAGAAAAATGGACAGATTTGATATGAAAACAAAACCTTATAATATGTTGTTTACAAGAAACACATTGTAAAAATAAAGATACATAAAATAAAACTGAGAGGATGGGGAAAATTACCCTTCATTAAGTGAATCCAATAAATCAGGAGTTACAATCATGCTACCTAACAAAACAAAAACAAGGAAAAGGGACAAACAAGGGAAGAATATGACGCTGAAAGAAACCATAAACAACAAACCAATATCAGTGACAAACTTATATTCTCCAAATGGCATAGCATCCAAATTCATAAAAGAAAAATTATCTGAGCTACAACAAAACATAAATAGTGCCACAATTGTAAATGGAGACTTCAATATCCTTCTCTCTATTCTGGATAAGGATAACAGAAAGATAAGCAAATGGGAGAATATAGAATTGAACAAACTGCTGGAGAAACTAGAGTTAAAAGATATATATTCTAAGTGGGAAAACAAAATAATATACATATTTCTCAGCACCACATGAAACTTTTACAAAAATTGACCATGTCCTAGATATAGAGATATAGCAAACAATTGTAAAAGGGCAGAAATATTTAATATATCCTTTACAGTGTACAATGCAATAAAAATGGTAGTCCATGCACCACAAACAAAAGACATAGAACTAAATGAAGACTTAACAATGAAATCCTAAGTGGTCAAAAGTAAATTGTTGAAACAAGTATTTAATGAAAATTATACTTATGAAACAGCATACCAAAGTTTCTGGGATACAGTTAAAACAGTCCACAGGGGGAAAAAAATCACAGCCTTGTGAACATACAATAAAAAAAATAGAAGAAGAGAGAATTGATTAGAAATTAGAAGTTAGAAATCCAAAAAAATAAACAAACTTAAAATAAGTACAAAAATGGGATATTAAAAATTAGAAGGGAAATAGATAAACTGAAATAAAAATATTGAAACTAAAAAAAAAAAGCTGATTCTTTGGAAAGACTAATAAAATTATTAAACCATTAGTTAATCTGATTAAAAAGGGAGCAGAAAGTCAAATCAATAAAATAGCAAATGAACAAGGTAAAATCACAACAAAATCAGAGAAATAAAAAGAATAATAAAAACTTATGCACATTTATATGATTACAAAAGTGAAAAAACATAAAAGAAATAGAGGAATCCATCAAACATACAAAATATCCAAACTTAGAGAAAGCCAAATAAAGATCTTAAATAATCCAATCTCAGAAAAGGAAATTGATCTGTGAAAGTATTACCAAAGAAAAAGCACTTGGTCCTGATAGATTCCCCATATAATTCTATCAAACTTTCTAAGAACAATTAGTATCTATACTTCCCAATTTATTCTCAACAATTCAGAAAGAAAGCAACCAGAAACCTTTTATAAGACCAATACAGTCATAACAACTAAACCATGGAAATATAAAACAGAGGAAAAAAACTATAAGCCAATTTCACTAATAAACATTAAATTAAAAATTTTCAAATAAAATTCTATGAAACCAAAATGAAATGTCCAAGAAATCATTCATTTTGGCCAAGTGGGATTTACAGCATGGATGCAAGGATGTTGCAACATTAGGAAAACAATGAACATAATTAACCATATGAAAAGGCAAAACACCCAAAAGTATATGATCATCTCAACAGATTTTTTAAAAAAGCCTTTGACAAAGTGCAACACTCTTTTATGTTAAAAACCATATAAAAGCATTGACATAAAGAAATCATTTAAATATAATATAAATAATCAACATAAACCAAAAACAAGTATCATATGCAATATACTAGAACCTTTTTCAATAAATATGGGATTGAAGCAAGGATGCCCACTCTCCCCTCAACCATCTTTCCTTTCAAATATCTTATTTGATGTAGTTTGGGAAATACTAGCAATGGCAATAAGATAAGAGAAAGAAATTGAATAGGTAAAGAAGGGCCAAACTCTTCCTGTTTGCTGATATGATAGTTTTCTTGGAAAAGCCTAGGGAATCAGCCAAGATACTAATTGAAACAATTAATAGCTTCAGGAAAGTTGTAGACTGCAAAATAAATCCTCAAAAATCATCAACACTTCTGTATAATAATAACAAACACAAAAAAAGCAACAATAGAAAGGAAAATCCCATTTGAAATAACTAAAAATGCATAAAATTTCTGAGATTAACCTATTAAAACATACAAAAGATTCATATAAATTCAATTTCAAATTTCTTTAAATAAATAACAAACAGCATAAGTAGGTGGGAAAATGTTCTGTGCTTGGGGCAGAGCCAAGATGGCAGGGTAAAAGCAGTGACTTGCTTGAGCTCTCCCCCAAAACCCTCCAAATACCTGTAAAAAATGGCTCTAAACAAATTCTAAAGCAGCAGAACCCACAAAAAGACAGAGTGAAACAAATTTCCAGCCCAAGACAACCTGGATGGTTGATCAGAAAGATATATCAAGCCAGGCTGGGAGAGGAATGCAGTTTAGCGTGGGCGCACAGGCCACAGGAAACCTGGAACAGGCCTCAGAGAACTGAATCACAGGCAGCTATGGCAGTTTCCAAACTTCTCAACCCACAAATACCAAAGAAAATTTATAAAGTCAGTAGGAAAAGTCTGTGTCTGTGGTGAGAGAGAAGCGTGGAGTCCCACCCCCATTCCCTAAGCTTGGCCCTGGGTTGGCGGCTGTCTCCTCAGCTTCCTGACCACAGACTGAGGGGGAATCAAGTGGCTGATCAGAGGGAGATTGCAGGGATCTCTCTGCTGGTGCAGGATTCTCTTTGCCCATGCTTGGATATGGGTCACAGTTCTAGGTGGTGGTCCTGGGGTGAGGAGGAGTGATGCCATAGTGGAGCTTGTAGTGGTGATACAGATAAAATCCTTCTCACAGTTCCAAGACCTAAAAGAGTGCTTGTGGTCATTCATAGATCAGAGCACAGGACAGGAAGGGAGTAAACACCTCGCCCTTGATCATAGCACCTTGGAAGAACTGAAAATTTACAGGTCCCTAGAAATATCTTTGAAAACAGCTGCACAAAACCCCCAAAGCTTGGGACAGTACATTCTCCACACTGGAAGCAGACCCCCTACCTTAACAAAGAGTTTATAACTCAAGTAATTGTCTGGGATCATGATCAAGCAGCGCAAAGAGTCAGACCATAGAATTTTACTTTGGCGACAAAGAACATCAAAACATACAACCAGAAGAAGACAACAAAATCAAATCTCCTACCTCCAAAGCCTCTAATAAAAATGTGAATTGGTCCAGGCCATGGAAGAGCTCAAAAAGGATTTTGAGATAAATGTTCAGTGCTCATGGCTAAATCATGCCAATATAATAAAACTGATAATATTACCAAAATTAATCTATACTTTTAATGCTATACCAATCACTATCAAGGTGATACTTTCTAGAACTTAACAAAATACAAACAAAATTCATTTGGAAAAACAAAAGGTCTAGAATATCAAAGGAAATGATGAGAAGAAGTCAAAATAAAGATAGAATAATGCTTCTGTACATCACACTATACTATAAAGTAACAATTATTTTTAAAAATCTAGTGTTGCTTTAAAAATAAAGAGATAGAATAATGGCAAAGACTAGACAAGGGAGAATCATAAACAACAGAACTCAATTAAACCAGAATTTGATAAGATGGAAAACATGAATTACCTAGAGAAAAAAAGACTATTTGATAAAAACTTCTGTGAAAACTAGAAAGCATATCAGCAGAAATTAGACAGAGCAATCCTTTATAAAATATCCCACAATGCATTCTAAATGTCTATTTGACTTTAATATTAAAGATCATACTATAAAAAGTTAGGAAACTTTTTCCCCAAAACTTTTTCCCCTCCCTCCCCAAGACAGAAGCCAAGTCCAAGGCCTTGAAGGCCAACAAGGCATTGTTGAAGGATGTCATAGCCACAAAAAGAAAAAATCCAAACATCCTCCACCTTCTAGTGACCCAAGACATTAAGACTTTGAAGGCAGCCTAAATACCCTCAGAAATGTGCCCCTCAGAGAAACAAGTTTGATCACTATGCCATCATTAAGTTTCCCTTGACCACTGAGTCTGCTGTGAAGAAGACTGAGAACAATACCACCTTCATCTTCATTGTGGATGTCAAGGCCAACAAGTATCAGATCAATCAGGTAGTAAAGAAGCCATATGACATTGACATGGCTAAAGTCAATGCACTGATCTGGCCTGATGGAGAGAAGGCCTATGTCTGACTTGTTCCAGACTATGATACCTAGATGTTGCAAACGAAATTGGAATCATGTTAACTGTGTCCAGCTATCCCACTCCACCTACAATAAAAAGTTTTCCAGTATACAAAAAAAAGTTAGATATGAAATATCATATACCTCTCACAGCTATAGGTAGGAGGTGTATTCTTAACCAAACAAAAGATAGAGGCAATTTCAAAAGATAAAATGGATAGCTTTGATTTCTTGAAACTGAAAAGCTTGTGTACATAAGAAATCAATGCACATATGAGAAGAAAAGAAGTGATTAAATGGAGAAAAAAATCTTTGTATCAAATGTCTCTGGTGAGCATTATAAATATATGTGGAAGCTACATATAACTACCAGCAATGGCCTAATAGCTGTGTTCAAAAGTTATGAGCAAATAGTTCTCAAAAGAAGAATTGCGAAGTATTCACAACCACATGAAAGGATATTACAAATTACTTATAATAGAAATGCAAATTAAAACAACTCTGATGTTCTAACTCACGCTCTGCAAATTGGCAAAAATGACAAAAAAAATGGCAGTGGTCAGTGGTGAAGGTGCTGTGAAACATTAGGTACTCTTATATATTGTTGGTCGAGCTCTGAAATGGTACAACCATTTTATGTTTGGAATTTGGAATTATGCAAATAAAGGACTAAATTTCCATGCCCTTTGAAGCAGAGACTCCATTACTGGGCTTATATACCCTAAGGAATCTAATGATAAGAAAAAAGTCTCCAGATACTTAAAAATATTTATAACAGTGCTTTTTATGTTAGCTAAGAATTAGAAATGAACTAGATGCCCATCAGTTGAGGAATGTATGAAGAAATTTTGGTACAGGAATATAATGGAATATTATTATGCTGAAAGAAATAAATGAAAAGTGTGATGAATGCAGAGAACTATGGAAAGACCTATATAAACTGATACAGACTGGGGTAAGCAAAGCCAAGAAAATAATATTATCCAATAACTACAACAATTTAAATGGAAAAAAACTATATGTCAAAAAAACAAAAAGTAAATATAATCAAATTATAAAGATCAAGCAAGACTCAAATCAAAATATATGAAAAGATACTCCCAATCCATCCCTGCATGGGATAGAAGGTCCACAGGTATTATACTTTGCACATGTTTTTGGATTTCCTAAATATGTTGATCAATTCTGATGATTTTTCCCCTCTCTAAAACATACTGTTTGTCATACCATAGGGCTCTCTGGGAGGGAGAGAGTAAGAGATAGTTGGGATAATTACAGTGGTATAAGAAAAGAATATAACAATTTTTTAAAAGGAACAAATCAATTCCAACTGGATGATTGGATATGTGTGTGTGTATGTTTATGTATGTGTGTGTGTGTGTATGTGTATTCTTCATTATTGTTCTGTACACTACATCACAGTCACTCCCTAGCTCCATTATGTTATCCTGTAGTCATACACGATCACTTGTATAATTATGTGATAAAGATAGTAGAGACATTTGCCTTTTTACTACGTAAAAATCAGTCTCTTTGAAAACCATGTTTGGTAAATATGCACATTATAAGCCATCCTGAAGTCATCATAGTTTATCACAAGCATTGTATAAGAAAAGGAAAATCTTATATTACCTTTCATTGTATTATCATGGCAATTTAAACATATCCTTTGCTTATACTCCTATTCTTCTGACTTTCTAGTGAAGTGTGTGTAATGCTAGTCAGTAATTCAATACAACTTCAATGAGAGTGTAATTAGTGTGTGAATGGTAGAACAGAAGGGAGTCACGTGTACAGACTTTTTCCTTAGGAAGGTCAGTTTATGTATAAACATTGTTATAAATGTTGTGATATATGTGATTGAATTTAAGTATTTTTTGTTGTTGAGTTGTTTTTCAGTTATGTCTGATTCTGTTACCATATTTGGAGGTTTCTTGGCAAAGATATTGGAGTGGTTTGCCATTTTTTTTCCAGTTCATTTTACAGATGAGAAATGGAGATAAACAGGGTTAAGTAATTTGCCCAAGGTAAGACAGCTAATAACTGTCTAAGGCTGGATTTGGACTCACAAAGAGAAGTCTTTGTGACTCCAGGCTCAGCATTCCACTCACCACACTACCTAACTGCCTTGAATTTTAAGTATATTTATCATTTAATCCAGCACTAATCATTAACCAGTATCAAAGTAAATATTTTATATTGTAAGTAGGTATTCATTTTTATTAATTTGTTAGATGGCAAAAATTAAAAATTAATTTCCATCTCTCAGCAAAAAAGCCTGTAAAAGTTTCATACCATTTCCTACCACATATTTGTGTGAGCAAGCATTTTCATTTTAGTTTTGTTTTAAATCAAAATATAGCATTAAACTCAGTGTGGAAACAAATTTAAGAGTATTCATGTGGTGTTGATCCAATTATAACAAATCTTTGTTCAAAAATAAAGTCTAATATCCAAAATAGGTATATACATATATATACACATACATATATGCCCATGTATGCATATATGTGTATGTATATGTTATATGACGTTTCACACTTTTAAAGTAGTAACTTATTTTATTGAAATGTAATTTATATCCAACAGAATGTGTAAAGAAATATGTGAAGTCTTGCATAAAATAGCAAGTACCTAATGTTTTGCTAGATTATTTATTTTAATTCTTATAGGATGTCCTACATAAAATATCCATAATTGTTTTAGAATTACTTTTACAATTTTATGTTTAATTTTTAAAATTAATAGGTAGAATAAAATTTTATAATTATAACTATTTATTATGTAAATTTGGGCAAAAAGTTATTGTATTTTACTGTAATGATTTTATGAATAAATCAGAAATAATATAAGGTATAGCATATTCAATCGTTTTGGCAATTTACTTTGCTTTTGGGGTAGTTTAAAGTAGTTCATGGAACAGAAAATGTTGGGAACCACTCTTCTTTAGGAATATATAAAAATTACTTTTGTTATACATTCTATTTGCAGGTCTTTGGGAACTAGTTAAGTGGAAAAGTACATATCTACCAATCATATATATCTACCAATCAGAATATCTGGTCATACAAAAGAAGCCCATAAATACAACAGGCCCTGAGAGATTCCTTCTATTTTGAAAATACAATAACAAATTCCTCAGAGGTAGTCAATATTTTCTCTCCAAATTTTTCTTCCTCCCTTCTCCTTTCTACCTTTAACATATGTAAACTTGCCCAGACATAGAGGCTAGCAATTCTGGTCTTCTGAAATCTGGTGCACAATCGTATTTTGTTGTTGTTGTTGTTGTTGTTAATGGAACTATATTTAAAATGTAATCTGGGAATTTCCTTTCTGAAAATACCCTGTGATTAATCTTTTGATGAAACACAGATATTAGTTTGTAATTCAAACTAATCTTCTAATTTATGTTCGCTTTTTTAAAATTCAGTCCACATCTTTATCTATCAGATCTTCTTAAGGAAAATTATATCTTCTTGATATATTCTTAATAATTCCCATTCTTTGATCAAGGACAAAATTTATTTTATAAAATTGTGAAAAGTTAACAGATTTAATAACATGATACACTGGTGCTTAGCAACATTAAAGGAGCAGCAGAAATCAGCACCTTAAAAAGATGGAATATTCATGTACCCAATGGGATCTAATTCAAACATTAATATATTATTATAGTAGATTAGAGAGTTATATCCCTGCAGTAATCATCACAATGCAGTCCATTAGGCTTCAATCAAAAGCATTTGTATTGCTAAGAACAAGATTACTTTATATTATTTCTCTGTCTTCCAACTGCTTATTATTCAGAGATTCTGAAAATTTTCAATTTAATTCAACAAACTTTCGAAAGTGACTATTATATGTTTAACACTAAGGATGCAAAGGTGAATCAAGATGGTTAATATCCTCAATGAGTTTACCATTTAATGGAGGACTTATGAAAACTACACAAATAACTCAAAAATCACTATTTGATTCAATACAATATAATTGTGTAAAGGAAGGAAACTAAACAAAAAGTTAAGGAAGATGTGGAAGAGTTGAAATAGGAAAGCTCCCTTATAGCTGACAGAGAAGAGGAGGATATGTCAAGAAAGAAGGTATGAAAGAAGTGTCACACAGGCTGGGGTTAACAGAAACAAGGAGGTTACTACAGCCAGACCTATGAAAAGAGATCATTTCAAGTACAGGTTATACATATGAAAGTACGTGGAGTCAGGCTACACAACAATCAGATGGGGAATAGTTTGGAATGTAGCCTTGCAAAGAACACAAGGACATGATAAATCTAGAAAGTTAGGTTGGAATTAGATTGTGGAGGTATTTCAGACATTCTAAAAATTTTTATACTGTGTTTGGGAAAGAACAGGAAGTCACTGAAGATTTGGAGGCAGGGGAATAACATAATAAAATAGATACATTAAGGTTATTTCGGCAAGTGTATGAGGGATGGATTAGATGGGGGAAAGATTGAAAACAGAAACTAAGCAAGTAAGAGTTTAGGTCTAAAATAGGATAGTATCAGAGATGATAGAATAAAGAAGAAATGTAATACATTTAAAAAGTGGCTATGAACATCTTCCCAAAATCTGTCTTGTGAATCACATTGTGAGATACTTCATTTGCATTTTTTCAATAAAGTAATTTAATATTTTAAAGTCATCTATTAATAACAAGAGAAATTACATCAACCCCTTTGTTCAATATGTCAACACTAGCAATTAACAACTTCTATTTTCATTGCTTCATACATCAATTATAATTAACTGCTAATTGAGGTTTCCAAAAGACAAATTAAATTACCAAGGAAATATACAGAAAAGTGTTCACTGTAACTATGTAATTGAAATATCAGATACTTACCAGCAAAAACACAAACGTAGATATCACAAAGTATAAGGGTAATATCTGAAGTACTGAGTTATACATTTTTTACTACAGTACTCAGACCTAGAGAAGACCATGATCAGTGTGTCTTAGCCAGGTGATACTAAACTTCAGGATGAAGGACTGTTCAGATAGTTAAGTTCTTTTCAGTTTAAAATACCTTTCAAAAATCAAGATCATTGTTTAAATGTTATCAGTAGTGATTTTGGCTTAAAATTTCCAAACTGAATATTGGTAATTGATCAAACCAGACCTTCAGGTTTTCTTAGAGAGTATTTTGGATCCATCAAATCCTTCCATGCTACTCTCATTGTATTTGTATGTGGATTTTTTATAGAAGTAGTACTGGTTAGAGAAGTATGTATGGATAACTCTGCTACCTTTTCTTCATTATGGTGGTATGCAGACATATTTAAGTGATTAAGAGGCTTAGGCCTCTTAATGACTTAAATGGACAATAGAATCCATCTAATTATTACATGATTATATTATATCATAATGATATTATATTATCATAATACAGTAATATATCAAAAGATTATTCACATTCTCAACTCACCAATGGACAAGGGGTCAAAGGATAAGAAAAAACTGTCCTTAAATAATTGTAAACCCACACTAAAAATGACTAATTATATGAATACAATCAAAATCACTGAGTTTTCTCCTCACAGCCAGATACACATGCACAAAGAGAGATATATTTGTATGTATATACAAATATACATGTGTATATAAACATATACATGTAGATGCCAGTTAATTTGGAAATAGCTAGAAAACTTGTACATAAATACAATTGACTATTATTTCATTATTAAAAAGCAATGGATATGAAGAATTCAGAGAATCATAGGAAGATATGAAAAATAAATGAACATATATGGGTGGTTAGCAGAAAATAATATACAAAATTACTATAAAAACATAAATGTAAAAATAATAAAATGAAACTGAATGGTGGGTAATTACAATGACCAAGTCTTGCCCTGGAAAAAGAGTTAGAAAAATGCACCTCTCTCATTTCATTCAAATGTGAGGAAATATGAGTATGAATTTTGCATATTCTATAAACCTTTTTATTCTTATACTCTCATAACTGGACTCCAGACCCTGAATTGGAGCCATGCTTACTGGGGAGAACCCACTTCCTGCTTTTTAACTCATTTTGGAAATGTTGACCCAATCAACACTGTTCTTGTTTTTAGATAGCTCCATTCATCATCTGTTTGATTTCACCCTGTACTCAACACATTCCTTTTTGTGTTTCCTCCATTTATTGGAATGTAAGCTCCTTGAAGGCAAGGACTGTTTCTCTTTTGTTTTTATATCACCAGCATTAAACATAGTGTTAGGGCATAGTAAAAGCTTAATTATTTTTTTCAATTTATTCCTTCAGACAATTATTAATTCATATTGTCAGATACAGTAGATATGTTAATTAATTTAGGTAAATTGCTTTTTTGCCCATTTAACAATTTAAGGATAGCTCACTAGGTATGGTAAGGAAAGCATATATATGGAAATTAATATAATAATAAACCAAAAATCATAAAGAAAAAAACACAATAACTACAGACAATTAAAGCACTTATACCACCAATTTAAAATACATCTAGTATGTGTTACAAAAAAGTTCAATCATCTCATTAATTTGATTGAAAATAAAATTTTAAAAGATTTTTCATTACTCCATAGAAGGCTCATAAATTACTTCTGGGACCATCCCTTTCTATATTGAAAAATTAATTTTTAGTTTGTGATTTTGCTAAGTTAAATGATCTTGCCTTTTTTTTTAAATGATGAGCATTTTCTACTCATATGTACTCTGCCACTCAATTTATGAAGGGCATATTTGGATGACACTCATTCTTATTAGTTTTGATCTGAAAACCACAGGCTAACATAAGAGGATTCTTTGAACAGGTCTTCAGTGAATATATCAGTTTAAAAGAATTTTTCTACTGTGTCAGTACAGAATTGCAAATGCCAAAAGAAAAGTATCTATCTGTACCTCTTATGTGTGTATGTATTTTAAATACATAATAAGAATAAAATATATGTTTAATTTGAAATGATGCTCAGGCTCTTTTTTATCATGTCTCTCTTGATTCTTAAGTTATTTCTCCTTGATCTATTTTATTTTTATTAATTTATTCTATTTGTAATTTATGGAATAAAACAAGTATTTCTATAATGTACAACAAAAAAGATGATTCTGCATGAAACTGCAAATCTACTACGCACTTCTTGCTGTTCCTTTCAAATGTACAACAAAATTATCATACAAATTTCTTTTTTTCTTCTATTTTCAAGGTTAGTTGATACCTTACATTTTCTTCTTCTTCTTTTTTTAGTCTTTTGATTTTAATTTTGTTTTACTTCCTCATAGAGTAATTAACTTCTATTCAGTTCATTCTAATTTTTAAGAAATCTATTGCTTGGGTAAGTGTTTGTGTACCTTGTGCTAAATTGCAAATTCTTCTAATCTTTCCTCTGTATCTTGTTTCTTTTCTATTTCTTACTTCTAGTGCTCTCATCCCAGTTGTAAAATGATTTTTTCATTCTTAAAAAAATTATTTTCTTCCAGGAATACTAGTTAAACTTGTGTTCAATCTATTTTCAAGCTTAGCTTGTATTTTTGTTTTTTGATTCATTTCTCCCCTTCTAAGTTTATGTTTTGAGCATTCACTTGATCCATCAATCAATAAATATTTATTAAGCCTTTATTATATGCCAGGTACCATGGAGCCTGTTAATGTTACAATATGACAAAAAGAAGTCCCAAAGCCAGCAGGGATAAGACTGGTTCTCTGAAAGCAACAAGAACAAGAACAGAAAGTAGCAACACTTTTATTTGTAGAACAAAGTTTAATTGTAAAAAGAGTGAACTTCACAGCCTAGGAGTGACAGACAATGGCAAGAACTGGTCACAATACTGAGTTCATATACTGCTCAAAGGGTAGAATCAAAAGCTAGTAGTAGCTTCATGGAGGCAGCCAGTGGCCATGTGGATAGAGTGCTGGTTCTGAAATCAGGAAGACCTGAGTTCAAATATGGCCTCAGACTCTTACCAACTGTGTGATCTTGAGCTAGTCACTTAACCTCTGTCTTAGTTTCTTCAACTGTAAAATTAGGACAGCAACAGCACCTATCTTGCAAGGTTTTTGTGAGAACCAAATGAGACGTTTATTTAAAAATGCTTATCACAGTGCCTGGCATATAGTAGTGCCTGACACATAAACGTTAATTTCCTTTTTTCCTTTCTTTCCTCCATTCCATTCCTTCCCTTCTTTCCCTGCCTCAAGCTTGTTCTTAGATTCAACTCTCAGATCTGTGTGAACCTGCAGCTGAGTAACCTAGGTAGGGAGCTCAGAAAAGGCAGAGATAGTGGTTCCTTTGTTCAGGCTGCAGGGAGCAGCAGTTCACTGGATCTCCAACCTGGAGCAAATCACCTAGATCCATGTTGGAGTCAGTAACTCGAAAAAGTCAGATATGTAGAGCAGTAATCAGACATTAGCCTTGATCAGATGACTTTGGGCACAGATCCATACCTCGAGATAGACCTGAGGTCCTTGAATAACAGTGTTCAGTAACTAGAGAAAGCAGTATAAGGACTCGAGAATTAAAAACATAACCAAGCAAAGAAGAAACATTTCTTTTGCAAGTGCATAAAGCTTCCTCCTAACACAAAGTCCCAGTTCTGGAAGTAAGGCTGGAAAAATGGACAAAACCTCCTCCCACCCCCCAATTTTTTAAAAATCCAACTTAAAGGGCTACTCTGGTGTCAGGAATGCACAGTACCTGGTACATAGTAGGGGTTAATACATATTTATTGATAGATCGATTGATTGAATGCCCAAAACACAAATCAAGAAGGAGAAAATGAGTAAAAAAAAAATACATGCTACACTCAGAAAAAAAGATAGAAAACAAGTTAAACTAGTATTCCTGGAAGAAATTAAGCTAGAAAGCTTTGTGCAATGCCCTCCTGGCCAGATTCTATTCCTAGTATCCTAATCAATAAACATTTATTAGGCACCTATTGTGTGCCAGGCATTGTGCTAAGTGCTTTTTTTATACAAATATGAAAAAGAAAGATAGTCCTTGCTTTCAAGGAGCTTACTATATAATGGGGAATATAATACATAAAAGAAAATTAAAAAGCAGAGGAAGAGGGAGAAAGAGGAGGTGTGGTGGAGATGGTTGAAAATTCAAATAAATCCAAAATGAGTGCTTCCCAGTGGGAAATGAGGAGATATCTGAAAAGCCATGATTCTTGCTCCCTTTCCTTAAATGGAGGCATTTATGGTTTCATATTCCATAGACTGATTTGATCTTTCAGGATGATGAGATGTTCCAATAATGAGTTTGCTGGGGGCATAGAGGAGAAGCCCAGTTCAAAATGAATGAAGGCAGATCGGAAATATCTGAAGACACCTCTGTGTCCTAAGTGCTAAGACCTCTGGTTCTTCCTGGGTAGATCTAAGCTAGAAAAATAACTCAGGATTTTCTTTGGATTTGTTGATCAAGACAAATATGTTTTTCTTTCTAGGTGTTGACTGGAGTAGATGGGGTGGGGGTGTGGTAGAGTTAAAGCTGATTTATACTGCTTTTTAGCTATCTTGGCTGCTGTCATTGTATCAGCCCTCGAAGGACCAAACAGGCTAGAGAAGCTTTAATTATTGACATAGTAATTTTCTTTGTTTGTCATTAAGGTACCAGTGCCACTAAGTTCATGGAGACTCAGCATCAAAGTGCTGACCATCGGTATCTGAATAATTTTGACCACAAGTTTTTTCAAAGTCAGACTGGAATTGTGTTCTGTACTAGTGGAGGGAATACCCACATTGATGAAATCATGGATCTTTTGAAGTCAAGAAGTGAGAAGAAATAATAAAGCAAAGCAGTGAACATTATGTTCATTGATTATCTATCCCTTCCTATTCCTAATTCAAATTAAAACATAAAAGCACAATAATCAATGCATGCATTGACTTATTTTTGTAAATCAACCATTCTCACATTCTCCTGCAGAGTTCTAATGTCCCCACCATCACCATCACCATTTGGCCCAAAGCCTATAAACCAAACTCAAATCTTTTTTTCCCTTTTTTTTTCTAGTTGATAATCTCATTTCTTCCTCTACTTTCTACTGAAGACTGCCAAAGAATTTGAAAGAGACCTTTTCTGGCAACTAGAATTATCAAAGGATGCCTATCCTCCTCCACCCCAACCGTTCATTTCTTATTCTGCCTGAAGCTAGGGTATTAGTTATTTCTTATTAAATATTGATCCCCAATCAAAAACAAATCAGTATCCAATTCCACATTTTCCCCCATGCAGTACTCCATTCTGAGACCTACTCTGTACTCCTGAAGAATGTGATCATAGCTGCCATATGTTAACAAATGTTTCTAAGGGTCATGTATGTACAACTCAGTTTTGAACTGAACTCTCATTTTCATGATTAGTAGAAAGTTGGGCTCTGATGAGAAAAAGGCTTTCCTCTTTAGCTGTACCAAATATCACACTATCTAATATTGAAGATGATCTATTTCTTGGATATAGGAAACAAGTTTTGCTCCATGTGTTTTAGTATTCTGGTTTCTCATGATGTCAGTTTCTCAGGAATTATATTTTATTACAAAGCCCTCCTTTACTTCTTTAAGAAGGCAATGAATAGGTCAACTTTTGGGTTAGCATTCCAAAAGCAGAACTGATGAGTAATCATCTCCTGCCTCATTAATTTTTATTTGCTAAACTCCCACTGGATGCATCACACTGTACATTTCATTAAATTTATAGAGTACCATCTCTAATGAAGTTCAAGATGCCTTATTCATGACTTTTAAAGTAGGGATCCTTATCCTGGGATCCATGAACTTTATTTTAAGCATGTTCATAACTCTATTTCAATATAATTGGTTTCCTTTTAATCCTTTGAAATATTGGGAGAAATACCAAAATATGACACAGAAAGATGATGTGAGCACATGTTGTTGGAAAAATGGTGCTGATAGACTTGTTCAATGCTGAGTGGCCACAAACCTTCAATTTGTAAAAAACCAAATACCTGCAAAGTACAATAAAGCAAAGCGTAATAAAATGAAGTATACCTGTATATTAATTTGTGTGTGGGGGAATATGTTCCCAAATTAAAAGTAGGTTTTATCCCCAGATAACGTTAATTTGTTTGAATTTAAGATATATTTCTCCATTGTTTTAGTAGATTATTTCAAAGAACATGAAGCTTTAAATGCTCTAACCACAACACATTTATTGAATAGCACACAAACCACATGCAGAATCCTATAGATGGAATACCAGAGGATATGTACATTCCTTGGTCCACTCCGTTGCCACCCACTAGGTGCCCATCTTTGGGTGATCTTGAAAAATGATGTCATACCCTCAACTTTTCCCAAAATGAATCATTTTGTTAGACAATAACCAGGTAGCTCACACACTATAGGACTCAATAGGTTTGTGCTGAAGTCATGAAAAGGAGCTGGATGCTCTAATTTAGGATAAGCTGCCTTTCAAAACTCTTATGGTAACTAGGTCAGGTGAAGCCAGACACAGAGGTTGATAGGATAAGTGCCTAGAACTCACTAATATGCACTAGTTACTCTAACCATCTCAATCTGCATAGCCTTCTCTCACCTTCTGAGTAAAAGGGCCTGATCTACCTGATTTGTTTCATAATTATTAGTAAATTTCTAAATAAGTAGTCAGGTTTATGGGTTAACCTACAGTCTTAAGAAAGTTCTTGAAATTTAAATGCTGTGAATGAATACAATAGAAATACAATGAAAATGGAATGAATAAAAAGGCAAGCCAAAAACTGAGTTAATTGATTGGCATCATATTTTGAGTTATTTTCATTAACTTTCATCAATTCAATCAAATTTGATGAACATTTATTAAGCACCTACTTTTTACAATATATTGGCTTGTGCTGGGGACACAAAGATGACAAAAAAAACATTTTGGATTAATAAAGTCTACAAGGGCTCAATGGTATAAATACAAAGTAGAAAGGCATCGGGAAGAATGCTAAACTTGGAGTTTGGAGGTCCTGGGTTTGAATCCTGCTCCTGATATTTACGAGTGAAATGATCCTGGCCAAGTCATTTAATTTCTCTGAACCTCAGATTCCTCAGCAATAAAGATAATAATAGCATTTATCTTGCAAGGTTGTTGTAGATAATCATCAAAAAAGAAAATGCATATAAAATGCTTTACAAAGTTTAGATCACTTTATAAATATGGTGGTGGTGGTGGCAGTGGTGGTAGTGGTGGTGGTAGTGGCATTGGTTGTGGTAGTAGTACTACCACCACCAGCAGCAGCAACAGCAGTAGCAGTACTGACAGGAGCAAAGTATATTGCAAAGTGTAAATGGGGATGAAGGAAAAATCCAAAGATATCATGCTCTGTGAAAATCTGAGCTGGGAAAGAATGAATGCTATTGAGATTTCAACAATCATTTCTTTCTATGGTACAGGAAAAAATATTTCAAAAATACAAAGAAATCTTATATGAAATCTGCTTTTCCCCTTTTTTCTCCAATAGTGTAGAGGAAGAAAGGGAGAAAAAAGATTTCCATTTTTTTTAATAGAAAGTGGTGGTGCTACAAATGTGGAATATTGTGTGTACTTTTAGATATGATCACAGTATTATTAGTTTTGCTTACTTTTTTAAATTTCTTACTAGAAATTCTTCTTACAAGAAGTCTCTCATGGAGTGAAGGTAATCTAGAAATATTTTTTGCAAAACCAAAATTCATTAATAAAACTTTTAAAAATATTCCTTTGTCTAAAATATTACTTTGGTAATAAGTAACAACTTTATTTGAAAAATCTTTTTGATATATCAAATTAATATGTTTTTTGAAAAAAAAACTTTTAAAAACTTAATCATCCATTTACATGTTCATCTAGCTCCAGGATTGTTGGCCTTAAAATGAAAGTCAAGCTCATTTTAGTTAAAGTGTTTTTAATTTGACCATTTAGATGACTAATCCTTTTCTAATGGATTTTTTTTTCATAGATACCAGCTTGTTAAAAGGCTAGACTTTGCTTTCTGACCTGGCCTTTAAGACTGGGGCTGCTCTATGACTCAAATAAAGTTAATGGAATATTTAATAAAGAATTTTGTATTGAAAAATTTTATGCAATGGACTTTTGTTCCATTTTGACAGATTTCTATTATCAACAATTTAGGTAAAAATAATATTATTTCCATTCTCACTGGGGAAGACTCATTAACACAGACACTTCAAACCATTACTACCAGTACCACCAATACCTCAGAAACAGCATCATTCTAACAGAAGAAAAAAGGAAAAAAAAGAAAATTAATATTTTTCTTATTAAATGGTAGATATGAGTCCCTATCATTTAATTCAGTAAACATCTGCTATGTATGAGGCCCCTATGTTTGACATGGAAGATGAAAAGAAGAAAAATATCACAATTCCTGACTTCAAGGAGTTTATAATATAGTAGAGAAGTGGTCTTCAGGAGGTCCATGAGGTCAAAACTGGGGACCATCTCCAGTTGTCCTGATACATATCTTGCCACTGGAATCAGATGACTCTGGAAGAGAGAATGAAACTGCAGCTTTGCACAGCCCTCCCTCACTTAAATCCAATTCATTTGCAAGTCATGACATCACTTTCCTGATGTCATGGTCCTCTTCAAGAATGAAGGACAAACAAACAAGGTCAAAACTATTTTCATAATACTAAGATATTATTGGGATCCTCGATAATTTGTGAAAGTATAAAGGGCACCTTGGAGTAAAAAGTTTGAAAATTGTTATAATAGAGGGAAGCAAGTAACTATAGTATGAGTTAGAACACTAATAAAAGCAAAGAAAAGGTTAGATAAAATGGTTTGAAAAACTGATTAATAGATGTAAGGATCACTTCTGACTGGGCTGATAGAGTGACATTCATGGAAAAACTTGAATCTAAACTGAATAAAAGCATTTATTAAGTGTTTACCAATGTGTTTTGTCAAGCACTGTGTTAACACCTTGGATTGCAAAAGAAAATCTTTTCTACTGAGAGCAGACACCCTGTACTCTCAATGAATTCACATTCTAACTGGAGAAGATAGCATAAATGGAAGAGGTCAGCTTCAGGTCAGAAAGAACCAATGGTCATTAGGATTAAGCAAAGTGGATGGCAAGAGCAGGGGGTCCAGAGTAAAGCAGCAAGATGAATGTTGAAAAATCATTGGATAAGTGCAAATGCACAGAATGGGTAGAGGGAAGGACAGTACTGAAAATAGAGTAATCCTGTTTTCTTGGAGCACAGAATGCATGAAAGTGTATAGTGTGAAATAAGGTTAGAAATGTAGACTGCACAGACTGCAGAAGACTTAGATTGTCACACAAGGGATTCATATGTTATTTTTCTTTAAATATTTTATTTTTAAAATAAATATTTATTTTCCTTTCCTCTTGCCTTCTCCTCTTTCCAAAAAAAAAAAGAGAGAAATTTAACATGTCTAAGAAAATATTTTTGCATCTTGAGTCTATCATATTTCTGTCAGAATGTAGAGGAAATCCAGTTACAAGTTATTTCTGAACTACCACAGCTTAATGGTCTTTTCTCAATCATTCTTCTTAAACTCTCTGCAGTCTTTGATCCTGTTATTTACCCTCTTCTCCTTGATATTATTTTCTCTCTAGGTTTTTGTGACTGCTGGATCCTGGGTCTCCTACTACCTAGCTGACCACTCCTTTCTAATCTCCTTTGTTGGATTTTGATTCAGGTCAGGTCTGTTAATTGTGGGTACCCTCCAATGCTCTGTTCTGGGTACTCTTCTGTTCTCCTTCTGCACTATTTTTCTTGGTGGTGATGGGATCATCAGCTCACATAGATTTAACTATCATCTCTATGAAGATAATTTTCCAATCTATTTGTATTTCTATTCTGACCTCCAGGCTTTAACTTCACTTGCTTGTTGAACATCTCAAACTGGATGTCCTATAGACACTTCAAATTCAATACATCCAACATTGAACTCATTATTTTTGCTCCCAAACTCTCTCCTCTTCTTGACTTTCCTATTAATGTTGTGGGCACCATCATCATCCTAGGCACCAAGACTCCTAAACTATATTATCCTCAGTTCTCTCTCTCTCTCTCTCTCTCTCTCTCTCTGTCTGTCTCTCTCTCTCTCTGCTCTCTCTCTCTCTCTCTCTCTCTCTCTCTCTCTCTCTCTCTCTCTCTCTCTCTCTCTCTCTCTCTCTCTCTCTGTGACTTGGAGCATGTCCTCTGCAGTTTGGGAATGTCAGATGCATTTGATGAGCAAAAGGCTGACTTTTCTGGAATGTTGATGCTCAAACATTTGTATTTATCCAAGGTTTTGCATACATCTTGCCTGGAAATCAATGAAGAGGGCATTAAGGCATCTGCTGCCACTGTAGCAGCAGAGATACCAGCAGCTTCAAAGAAAGATGAAGGACTGAAGGCTAATGGTTTCTTTCTATTTTTTATCTGGAGCTATAAAACTAAAAGTATCCTGTTCTGCGGCAGAGTTTCCTCTCCTTAAAGAGATGCAGTCACTATCCCAGCATTTTCCATTTTGCTACTTCCCTGACTCTCTCTTCCTAAGATCCATAAAAATGTTATCTGCGTGCATATAAAGCCACGGTAACCTTAGATAAGAAACAAAAATATGTAAAACACGTTATTGTTTTTCTCTCTCTCTCTCTCTCTCTCTCTCTCTCTCTCTCTCTCTCTCTCACACACACACACACACACACACACACACACACACACCCTTATCCAAACTGTTGCCATGTTCTATCAATTTTACTTTCATAATAAATCTCATATTACCTCTTCTATCCTATGACACTGGTACCACTGTAGTATAGTCCCTCATCATTTATTTTGGATTATTACAACAGCCCACTGATTGGTCTTTCTGATACATAACTCTTTCTACTGTGGCTTATCAAATTAATCTTCTCAAAGTTCTCCATCTCCCTATCCAATAAACTCAAGTAGTTCTCTATCATGTATTTCTAGGATCAAATGTAAAATCTTCTGTTCATCTTTTAAGGTCTTTATAATCCAGCCCCTTCCTACACTGCTAGTCTGATACCTATTTCCCTCCAAATACTCTGCGATAGCAAAAGTGGCATCCTTGCTATTCTTCATATAAGACACTCTATCTCAAGACACTGAGCATTTTCCCTGGCTGTTTCTCATGCCTAAAATTCTCTCCCTTCTCATGTTTATATCATGGCTTTCCTTAATTCTTTCTGGTCCTGGCTAATAGCTCATCTTTTGCATGAAGCCTTTATCAATTCCCCCTTAATATTAATAACTTTTCTCTAAGATTCTCTCCACTTTATCGTGTGTGTGGTTTGTGTATTGCTCATATATTATCTTCCCCATTAATGTAGACTCCTTGAGAACAATGACTTTGCATCCCTAATACTCAGCAATACTTAGCCTTTCCAATATTCTTATAGTTTACTGTCATCCATCTTCTCTGCAATCCAATGCCATTATCCTCCTTCATGCTCCTCAAATAAAACCCTCAACCACCCAACTTTGAATATTTTTTGTGAGGCAATCAGGGTTAAGTGACTTGCCCAGGGTCACACAGGTAGTGAGTATCAACTAGCTAAACACATGTCTGAGGCCGAATTTGAACTCAGGTCCTCCTGACTCCAGGGCCAGTGCTCCATGCACTGCACCACCTAGCTGGCTCCCAACTTTGAATATTTTCACTGGCTATACCCCACACCTTAAATACTCTTTCTCCTCATCTCCACTTTTCAACTTCCCTGGCTTCCTTTAAGTATCAACTAACTTCCTGTCCTAGTCATCCTAGTTTTTTCCCTCTGAGACTATCCCCACTTTATCTGGTATGTACCTCATTTGTACATAGTCATTTGTATGTTGTCTCCTTCATTAGATTGTGTTCTCTGCTCTGTTTATCACCTTTTTTTATTTGTTTTGATCTCCAGTAGTAAACACAGAGTCTGGCACATATTAGGTACTTAATAAATGACTGACCAATTTTTAAGTCTTTCAAAGTATTTGCCTTTACAATGGTATAGTTATTGTAGTCAGATTTAAACATTAGGAAGATTACTTTGACAGTTACATGAAGAGTGGATTGGTGTGAGAAGCAACTAGTAACAGAGAGACCACCTAAGGGGATATAAAAAGTCTAGATGACATAATGAGGATCTAAACAAAAATTGATTCATTGGGATATAAAATAGAAAGCAGATTTCAGATATATATTAGAGGTAGTGTCAACAGTAGCTGGAAATAAATTAGGTAGAGGGATATAAATGGATAGATTAGAATGAGGAATTGTCAAGATTTTGATCATAGGTATTCATGAGAGTGATAGATAGTATTAGAAGCAGAAATAGTGAACTTAGAAGGAAGAGCAAGCTTGAGGAGAAAATGACTTTAGTGTTTTAATATAATCTCCATGGAAATGCCTAAAAGGAATTTGAAAATATAGGGCTAAATATCTGTGAGTCATCAATATCAAATCATTGAAGCCATGGAAGTTTAATACCACAAAGGAGAAGAATATATAGAGAAAAGAAAAGGAAGATAAGAACAGAATTTTGGGAGATAAGGAGCCAATAGATTAGAAAGAAGTAGGAGTACCAAGATAAAGCTGAGTCAGAAGACAAGGGCAGAAAAAGTATCAAGGAAGAGGAGGTGATCAAACTGAGATGTCATTGGATGTGGCAATTAATATGTCTGATGTCCTCAGATAAATTAGTTTTAATGGGCTATTGTGGTCAAAAGCTTAATTGGAGGGAATTGAGGAAGTAGGTGGAATGGTTAGAGTACACTTTTGTAGAAGTTTGCCAGTATAGAGAAAGAAAAATATAGAACCAAAACTTGTGAGCTAGCTGGATCAAGGGATTTTTTAAGGATAGAGAATTCCTGAGCATGTTTGTAGGTAGAAAGGAAGGAATCAGTATAAATGAAGACATTGATGGAGAGGAAATGATAGATGAAACAGATTCCCAGAAAAGGTAGAAGATGAGATCAAGGGAATAGATAGAGGAATTAACTTTGGTAAGGAAGAGGTGCACCTCAACTTCTAGGACTGAAAGGAAGAAGGACAGGATAGAAGACAAAATAATATTTTGAGGTATGGAGGAGAGATCATAGAGCTCAAATTTGATAGCCTCAATCACCTCAATAAAACAGAAAGTGAGGTTAGCTGATGCAATATATGATGATAGGAATGATATGAGACACTTGAAGAAAGACAAAAAAATTTGAATAGCTTCTATGAAAAATATTATGGGAAGACAATACAAGATGAATAAGACTGTTGTGAGCAATGAGGACACAGTTGAATTTAGTGAAATTTATGTGTAGAGAATCCAGTCTGAATGGTTTGGTGAATGCATTGCAGCACTCTCCTACTGAAACAGCAGAGAAGACAAATGGTAGAAGTTGTTTAATGTAGGGGATAAACAAGACAGAAAGAAAACAAAGTTGAAGAGTGATTTAAATAGAGAGAAAATGGTCTACTGCCATTGAAATATTTGATCAGGATTTTGAAAAGAGGGCACATGAACACAGAATAGTGGCAACGGCGTAGGGAAACAAGGGAAATCAAAAGACAGAAAATAGTGACGCTGAAGAACAGATTCAAAAGAAGTAACATCATGGGAGAGAGAGAGAATGATGGAACTTTGTAGTCAGAAAGAGGAATGCTAAGGCAGCTAGATGTTGTAGGGAATAGAGCACCAGCCCTGGAGTCAGGAAGACCTGAATTCAAATACAACCTCAGGCACTTAATAACTGTGTGACCTTGGAAAAGTCACTCAACCCTGATTGCTAAGAAGAAAAAGGAGGAGGAGGAGGAGGAGAAGGAGGAGGAGGAGGAGAAGGAGGAGGAGAGAAGGAGGAGGAGGAGGAGAAGAAGAAGAAGAAGAAGAAGAAGAAGAAAGAGAGAGAGAGAGAAAGAAAGAAAGAAAGAAAGAATTAAGAAAGAAAGAATTAAGAAAGAAAGAAATGGAAAGAAACTCCAGAGTTCATGATCTTGAAGAGCAGTTGTGAGTGGGTGATGGTGAAATTTAAAATGTGACTACTGTTATGAATGACTAAGGTTAGACAGCTAGTGCCCCCATTGCTAATGTTTTTCTTTGAGATTACCTCTCAATTATAATCTTTACTTCTTGTATGTACAGAGTTGTCTTCTCCATTAAAATGTGAGTTCCTTGAGAGCAGTGATATGCCTTTCTTTGTATTCCCAGCTCACAGCAGTTACATAGTGGGTACTTAATAAATGCTTGTTGGTGATGATAAGAGTAGAGTTAAAGCTCAGCTGCAGACTGAGGCTGGAAAACTGAGTGGTCAAGGTACTAAAAGGCTTATCATATCCTCAAGAATATTGACATGGGATAAGATTTAAAAAATTGGGCTGCATGCCAAGTGCCAAAATTATTAAGCCGGGCAGATAATAGCAGTACAGGAAAGTAACCAGGATTAGAAGAGAGTAATCTAATGTTCCAGTGTGAATATCAAAAGAAGAAAGATTGTTGAGTGATGATAGCAGCAAAGGGACTGGAGGTAAAAGTGGGAATCCAGGAAGGAATGTCCAACATTGGATGAGTTTGCAAAGGTCAAAATGTCTTCACATAATATATAGTTCATGGAATAACATGGAAATCACCTGAAGCCATCACGAAAGAAAGTGAATATGATAATAGCTAGATCTCCTAAAGAGGCAGATGGGAAAGGAGAGGGAAACAAAGGACATTGGAGGAATAGATCTGAGATATTCTGTGATAAAAAGAGTACAATTTAGGATAGCAGAGAAAAGTAGTTTGCCTCTAGTAGTGCCTTGGGATAACAAAGATGAGGGGAACTAGACCTTTCTAGGGAAAGTGGAGGGATTTGCTATCTATAGGGCAGGAAAGATAATGAGTAGGCAGAAGTATATAAAATAAACCAGTTCCAACATTTTAATTATTCATACCTGTGGCTTCCTGCCAGAACCTTCTACAGTAGAAGTTTGATAAATGTTTGCTTATTAAAATGTATTGAACCAAAATACTAAAGGTTTATTTTTTTAAAAAAAATCTTAAAATAAAGGTCATAAAATCAGCCATGAAGATAGTGATGAATTTCCTTTACCATACTCTTGAAAGTCAAAAATATTTTAATAATATAAAGTTCCATATTGAATCAAATATTGCTATTATCAGGAGAAAAATGCCCTAAAAAGAAAAATTGGCCGAATGGAAAAGGAAGTTCAAAAGATTACTGAAGAAAATACTTCCTTAAAAATTAGGATAGAGCAATTGGAAGCTAGTGACTTTATGAGGAATCAAGACACTGTAAAACAAATCCAAAATAATGAAAAATTAGAAAACAATGTGAAATATCTCATTGGAAAAACAACTGACCTGGAAAATAGATGCAGGAGAGAGAATTTAAAAATTATTGGACTATCTGAAAGCCATGATCAAAAAAAGAGCCTAGACATCATCTTTCAAGAAATTATCAAGGAAAACTGCCCTGATATAGCAGAACCAGAGGGCAAAATAGAAATTGAAAGAATCCATAGATCTCCTCCTGAAAGAGATCCCCAAAGGAAAACTCCTAGGAATATTGTAGCCAAATTCCAGAGTTCCCAGGTCAAGGAAAAAATATTACAAGCTGCCAGAAGGAAACAATTCAAGTACTGTGGAAACACAATCAGGATAACACAAGATTTAGCAGCTTCTACATTAAAGGACCACAGGGCATGGAATATCATATTCCAGAGGGCAAAGGAGATAGGATTGCAACCAAGAATCACCTACCCAGCCCAACTGAGTATAATCCTTCAGGGGAAAAAATGGTCATTCAGTGAAATAGAGGACTTTCAAGCATTCCTGATGAAAAGACCAGAGCTAAACAGAAAATTTGACTTTCAAATACAGGACTTAAGTGGAACATGAAGAGGTAAACAGGAAAGAGAAATCATAAAAGACTTACTAAGATTGAACTGTTTACATTCCTGCATGGGAAGATGATATTTGTGACTCATGAGAACTTTGTCAGTATTAGGGTAGTTGAAGGAAAAAAAATATATGTATGTACATATAGATAGATAGATAGGGGGCACAGGGTGAGTTGAAGATTAAGGGGTCATATCTGGAGAATAAAATTAAGGGATGAGAGAGGATGATACTGGGAGAAGAAGAAAGGGAGAGGTATAATGGGGTAAATTATCTCACAAAAGAACCCCAGAAAAGTCTCTCACAGTGGAGGGGAAACAGGGGAAGGTGAGAGGGAATGAGGGAATCTTATTCTCATAGGATTTGGCTTAAGGAGGGAATAACATACACATTCAATTTGGTACATAAATCTGTCTTACCCTACAGGAAAATAGGGAGAGAAGGGGACAAGAGAGCAGGGGGATGGTAGAGAGGAGGGCAGATTGGCAAAGAGGGTAATCAAAAGTAAATACTTCTGAGGAGGGACAGGGTTAAAAGAAAGAATAGAATAAATGGGAGGGCAGGATAGGATTAAGGGAAATAGAGTTAGTTTTTCACAACATGTCTACTATGGAAGTGTTTTGCATAACTGCACATGTACAACCTATATTGCTATTATCATCATCATTTTTATTCCTGCCCATTTTTTTTTCCTCAAAAGAAAGGTACTTAATAGGAAGTATTGGGCAGGAAGTGAATCATTCTGTGACCAGGAAAAGAGAAGAAAAGTGTGGGTGGTATTTAAAGCTGTACCACTCCAATGTCTCCTGTGACCACCCATTAAGCTCCAAGGCTACTGTGATTCCCTAGCTCTGCTATTAATCCACCTCACCTCATTTTCTCTATTTTCATTTTGAGTCAAGCTTAAGAAGCATTTCCTTCCATGATTATGAGTAGAGTGAAGAAAAAGGGCACTGTATCAGAGGGATGCTGAAACAAAAAACGACTCAAGACATTTATTTATCCAGTTGAACTTCAAGAAAGAGAAGACATCTTTCAAAATGTCACTCAATGAAATGCTAGATTTCATCCACTATCCATTTATATAAACTCAGTTCAGGTTAGCACCTAATAACTCTTATTATGAAAGAAGGATCTCTACTCTGAGAACATAAGGGCTAGGGTTTGTGAATTAGATAGCTGGATACATTATTTGATATGACAGTGACTGGTATCACACCTTGGCTGTGACTATACTTTCTGTGATAAGCCTGTATTGACCACATGTCCTCAAGGGAACAAAATCCAGAAGGCACAATTTAGCCATTCCTTGTCATTGCTGTGCTCCTCAGAGTATTAGTTAAGGAAGAACAACTTGATTCATCCTTAAGGGGCCAATCCTTTGTCTTCTTGCCTCAGCATTGTGAATAGGCTTTAATATAGTTAAAATGTGCCCTGTTGAAAATAACTGAGTTTTTGCTTATCCCAACCGAGCTCAGAATGTAGACAATTTCGGTTCTTTTGCTTTGGAGATAATTTTGCTTTACCCTAATTAAGAAATGGTGAAAGTAAAACTTTTGTTGTGGTGCTACTTGAATTAGATTTGTCTCTTTCCCCCTGAAATCTGTTTTACAGAGTATCAGTAGCATAAGTAGTTTACTCTGTAAATGTGTTGGTTTAGGATTTTAGAGACTAGTAATAAGGGTAAGGATAGCTGTATATATGCAATAGCTCTTATTATTATATCTTGGGTAAGTTTCTTATAATATCCAGTTAATCCAACATAAAGACAGAATCTCACTCTTTGAGAAAAATACAGTATATTCAACCAAACAAATTTACATAATCTTCATGAATTTTATCACCAGGATACTTGGATGTCTATAAGTAACCAAAGAAAGATAATTAAATATCAGCTGGAAAGATACGTACTCAGGGAAATATCCTGTTATGCTTTTTCTATTGACTGGTATTTTTTAAAATTTCACAAACTAATCTTTAATAAAAAACAAGGTCTTACCTTAATCCTTTCTGTAACACAAAGAATTTACCTGCAGTGACTGCGAATAGGAAAAGAAAAGAGGGATTGTGACTTTCCTTTTGGAAGAATTTAAATCTTCTTTATGCCATCTGAATGGAAATTTTTACTAAAAGTTGGGGACACTCCTCATTCCAATTTTCGAATACACATTTATATTTTGTACTGCAGTTATTCTAGCATTGCATTTACTTGCATAAAATTGATGCTTTCCCTTAAATACATGTGCATAAGAAAGTAGATACTATGAATTCATTTTCCCCAAATTCAAAATTAATGAACTTCCATCCCAATCTTTGCACTACAGCCAGAGTTGTCAAACTCCTGGCCTCCTATGTACCCAACCAGATAAAAAATGTAATTTGGAAATTAAAACAAAAATTGAAACAAAACAAAATATGATAGATAACATTAATTTATGGTTTTCTAATTTATGGTTTTATATAGCCTGTAGGTATTCATTTCTATTTGAGTTTGACACTATTAATGTGGTTAGGGTGAGAACACTAGGCTTCCCAGAGCTGGAACCCTGCTTCAAACACTCACTGCCTCATTCTGAGCAAGTCATTTAACCTTTCTCAGCCTGTTTTTTAATCTACAAAATGGCAATAATAATAGCACCTATATCATAGGGTTGTTGTGAGGATCACATTAAGATAATATATGAAAAATATCCTGCTAATCTTAACGGGCTTGCTGTCTAAATGTTATCCATTTCTTTTTTTCCCTTTGCAGGGAGTTTGAGAGATACACTTGTGTTCCTTTTAAAATAATAGTATGAACAAATATGTTGTATATCAAATCCTTTTTCTCTTTTTATAGATAGTACCTATTCAAGGAGTAACTTGCAAGATGGGAGACACATTTGTTGTTGAAATATTTTCTGAGAAAAGGGTAGGTATATTTACATAAAGTTACTCATATATAATTCTCCAGATACAGTCATTTCCATTTAGAAAGACAACCAAAATTCATTAGTTCTGTTAAATATATATATTTTGATCTCAAATAGTTCTTGAAATTTATCTCAACAACAGGGAGAAAAATTTTCAACTCAAAAGCATATGAAAGTGATTGTTGATAAATCAAAATTAATTAATTAAAAAAAAGAAAAGAAAGAAATTCCTCAACTTCTCCTTTGCATTCAGCACTTGGGCTTTGTATTGTAATAACTCCCAAGATGGTTGCCATAATTCCAGTCTCTCTGCTTTATAATCCATCCTTCACGAAGCTAACAAAATGATCTTCTGAGGTACTATTCTAACCATGTCAAATTTCTATTCAAAGACCTTCTTTGGTTTCCTGTTGACTCTATGATAAAATGTAAACTCCTTTAAGGACCTTCCAGCCATCTAGCTTGTCACATTATTCCATTTGACACACTGTGTAACTTAGCCAAGCTAGAATACGAGTTTTCATCCTGCCCTCTCTTTGTTTCAGCTGGCCTTCCTGCAATCTTTGAATTCACTCCCTCCAGATCTCTACTTATTGAAAGATTTCTCTTCCTTCAAAGTCTAGCCCAGATACCAGCCTGTCTCCAAAGCCTCCCCAATTGCCCCAGGTGAAACTAATCTCTCTCCTTTATATTTCTTTTAGCAGTTTGTCTAGGTATCTTGTCATATCCTTTGTATCATTCTTATTTTTGTGTATATGTATGTGTGTGTGTGTATATATATGTATATATATACACACACACACACACACATTGAACATACACATATGCACATGTACATATTATATGTACCTGTGTGCATATACATGTGAACACATATATACATGTATGGCTGTCTATCCATTTATTGGTAGCCTAGTGGCTTAATGGATTGAGTTCCCAGCCTGGAGTCAGGAAGCCTTGAGTCCATATCTGGCCTCAGACAATTATTAGCCAGGTGACCTTAGGCAAGTCACTTAAACTCTGACTGCTTCAGTTTCTTCATGTATAAAATGAAGATAATAATAGTACCTATATCCCAGGGTTGTTGTGAGACTTAAATGAAATAATATTTGTAAAGGGCTTAAAGCAAAGTACCTGGCACATAGTAGGTATAAAAATGTTAGATATTATTATCATTATCATCATCATTATTAGTATTATTATCATTCTCTAATCTCCCCCATTATTAACTAAAGATAAATCAGAAGAGGAAATTGATGTGCAATTAAAGCAATTGTTTGAAGCATCTCTGTTTCTGGGTCTATGTGTGTCTCTCTGTCTGCGTGCCTCTATGTCACTCTGTCTGTCTTGGCCCCTCAGTTACACTCTTCTAGTACATACGTTACCAGGGAATCAGATTTGTGAATCAGATATCTTGCTTGTTAGGTTATAGTCATCAAGGTCAGCAAATACCAGAATCACCATGTGTAGATTAGTACAAGAACCTGAACTGCCTTAAATCTCACCAGCTGATACAGACTATAGGCATCTCCCTCTACGTGTTGCCTTAATCACAGTCACTTCAAACCCCCCTAAACAGAGTCATCTAATGAGGTACCCTATGCCCTCTGGAGCACCTGAAGCCCCACATTATTCCCAGTATCCCTACTGAAATTCTTTTTTCTCTTCCAACAAGATGTATAATTACAAAGGGCTTCAAATACAAATTGTGATATACTTTATTACAAACACCTAAAGCTAGGCTTCCAACCATGTCCGTAATACTAATTTCAAGAGTCAAGAATGAGTTCTAAAGTTCTGATGGTTTTATGTAGTCCAGCAGATGAGCTAACAAACACAATTGCTTCCTATCAGTGTCTTCCATTATTCCTTCTCTTCTTGATAATTTCACAACAGGGCCTTTGGATGACTCCACTAAGGGAGCTAGAATAATCTCTTTCTGTCTCTCTCTCTACACACACACACACACACACACACACACACACACACACACACACACAGAGAGAGAGAGAGAGAGAGAGAGAGAGAGTAGTGAATTCCACAATGCTCTGTCAATTCTTCTGATTTATTCTAAGCATTATAATGACTCTCTTTTGCAGTGGTCCCTTTGCCACTCAGAGCCATTTTGTATTCTGCTCTGGTTGTTGGGGTTCTCTTCCTTCCTATAAAAAGTCAAATATTCAGGAATCAATCTCAGTATCTTGAAAATTATGTAACACCAGGTTACATAATTTATGCTGCCCAGAGGGAACTAGATTTTGTGATAAACAAGTTCCCAAGGCTTAGAACAAAAAACACCTGGTGGTTAAAAGGAAGGGGTTGGGGGGAAGCTCTGCCTTCTTCAGTCAAGTTTAGTATCAGAGACACCTTACAAAAAGATCCCAAAAGAAATATACTCATTGAGACTTTATAAAGTTTGAAGGTTTTTTTTTCATTTCAGGATTTGAAAGTTTAACAAAAAAGTTATAAAAAGCCTATTCACACAATCTCAGATAAACTTAGGTAGCTTAACAGAGAGTACTTGGGTGGCACAGGAGATAGAGTAGTAAGCCTGGAGTCAGGAAGACTCATCTTCCTGAGTTCAAATGCAGCCTCAGATAATTACTAGTTGTGTGACCCTGGGCAAGTCACTTAACCTTGTTTGACTCAGTTTCCTCTTCTGTAAAATGACCTGGAGAAGGAAATGACAAAACATTCCAATATCTTTGCTAAGAAAACTCCAATAGGGTCACAAAGAGACAGAACTGAAAAATGACTGAAACTGCAATATAGATGAAAATATCATTGGTTTCATGCTATAAAAGTATACCAAACCACCACAATTCTGGTCAAAATTGAATAATTTGCGTGACCTTGAACAAATACTTACAACTAGGTAATTTTCAATAAAGCTGAACATGAAATAGGTTCTCACCAAATATCAATCTTCCTTCCTTGGAACAAATAAATCTTAGGAAAGAAGAATTTAAACCTAGACTCAGGGGTATTATTATATTTTCAGTCAATGTGAGCATTTTCATATTCAGTATTGGCAAATGCTACAAATTAAGGTTTGATTTATGTTGTTGTTTCACAGGTAAACACACATTTGTGGGCAGGAGAACCCAGGAGGGCTCTAACACTAACGGGTGTTCTGGCACATATTCACTCTTCATCTGGTCAGACAGGAACACAACTTCAGACGGGCTAAATAGGCTTACTTTATTCTAGTCTAGTCTTCTCAATGGGGCTGCTGACAATGGGAGCAGCAACTCCTTTAGCACTCCATAATCACACTTCTTGAAGGGGCAGGTGAGAATAGGAGTAGAACTCCTCATCCCCTAAGCCTCGATGGGGGCCAACTGAGGCAAACACAAGTGTGTATTCCCTATGTGCATTCCTATTCCCCACTTATTAACCAGTGCCCACTTGCTTTACAGGACAACAGACAAAGAAGGCATATTGCCAGCAATAGCCTCCCAGTTTTACATTACTTCATCCCTATATCTCACTGCACAAGCATGGTGGAGATATTTACAAGTCATGAGCCTGAGAAATATTATCTAACATCTGGAAACTAGAGATTGATATGGCTACGGAGCCTGGGAAACTAAACTCTAAGAAAGAATAACAAAAATCCACTTCACACACACTAAAATCCACCTTACAGTTGTGTTGATTGTTGATTAAGAAACTAATGTAGAAAATGTTAATAACGCAAATTAAACTTAAAAGTGCATCTTATGTACATCCTCTCCTTTCACTTTCCTCCCTCCCCACTATTATCAAATGTTTACCAGAATAACACCACTGGCTGGAGGGGATCTTTGAGGTCATGTAGAATAATCTATTCATTTTATGGATAAGAAAACTGAGGCCGAGAGAGATAAAAGAGAACTCAGTCATCCAGGCAAAAGGAGCAGAGACAGTATTCCAAACCAAGTATTCTAATTACAAAGGGATAGAGCCTGAACCCATAACATTGCTTTAGAGAACTTCCAGGAGAGCAAATTATCAACACAGGTAAAAGCTTCTCTGCAATATAAAATCTGAGTACTGCCTAGGATACTTGGCAGTTAAGTGACTTACCAAAGATCACAAAGCCAGTAGAGAGAAGGGGACTTAAACTGTCTTCTGTGGTTCCAGGGTGGCTCTCTATCCAGTTCTTTGCCACCACAAAGAGAGTTGCTATAAATATTTTAGATCATGAAGGTTCTTCTTCTTTTTCCTTAATCATCTTGGAAAACAGACCTAGTAATGATATTTCTGTGACTATTTTGTATCCTTCTACTTTACTGAAGGGGCAACTAGATGGTTAGTAGATAGAGGGCCAAGCCTGAAGTCAGGAAGACCTGAGTTCTAATCCAGCCTCAGACACTTACCAGCTGTGTAACCCTAAGCAAGTCACTTAACCCTGTTTGCCAGTTTCCTCAACTGCAAAATTTGCCAGAGAAAGAAATGGCAAACCACTCTAGTATCTTTTCCAAGAAAAACCCAAATAGGATACAAAGAGTCAGACATGACCAAACAACAACTTTACTGAATCTATGAACCATCCCCTAGGGTTATTCACTAATTCTCTGGAGTTTTCTAAACATACTATCAGGCCATCTGTAAATAGGGAAAATTATCTTCTTTGCTGATGTCTTTATTTTTAGTTGTGCTTGCCTACTTTGTTACTGGGATGTTGAAGCATCCCTGCTGTATACTTTTTTTCTTCTGGAAAACTATCTAGGTTTTCTCCATTCCAAATATTATTAGCTTTTGACTTTAGAGATATGATTTTTATCATTTTAAAGATTATATTTTAATGTTAGCTAATCATAATCATAATAATATCTTACCTCCAAGTGCAAAGTTAATATTTAGTAAAACTCTCCTAAGTCCTTCCAATCTTCTTGTTTTTTGATTTTGTTCAATTAAGTAGCAGGAATAGTAGAGAGAGCTTGAAGCCTGGAGTCAAGAAGACTCACACTGAAATGCAATCTCAAACACTTCCTAGCTTTATGACCCTCGGCAAGTCACTTAACTTCAATTTCCTCATCTGAAAAATTGGGGTAATAATAGAATGTATCTCCTAGGATTGTTTTGAGGATCAAATGAAGTTATAGTTTTAAAGCACTTAATAAAATTCTTGGCATGTATTAAGCACTACGTAAATGTTAGCTATCTTATTTTTTTCCTGCCTGTACATTTTTATATTCCAAATGAGATATCTGTGAAGCATCTAGCACAGTATCTGGAAAATAGCAGGCACTTGACTAATGTTTGATTCTTTCCACCTCTTCCAAATTTGTTGTTCTCTTTTTGAGAAAATCTACTCGTTTGAAAAGTGCTTCTCTTATTTGACCTGTATTTCCTACCCTCATTAGACTTCTTGACATCTTCTCTAAGATATCTGATTCCTGTTCTGATTTTTTTGACATTTTCTTTTGTTCTTTGATTACTGTTCTGAACCAATTGGGAGGTCCCTTTGATTCTCTCTGTTGACACTTTGAGAAAATCTGTAGAATTTGTTGTAGCTCAAATATGAAAAGCATTATTAGCAGACTTGTACTATTAAGCAGCTACTAACTAGATTTGAAGAATTCACTGAGATTTTAAAGTTTAGTGGCATGATTTGTTTCACCGGAATTAATGTTGGCCAGTCTGACCATCTGCCTTCACTAGTGAAGTGCTATAGCAGAAAGTCACATTTGAGGAGATAAAGTACCTGTAAAGCTTGTTATATTTTCCATCTTTTAGAAAGCTCTTATCAATTCAGTAAGCTATAATCAGTTTCTAAAATCCTGGAAACAGTAATTCAGAAGTTTGGGGCTAATAAGCTTTGTTAAATAGTATGTGTAGAACAATATGATGTATTTACAATACCAGTGCATTATGTGTCTGAAGAAGACCAGGGCCAAGGACCATTCTTACCTAGGAAAGCTGCCAGGTAATCCAAAGTTGTTTTGTTTTGTTTTGTTTTTTATCAGTAACCCGGAACTGAAATATGTTCCTAGATCTTACTACAAAATGCAATGAATTATGAGAAAGAACAGTATTTTCCCCCTCAAACTGCTTAGAAATGTGAAAAGATATCCTAGGGCAACTTCAAGTTTTCAAGAAAAGCTGTTTACTATTCACATAGAAAAGACCTGAAGAAACAACTATACAATATTTTTTCAGACAGTCACTGAATCAAGATTGTACATGATACAAAAAAAAAATGTTATCTCCAAAGTGAAAATTTCATCCCTTTTATAAAAACCAAAAGTTATTATATTCACAATACCTGTATTACTGGCACAACAATGTGTGAAAAAAATCACAAAAATAAAAACCAAACCCGACCTACATAGTCTGCAGGGATAATGACCTACTATCTGTCATGGAAGCTGATTTCCTGGGAACAAATACACTTTTGAAAAGTTTTATTTTTTTCTTGTTTGCTTTTTGTTGTAAAATATTCATACTTGGGTCAAAATATAGGTCAAGGAAAACAAACAACTGAATATAGCAAAATATTTTCTTATTCCAAATAAAAATAAAATGGAGAAATGGTCTCAATACATACTAATTCTTTCACTGATAAAATCTTTCAATTGCATAAATTCTAAGGACTGTAATATATTGCTATGCTAATTATACCTCTGGGAGAAAAATCAACTTTGAATTATCCCACTTTGGCTGCTGAAACAAATTTTTAAAAATCCTTATTTTTCAAACTTTCTTGTTCTGCCCCACAATAGCAGCTAGCCCACCTAAATAACAATGATTCAATTTTTAATGCTGTTTTGAGGTTTATAAAATGCTTTCCTCTTAATAATTCTGTGAATTAGGCCCTGCAAATATTATTACCTCCATTTTACAGATGAGGAAAATGAAGTAAAGGGAGAAAAAGTGACTTTCCCAAGGTAATATAGCTGGTAAATATCATATACAACCCAAAAATGAATGATTTTCTATTACTGAATCTTAACTTCCATTTATTCTCTATTAATGGTACTGCTAAGTAATGAAAAGGTTAACATGGGGCTGAGGAGAAAAGCAAAAAGCATGAACACCACAATAATTCCACAAGTTGTTAATACCAGCAGAACTCCTTTATTGCTGGACCTACTTTGTACATCTTTAATATGGGAACTAACTATGAAAGGATCAAAGAGCAGTAGAGATGATGCATTTGTGGTTGGGGACAAAGCCACGTGGTCTTTGGGAATACAATCATCTCCATAATTCTATATGACCTTGGCAGATGATAATATCATCCAGAAAGTCACAGAATATACTAGAAGAGATGAAGGAATTTTGGAGACACTTGAATGGGTGTGAACTGAAGCAGCAGGGGAAGGAGAGAAGTAATGACTATAGGACCAAAAGCTATTCTATTCTACCAGGACTAGCAGACACTGAAGCTTCCTCCTGCTCATGCAGGGCGCTCTCTCTCTCGCTCGCTCTCTCGCTCCCGCTCTCTCTCTCTCCTTCTCTCTCTCTCTCTGCCTCTCTGTCTCTCCATGTGTGTGTGTGTGTGTGTGTGTGTGTGTGTGTGTGTGTGTGTGTGTGTGTGTGTGTGTATAATCTTGCATTGTATATGTTTGTTTGCATATTGTCTCCCCCATTAAATTTTAAGTTCCTTGAGGGCAGACCTTTTTTTGCCTCCGTTTGTATCCTGAGCACTTAGCACAGTGCCTGACACATGATAAGCACTTAATAAATGTTTACTGAATGGAATTGAATGCAAAATTTTGATTCAACAGTAGTATTTGGAAAATCACAGAATGTCAAAAATGGCCCAGAACTAGAGGTGATGGTGTCAAAACATAATGCCTTCAATGTCCATCTGATGAATTTGTCACTAATACTTTTTACTGTGCCTCAAGACTGAGTTCCATGCTGATTTAACAAGCAGGGAAGAAGAAGGATGGATTCGATTTTTAATATTTTTTAACTAGTTGTTTGAATAAAGGGGTTTTTTTGGAGGGCTGATAGTTATGATGAGAGTATTTTCCCTTAATAACCTTTTAATAAATTACTTACCTTGCAAAGTTTTTTTGTTTTTTTTTTTTGTTTTTTTGCAAAAGCTAGGTTCTGATTAATGTGATAATGGCATTATTTGAATTCACACAGTTTATTTCCATTGGGCTAGAATCAATGGCCATATATTACCTAATCATATCTCTGAATAGTGTGATTTTGAATTCGTGTGGCCATTTAGAGGTATTCATTGTTGCAATTCATTGGGACTTAAATGTAATCTGGTGGCATGTAAGTTTAACTCTAGCTGGTTGAGCTTCGGGGGAAAGAAGGGACTTAATGAGCAATAGCAAGAGAATATGTACTCAAGTATGCATACCTATGGCATTAAAGGATGCTACAACTAATATTAAGATTTAAAATACATAGGGAAAGCTGCCTGGGAGTCAAAACTTTCACTTGAGCAGTGAAGTGACTAAAATTATGTTAAAGATTTATTCTTAAATTTAAGGATTGCCCTCTTTGAAGCATGCTTTTAAAATGCAAATACCTTCAAGAGAGGTGATTTCTTTTTTTCAAATCCTTTTTCTCATTAAGCAGGTGAAAGTGAGAAAGAAGGAGAAATGAAGCAGAGAAGGAAGTCGAGGGAGTATACAGAGCAGAGTAATGACAATAAACTTTGATCACTTGACAATTTTAACAAGATTAACCCCAATTAGCTGTGTGTAATTGTATCAGCGAAACGAATCAATGCAAAAGTGCAGCAGTCAAAATATTCTATAAGGTAAAAAGAGAACTATTGTCCTGAAAAGTTATTATTATAAATACATTCTAATGATTCCCAAGTGTCCACTCTATTTCTCTCACATTAATGAAGAAGTTACATAAATATTTATTAAGTAGTTTCAATTGTATCTATAACTTTAGACATATATGCATAGATAGATGGATGGATAGATGGATGGATAGATGGATGGATGGATGGATGGATGGATGGATGGATGGATAGATAGATAGATAGATAGATAGATAGATAGATAGATAGATAGATAGATAGATAGATGGATGGATAGATAGATGGATAGATAGATGGATAGATAGATAGATGGATGGATGGATGGATGGATGGATGGATGGATGGATGGATGGATGGATGGATGGATGGATGGATGAATAATAAGCTCATCTTCCTCATTACCAACAGCAGTAATTCCTGGCTAAATGGCACCAACATGAAGAAAGAGAAGACGGATTTATTAAATACTTACTATGTGGTAACCACTGTGTTAAATATTTTATAAATATGATCTCATTTGATCTTCACAACAACTCAGGGAAGTAGGTGCTATTATTATTCCCATTTTATATTTGAGAAAACTGAAGTAGATAAAGGTTGAGTGACTTGCTGAGGGCCACAAAGTTACTTAGTGTCTGAGGCTAGATTTGAACTGAAGTCTTTCCGCCTCCAGGCCTAGGGCTGTATCCACTGTGCCACCTCGATATACAAAAACCCAGGAGCCCTGAGAACGGCAGCCAGTCATGCTTTCAGATCTCACAGTCACCATCTAAGGAAGCAAATTCTGTGGAGAAGGGACCAGTCATTTCTTTTATTTTTTTTTTTTAGAGGAGGTTAGTTTTTATTATTTTCAACACATCTAATATCACAGAACTATGTTGCTGAGTTGTTACCACTTGTAGACTGATGTTCTATGTTCACTTCGTGTATAGAAATCCAACTAACTTAGGTCTGACTATGGACCAGTTCTGCTTCTGAGACAGAAAAATGCATTAGAAATGTTTAATGTACTTGTGTTTTCCCTCAACATGACCTTCAAACTCTCAATCCTTTCCTTCTGAATCTATAACGTAACTGGCTTCTCTTCCATCACTGTTGACATCTCATGTTTATATAATACTTTAAAATTTGGAAAGCACTTTCCTTTTTTTAATTTATAAGGTTTTTTATTTTAAAATATTTTTAAGTTGTGAGTTTCAAATTCCTTTCCTTCCTCTTGTTGCCCCTCCTCAAGACAGTAAGCAATCAGATATAGGTTATATGTGCAATTATTAAAACATTTCTATATTAGTCATTTTGTGCATGAAGACTCAAAAGAAAAAGTGAAAGTGAAAAATAGCATGCTCCATTGTGCATTCAACCAATATCAGTTCTTTCTCTAGAGGCAGATGATATGCTTCATCATTAGACCTTTGGGATTGTCTTGGATCATTGTATTGCTGAGAATAGTTAAGTCATTCATAGTTCCTCATCAAACAATATTGCTGTTACTATGTACAATGTTCTGGTTCTGTTCACTTCACTATGCACCAGTTCATGTAAATCTTTCCAGGTTTTTTCTGAAATCATCCTGCTTATCATTACTTTTAACACAATATTCCATTTCAATCATACACCACAGCTTGTTTAGCTATTCCCCATTTGATGGGCATCCCTTTGATTGCTAATTCTTAGCCACTACAGAAAGAGCTGTTATATTTTTGCACAATAGGTCCTTTTCCCCTTTTATGGATGTCTTTGGGATATAGACCTAGCAGTGGTATTGTTGGATCAAAGAGCATGCACGGTTTTATAGCCCTTTGGGCATAGTTCCAAAATGCTCTCTAGAACGGTTGGGTCAGTTGACAACTCTATTGACAATGCATTAGTGTCCCAGTTTTCCCATGTCCCCTCCAATATCCAATATTTTCCTTTTTTTGTCATATTAGCCACTCTGATAGGTATGAGGTGGTACCTCAGAGTTGTTTTAAATTTGTATTTCTCTCATCATAGTGATTTAGGACATTTTTTTCATGTGACTATAGATAGTTTTGATTTCTTTATCTGAAAACTGCATGTTCATATCCTTTGACCATTTATCAATTGGAGAATGACTTGTATTTTTATAAATTTTACTCAGTTTTCTATATATTTGATAAATAAGGCCTTTATCAGAGATACTTGTTGCAAAATTTTTTTTTAGTTTTCTTCTTTCCTTATAATTTCAGTTGCATTGGTTTTGTTTGTGAATATTTTTTTAATTTTATGTAATCAAAATTATCTATTTTGTATTTTGTAATGCTCTCTATATCTTCTCTGGTCCTAAATTCTTCCCTTATCCACAAAGTTTGGTGAACTTTCAACAGGTTAAGTTTAAAAGTGAATTCTAACAAGAAGAAAGATCCTAATCAGACATGTAAGTGAGAAAGCATATGATATGTTTGGGGAATAGTAAGTAATCCTTTTTTATGAATATATAAGTTGTTCGGGGGAGGGTAGTAAAAGAATAGGTTGGAAGTTAGAGACCAGATTAAGCAGGAACTTGAATGTTGTCCTGAGGATTTTTTACCTTGACCATTGGAAGCTGTTAAATGTTTTTTTTGTGTGTGGGATTTGAAGAATAAAACAGAGATGGGGGATGGAGAAGCCATCTAAAATAGGAGTTCTTAACTTGGTGTATATGAATGGATTTCAGAAATGAAACAAAAAATTATAGACCTAGAAAAAAAATGGAATTCATCTGGATGAACATAAGGCTGAGTATTTCAAGGATAATAATAAAAATATCTCAATAATATCTCAAGGACAATAAGAAAAAACAGTGGGAAGAAAGAAGAAGTTCATCAGTATTAGATCTCAAACTATACTACAAAGCACTAAAGGTAAAAAAAAAAATTATTTAGTTCTGGTTTAAAAAGGGGTATGATCAGTAGAACAGATTAAGTATACAATACACTGAACCTAGTGTAGTATCATGTTTGATAAACCCAAAGACCCAGTTACTGGAGGAAGGACTGACTACTTGATAAAAACTGCTGGCAAAAATAGACTGATGTCTTGCAAAATTTAGGTTTAGACCAATATCTTACAGTATACTTCATGGCAAACTCTGAATGGCACATTGCCTAGATATAAAATGTTACATTATAAACAAATTGGAGGAGCAAATAAGAAATTACCTTTTTGATTTATGAATAGGGAATGATGACACAAGGGATAGAGAGTGTCATGCAAGGTTGAATAAACAATTTTCATTACATAAAATGTAAAAGTTTTTGCACAAAAAATCAATTGTAAAAATTATAGGGCAAACAAGCAATTGAAAAAAATCTTTGCAGCAAGTTTCTCTGATAAAGACCTCATTTCCAAGACATATAAGGAACTAAATTGAACTTCTAAGTCCAAGAGCCAGTGATCAAGGAATATAAAATGGAAATTTTCAAAGGAAAAAATTCAAGCTATCAATAATCATATGAAAAAATGTTCTAAGTTAATAATAATTAGAAAAATACAAATAATATAACTTTAAGGCTCTTTGTCACATCTACGAGACTGGCAAAATGCCAAAAGAGAAAAGCGACAAATCTTAGAGATTCTGTGGGAAAACAAGGAGACGTTCACTATTAGTGGATCTATGAATTGATTCAGTCATTCTGGAGTTAATTTGAAATTATCCCTAGAAAGTTACCAAACCACAACCTTAGACCTAATCGTATCAACACTATGCCTATATCCTAAAGAAACAAAAGAAAGAGGAAAAGGTTCTGTATGTACAGAAATATGTATAGTGACTCTTTTCATGGTAACCCAAAATTGGAAATTAAGGGAATGTTCTTCTATTGGAGATGGGCTACATATAATGGAATGTTATTGTGCTGTAAGAAATTATGAAATGGACAATTTCAGAGAAAAATGGAAAAATCTTTGTGAACAGATGCAGAGCAAGAAGAGCAGAACTAGAACAGTTTGCATAATTATAACAACATTATAAAGGAAAGAAAACTTTGAAAGACTTTAGAACTTTGATCAATACAATGTTAAAACATGAGTCCAAAATAATGAAGAAACATGCCATTCATCTCCTAAGAGACAGTTCATGAACATACAGTGCATAAAGAGACATATTTTTAAGCATGTCCAATATGGGAATTTGTCTACCAGACTATGTAACTATGCATTGAAGGGTCTGTTCTTTGTGGGCGGGGTTTTCCCTTGATTTATTCAATTGAGGAGGATAGTGGGAGGGACAGATTAATAAAAAAAATACTTGTTACTTGAAAAATAAAAATAATAAACATGTTTACAAATACACTCAAAGAAATGGAATGACTTAATAAAAGGTGTGCGAGATTACTTTACTGATAGTATATAGAAAGAAGTAAGGTTTGGAGGGGAGAGAGAGAGACTAGAGACAAAGAGACTATTTAAATCAGGGGTTCTTAAACTAGAATCCATGGATAGATTTCAGAGAATCCATGAATTTGTATGAGAAAAAAATCATCTTTATTTCCCCTAATATTCCTTTGTAATCCTATATGTTTAATTTTATGCATGGGCATATCCAGGTTTCACCAGATTGCCATAATGGTCCATGACCAAAACCAAACCAAAACAAAAAGGTAAAGATCTCTGAATTAGAGACTATTTTTCCAGAAAAAAAAATGTAATGACTGTTAAAACCATATGGCTGATATTGGAAATGGAAAATAAAGGACATTATTACAAAGACAGAAAAAATTAGACATAGCAACTGATTGGACATAGAGATTAAAGGAGAAATAGGAATGGAAGGTGATTGAGCTTTCAAGCATAGTTAACCAAGAGTAAGATATTACCATGTACTAATTGTGTAAAGTAACTTCTGAGTTTTCAATATAGCCCAAGCTTACTCATACCTTCTACTATTGCTACACTGCTCACGACATGCATTTACCTCCCAGCCAAGGTTTGCTATTGGCCATTCACTCAGCTGATCTGGTACTGCTCTAATAAGAATACTTTACAGGGGCAATTTGAACTGTGTTAATCAGTGGATAAAATATTATATTTGAAAGGGTCATTTGGGTATTACTGAGATGTCCAACAATACTACAAAAACTTAGCATCAAAATAGCCAGAGAGAGAAGCTGTATAACTACTCTAACTTTTCTGTATGATTCTTGGCCTTGAATCCTGAACAAGACAAACCTACATGCTTCACCACCATCACCACCATCATTTAGTTAGCACTTGTAAAGGCCTATATATTATTTCATTTTACTCTCACAAAAACCCTGGAAGACAACTACTATTATTATCCATATTTTACTGATGAGAAAACTGAGGCAGACAGAGGCTAAATGATTTTCCTATGATCACACAGATTTAGGTATAAATTTGAACTCAGGTCTCTCTGTCTCCAGTACTATTGAACTGGACCACCTATCTCTGTCAGTAAACAGGCAAGCTGGAATCAGGAAAACATATATGGAGATTCACAGGAATAGTCAGTTGGAAAGATCTACCAGTAGAGACACAAGTGTACCCAGAGTTGCATGAATGGGTACTCCTGTAACAACACATAGACAAGTACACTTACTGCTCTGCTATAACCCAGCTTAATGTTACTAACAGCCTCTCAACACTACGTATTTGTTAAATTCCCAAATAAACTTTGGGAATTGTTCTGCTGATTTGAAGAGAGTCTCTTCATTAATTTCAATATCAGAAAACTAAACTAAGAAAACATAGGGAAAAAAAGGAGGAGGAAAGACAGGCTTGGCTGGAAAGAGAGATTCAGTTGTAGACAGGCTGAATTTGAAATTCACATAGGACATCCAGGTAGACACACATATCAGGTAGTTTAAAATGTAAGACTAGAATTCAGGAAGTTATGAGGACTAGTTGTCTTATTTACTGGATGATCCGTGGTGACTCAATGGATAAAGTGCCAGGCCTAGAGTTAGGAAGGTCTGAATTCAAATCCAGCCTCAGACAATTACTAGCTGTGTGACCCTGAGCAAGCCACTTAACACTGTTTCCCTCAGTTCCTCAATTATAAAATGAGCTAGAGAAAGAAATGGCAAACCAACCCAGTGCCTTTGCCAAGAAAACCCCAAATAGGGTCAGAAAGAGTTGCACACAACAAAGTTGAATAACAACAACAACAAACAATGTTTAAGTTCCCTCATGACTCTAAATCTTATTATGCACATAGGGGAATCAGTGGTTTAGCAGTTACAATCAAAGCTGTGGGAGAAGTAATAAGAGAGAGAGAGAGAGAGACATAGATGGAAACAGAGATACAGAGACAGAGAAAGACAGAGACAAAAACATGGAGAGAGACAGAGAAAGATGTGTGTAAAGGGGATAGGGTAAGTAAAGCATTTAATTCATTGCTTTACTTTATGCCAAAGACGATGCTAAGCAACAGATATAAAAATACAAGCAAGATAGCCCTTGCTCTGAAGTAGCTTACATTCTGATGGGAAATGAAAACACACCAAAAGGAGCTAGAAAAGTTGGGAGAGTTGGGGACACAGCACAGCAGAAAGGCATGGAGATGACCAGACAGTGCCATAGAGATTGGATCTGGGTAAGATAATATCAAAGCAGGATTAACAGATCCCGGGTCATTCCAGGGAGAGAATCCAATTTTCCGGTGAGATGGCATGGAAATGTTGGCCTGAATGGGGATAGCCTGCCTGTCAATTGTTTCATTATTTATTCCTTTTTTCTGAGAGTATTGAGAGTTTTACAAGGAAACTCCTTGAAGGAAATTCTCCCCTGAGAGACTGAGTTAACTGCTAACATACCAATGGTGTCTTCTCTCTTTAACACTCGTTAGCTTTCAGATATTGCTCCAGTGCCACTCAAAGTAAATAAGCACTCAGGTGTGCAATAAACCTTTTAAGCAGAAGAGATAGAAGAGACTGAAAAAAATCCATAAATACAGTTTCCCTCAAGGAAAGGCAATTAAAGGAAATGGTTTCTAAAGCCAAGCAAGGAGATTGTGAGCCATTTATTTAATAAACCTTACATTTGCTGCACTGGATATCTCATATTCCACAGAGCTGAGAGAGCTGAAAGAAAGAAGACTGAGAACAAGTAAAATAAGATAAACCCCTCAATGAATTAAACACTGTTTTTTTTTTTATCAAAAGATTGGGGTGGATCTAAGTCCATGGTAAGTTTCTTATCTCTGGTGCTGTCGTCTGATTAGCTAGAAATTCTGTAGGTGATCAAGTGAACACTCTCTCAGGAAGATGTTGTTTTAAAAAGAAGGCACCATTAGTTGTGGGTACAGGGAGATGATGGGTCTCAAAATCACTTGTCACTCTGTCTAGAAGAGCTGCTCTGGCCCCCACCTTCCCACTCTCAATACATAGTACCAATTTAATTCTATTTTTATTGTGAATTAAACATGACTATGTGTTTTCAGTATACTCTAAAAACCTATGACAAATGGCTCATATTCAGAAGCCTACTAGCCCTGTAGTTCCTCCCTTCTCTATGGGCCAACCACCCTTCTCTCCACCTTGGCCTGTAATTATAGACAAAATAAGTCATTTAACTGACTGAGACTTCAGATTAAAAATAGTGCTTATGCAGTGCAGAAATGTGCCAAGTGATGATAATAATAGCTAGCATTTATGTAGTATTTTAAAGTTCGTAAAGCACCTTTCATGTCATCTCTTCTGACCCTCACAACAACCTTATGAAGTAAGTACTATTATTATCCTCCTTTTACAGATGAAGTAACTGAGTTTGAGAGGTTAAATAATTCGACCAGGACCAGAAAGGTTCATGAGAGTTGTAAAAAGTGAGAGGAGGAGGGGAAATCACCCTAGAGATAGGAGGATAAAAACATATCCATACATATCAAACCAATGTCTACATGGAATAGATGGGTAGACCAAGAAATAATAGGAAAAGAATAAATTAGTTTGCATCATCTATGCTTTTTCATAGATTTCTAAATGCCTGAAATACTCTCCCTTCTCATTCCCATTTAAAATCTCTAATTTCCCTCAAAGTTTAATTCCAATGTCACTACCAAAATGAGGCCTTTCCTGATCACCTAGCTGCTGGTACTTCCCCTCTAAAATCATCCTGTATTTACTATGTCTATATTTCTTTATGTTCATGGTGTTTCCCCCAATGGAGTATAAGCATACTGAGGTCAAAGACTGATTTTTTTTTCCTTCTTAAAATTCCCTGCACCTAGCATTGCACTTGAACATAAGGCACTAAATAAATACATGTTCAAATACTGGTTTAAATTAGCAGATGCTGAAGAATTTGGTAAAGATCAAGTGATGTAAGAAAAGTGACCAGGATGTAACCAAACCATCTGATGTAATGACTATCCATTTTAGGAAAACTACTAACAATTCAGATGTCAACTTGATGGCATATTTCATGGTAAAATTAATGAAACAGGCACTTTGGGAAGAATACATGTCTGAGGAACTTTCTCATATTGTTTTCTCACTCACATGAATGGGAGAGGAAATAAATTGTTTTTATTCCTGAATATGAACTAAACATTGTTCTGATCTGCTGAACTCGTATCTCATTCAGTATCACCTTTGGAGTGAGAAAAACCTGTTTTGTCAATTCACCTAAGTGGAAAAGCTGAGCTAGACCACGAATTGATCAAGAGCTTTCATTTCAACTTTTTAATCTGTCTAGCAAGGCCTCTCAATCCCTTTTAATGTTCTGAAATGACTTCTAAGGTCCCAACAAAGCTGGATTCAGTCCAAACTCTAAATTATATCACTGCTGCTAGCAATACTTATCTGTCTCTAAATAAATCAGTTATGGCAAATGTTATTTCATTTTTTTGGCAAGTTGGAATATGCTATGCTTTCTCATTTTGAATTCAATATATTACTATCATTACCAGATTTTTTTTTCTCAGTCAACTGTGATTATAAAATGTGGTCTACTATAAAGAATCAACTGTAAAAGTTTCCTTGTTCCTTTCTCATGCTTTCATGAAGGAATGTATATACAATGTACATACAAACCATGCTCATAAAGAGTATATCACTACCTTTTTAGAATAATTCATCTGGAAAATAATTCTGGGAAGATGGCAGAGTAGGTCAGAAAACTTTCAGCTCTCCAAATTTCCTTCACCAAAAAAAAAAAATCAGAACATCATCTCAGAGGGAACATAGAGCAGGAGAAACAAACAAAAGTTGAGGTAAGACAACTTGAGAAGATCCCCAGAAAAACTCCACCTCTAGGGACAGAGGTTAGGTGAGTGTGAAGTGCAAACACCTCTAGGCCATCATCAGATGAGTAGAAGGCAGATATAATATTACAAGAAATTATAGAAGAGTAAAATTTATTGCTCATGGACAGGAAAGCCAAAATAACAAAAAATGACAGTTTTACCAAACTAATCTATTCAATGCCATCCCAATTAAATTATCTTACTGAGTTAGAAAAATAATAACAAAGTTCATTTGGAAGAACAAAAGGTCAGGAATTTCAAAGAAACCAGTGAAAAAAAGATGTAAAGGAAGGAGATTCAGTAGTATCAGGCCTTAATATATTATAAGACTAGAGCGTTGTTGAAGTGTAAAATGGATAATTTCAATAATTTTAAATTAAAATTTTCTCATATAAATAAAACCAATGTAGCAAAGAACAGAAGGGATGTAGAAAATTGGGGTAAAAAGGTTTTCATTGACAATCTCTCAGATAGGATGTGATTGTGTCTGAACACTGCTGTGGTGTAGGAAATGATGAGCTGGTTGACTTTGAAAAACACGGAAAGACTTCCAGAACTGGGGAACTTGTAGCCTTGAGACCCCATGTGGCTTTCTAGGTCCTCAAGTGCAGCCCTTTCCTTGAATCCAAACTTCACAGAACAAATCCCTCAATAAAGATTTGTTTTGTAAAACTTAGATTCAGTCAAAAGGTGGAACCCAAGGACCTAGCAGGCCACATGTGACCTTGATGCTGCAGGTTCCCCACCTCTGATTGGATTGATGAAGGAAAATGCTATGCACCTCCAGAAAAAGAGATGATAAGTGGAATTATGTATGCTCTTACATGTATGTGTATGAGTGTATATATGTTTTTATTTATAGATATCTACTTGTGTGAGTATATATGTATGTATATATGAATATAAACATATATGTGTCCATATTTAATTGTAGTCTTCTTCAGGGCAGGGGTGAGGGAAAGGAAGGGAAAAAAATAAAGTAAAAAGTGAACAGCAGAGGACACAAGGAAACCTAGAAGAAAGCAAAGAAAAGCTGTATAGTTTTGAAAACAATGTGTAGTGTTTACTATATAAGGTTTTCTTAAAATGGAAATTTATTATTTTATATTGAATCCTCTCTTATGTTCTGCTATGTTCTTTTTTGGAAATGTTCTTTTTTTCTTTTCTTGTTTTATATTTAAGTTTAAAATGAATAAAAATATTTACAAAAAAAGAGAATGTCTTCTGTGATCTTTTTGATTCTTCTGGAATCTTCCCCTTTTTAGATATCTTAAAAACTGATCTGAGTGCCTTAAAATTTATGCCACCTCAAGTATGAATTTCTTCTGTATTTATTTGGTCAGGACCAATTATAAAGTATACATAAATGATAAAATTACTGTTCATATATGAAGACAATACTGCTGACATCATCTTCATCATCTACAAGCATGATTGTAAAAACAAAAATAAGGGCACTTCAGGAAAGATGGCTGAATGAGGGGTTATGTCTAAAACTAGCACCTTTCATCATCTCAAAATAGCAAGATATTCATTACATTTTAAAAATAGAACATCAAAGGGCAGCTAGATGGCACAGTGGATAGAGCACCTGCCCTGTAGTCAGGAGGACCTGAGTTCAAATCTGGCCTCAGGCACTTGACATTTACTAGCTTTGTGACTCTGGGCAAGTCACTTAACCCCATTGCCTGCCCCCCCCAAAAAAAATGGAACATCAAAATAAACGAAAAAGAAAACGGAAGAATAAGGAAGACCTCACATAAAGACCAACAAAGACTGAAAAACATAAGTCAACTACAGAAGAATCTCCATTACAATACATGCAAGTTATTTGGTAAAAGATAGCAAGGCAAACCTGTTTCTTTCCTTTGCCAAAAGAGTTAATACTCCAACATCAGTTGCAACCCTAGAAATGAAATGGAACAATGCAAAAATCTTTAGGGTGGATTCAAAAATTGATTTAAAAAAAATTTAAAGATGAAATAAAGACAAAAATAAGAACAGAAATTAGAGTTCTCAATAAAGAAATAAAAAGCATTAAAGAATTGGCTGTTTAGAACTAACCATGAGAAATCTCACTAGGGCAGAGGACACTCTGAAAGAGTTTGGCAGATTTAGGACTTAGAAATTGACAGATGGAAGCAAGAATGTCAGAGATGGAGGAAAATCAAGACAGTAAAACTGGAAGAATACTTGAGGTCCCTATAAGCGAAAGCTATTGACCTTGAAAATACTACACAATGAAAACAATCTGGAAGATTAGCCTTGAATAGGAAGAAACTGGAAGCAGTTGTGGGTGGCTGAGCAAAAAGTCAGTCCCTAAAAACTTAATCCAATTCAGATGACCAGGCTAAAAGTAGAGGCAACATGATACAGTGGAAAGAGTGCTGATTATGGAATCAGTTGAAGTGGGTTTAAAAATCTTCTCTCTGATACTTACTAGCTCCATGACTTGGCCAAATTATTCCACTATCCTGAGCTTCAGTTTCCTTATCTGTAAAATGAAGGGGTTGACTAGATTATTTCTGAGGTGACTTTAAACTCTAAAATCTCTGTTCAGAAGGAGGGTAGGCAGTAGGGGTAAACAAAGGCATTATAAACTAAAATATTATGTGCATAATACTGGAATATAAGTTCCAGAAAGGCAGAGACCATCTCTAAACTTATACTTCAAAACTTCAATGGATCTGGTTTTTCATCAATCTGGGCATTCCTTCCAATGGTGCAAATACTGAATTAGCTATGCTTTCCATTTTGTGAGGTTCTTATCCATGTTTTGTCATGAATCCTGGGGGGAAAAGGTAGGGGAGAAGGCAGGGAAGATGGAAAGAAGGGAGGGAGGGAAGGGGGGAAAGAAGAGGGTAAAGGAAGGAAAGAGAAGGGGGAAGAGGTGAGAAAGAGGAAAGGGAAGGAGTGCTTATTAATCATCTACTATGTGCCATTAACAGTAGAGTTTTACAAATAATATTTCATTTGATCCTAACAACAATCCTGGGAAAAGGAAAATAAGGCAAATAGCAATTAATGACTTGTATAGATAACATAGAGTGTGTCTGACCTGAATTTGGACTCAAGTCTTCCTGCCCCAATACACTAGAGGCCTTGCTCTAGTTCTTTCAACTTTCCTTGGGCACCAGGGTAGCACAGAAACTGTACAATTCTACTTTCTCTCTCACTATATAACTGACCTATTTTGCTAATACATTTTCTGCATGATCTCTTTTATACTATTTCTTATACGCAATTCATCATTGGTAATATGTTGCAATATTCTTAGACTGAAGAGTCAGCTTCTCTGCAGCCTTTCAGGTGACCAGGAATTTTGATTGTCTGGAATTCATACTTATATTCCACAATTCGCAGAAGAGTGGCACTAAAAATAAGTTGGATTTTTTTCAGGTAGTCATTTGGGCTCTCTAAAATCAATACAAAACTTTCCAGATTGCTAAGATAGTTAATATTTCTAAAGTATCTGCATTTCTCCAAGTGCTTAACAGCACTTATAGCAGAAAGTATGCCTGATTTGGAATCAGAGGCCCCTGAATTCAAAGCCAGGCTATACTATTTGCAAGTCGTACAAATTTAAACAAATCACTTAAGCTCAATTCTCCCTCTGTAAAATGCAGGGGTTGCTCTAAACTATGGGTAGAGAGTCTGTGTCCTCAAATCCATGGTGGCCTTGAGCCTGCAGGCTCCTCACCCCAGTATAGTTGGTCTTTATATGCCATTTTCAGCCGTAAGTTGATAATTTTATAGCATAGTGTTCCCAGTACACAGTAAGCAGTAGATGCCTTTTAAGTATTTGTTGACCTGATTTGTTAAAGTTAGTGAAGGGGTATTTCTAGAGACATGAAACACATGGGTAAGTAAGGTTTCTAAAAAATGTTTTAATCTTTCAGGGAAAGTTTTGGAGGCTTCTGCAAAATTAAAGAACTTCACATTTTTCAGGTGATATATAAAAACTTCTCTTACACTAAAGAAAAAATTGAGGAATATTCAGTTTTATCAATTTTATAATTTCATAGCTCTCCCAAACTTAAAAAATATATATAGATTTATGGTGTCCTTAATTGCTTGTTTATAATTAACATTTTACAATATACTCCATTCTTCCATAAGACAATTTTATATTGTACCTATAAATACATATATGTCATATATGTATGTGTATTCTGTATGTATGTACATATTAGAAAATAAATATTTTTATTTGTGCCAAAGCCTTAAAACCCATCAGCCTGAGCCTCATATATTACTCAAATGATAGTCATAATATCAGAGAAATTTAAGATTTTTCAAGCACATTCTCAAAGTAATCTAACTGATACTTGTATATACAAACAGATTATTTTTATCTGAACTTTGCATATTATAAGTACATATAAAGTAGTGAGAAGAGATCTTTTGATGATACTGTAGTTTTCAAGAAGAAAAGGTCAAATTCATTAACATGTATCAAAGGAAAATGTCACTGTAAGTTGACTTTGGCAAAACTGTTGATCTAATAGTAAGTCTGGCACTTGGTTATCCCCCAATCTGTCACACCTCCCAAACAAAAACAAAGAAAGCACCACAAATGCTCAGAAGAAGGAAAAACAAGGGTATACTAGGGATTTATTTTTTTTAAATTAAGATTGAAAATGAGGACAGAGTTGCATTTATCTCAGTATGCTTCAAGGATCGATACGGATTGTCATACCCAAGTTGGCTTCGTAGATGGTTTACATTACCCAAGGACCAACCTTCTGATAGAAAATGTTTCCGAAATTAGCTCAATCAGTCCTCAGATAACCCACAAACTCTATTTGTAGGCTTATACTTGAAACTCTTCCTAAATATAGTTGTTGGTATAAATGACTAGAGACCACGGCCTGAAGTTAGGAAGGCCTGAGTTGAAATCTGCCCTCATATATTTAATAGCTGTATGACCCTGGGAAATTCACTTAAACTCTGTTTGCCTCAGTTTTCAGTTTTTGCAGTTTTCAAGGGCAAAACAGTGGTAATATTTGTAAAAAGTGCTTAGTACAACACTTGGAACATAGTAGGTGCTATATAAATGCCTAATCCCTTCCCTTCCTCTTTTCCCGTCTTAGAAGAACCTGCCAAGCTAGGACAGGCCATAAGGAGAGATCAGAGTAGGGCTTTAATGTAGTAAGTTACATTATTTTTAATTCCATCTCAACTCCCAGCATTCATTTCCATCCTTACCCATATCCTATCTGATTTTTTCCTCCTGTCCTTTTATTAATTTTAATAGAAATAGATTTTTCAGAACGAGAAAGGACATCCCATTCTACATCTTCATGGAAACTTTTTTCCTCATTATCTCCTCCACTGATTCCTTCACTTCTCTCTAAAAATGTGCTCAGGTTCTCCCAATCAAAAGAGAAAAGATAAACATTTTTGGAGTGATAACATAGGATAAAAATCAAGATTCAACCATGGGTCCTAATAGTACCCACTCCCTCCATGCCTTCTGGCTTCATACTCCACTACAATTCTGAAACTGCTCTATTAAAGGTCATTGATGACTTCACAATCACCAATCCAATATCCCCTTTTATTCTTCATCCTCCTTAACATCTGTGAAGCACCTGACACTGTTGGCCACACACCCCCTCTTTCTAGATAGTCTTTCCTCTTTTCATTTCTTAAGAAATCATACTAGTCTAGTACTCATCCTACCGCTAATCTTTCTTTTTCTTTATCCTTTGCTGTATCATCTTCCTGGTTCCTTAAAGTGTTTCCCAGATTTATGTCCTTGTCCCTCTATTCTTTTTTCTATTCTCTACTGATAATCTCATTCTCTCCTATAGCTTCCACTATTTATTTTTATGTAAAGATGATATAAGTTTTGCTGTGATAACAAGAATGCCAGCAGAGGGCATGTTTTTGTGCTTTCACTCTCTTCAAACCATTCCCTTCCAGAGTTTCTAGGGCCTGGGGCTTCCAGGAAATATTCATAGCCTGAAACTACTTAGTGGAAAGCATAGAGTTAGAAAGGTGCTAGAATGGCATGTGAGAAAGTAGTCAGTCTTTGTCCCCCGCCTCAAAACAGACACAGCAGGAGGTGATGATCACATGAGAGCCACAATGCCAACTTAAGGTAGGGAAGAGGTAAATGGAACATAATTACCACAGTTTAGCTTTAACTCAAACCTAGTATTTTTTATACAATACAGGTGTACATTTTTCATGTATGATTGCTCTAGTCACTTAACTTAGGAACTGGATAAATATTACACTGACTTTTGGAGTTCTTCTCAGTTCATCGTGCTATAGCTGAATGGTCCAAGTACATCCCTTTTCCAGAATTCCACGGGCCGCAGGCCAAAAAGAACTGAGCAGCTCTGAAAAGAAAAGTCTTAGGTCACACGAACATAAAAACCTTTCAATAGGGGTAACAAGGAAAGAGACAAACCATGAGGAAAAGAGAGCTTCCAGAGTTATAGTGGCCATTAGGAATGAGAAACACATTTAAAGAACAAAAGACGATGCTTTTTACCCAGTATCAAGAAGTTTCAAAGCCAGTCTGGTAGCAGTAGAAGCTGTCATAATGAAATCATGTCAAAAGGACTGCCTCCAATGCTACAGGTCTGAAAACTGAGAAGTAAACAGCAGAAAGGGAATAAAAGGCCAGATCAGAAGAGCAGAGAGATGCTGACCTAGTTGTTCAATATTTGATAATTTGATACCCTATCTGCCAGGCCACATGACTACCAACATAGAGGACTAGATACTTTCTTTCATCCTCATCCCTCTCAAACCTCTTCAGATACAAAGCCATTTCAATTGTCTCCATGGCCTAAGACATCAAGAACCCTAATGAAGTTAAAAATTCAACACACTAAAGAAAGAGAAGGCTAATCCCTAAGCTTCAGCATGCTCATAAAGCATTTCTTCCAGCTCCAGCCGGCATACTCTGTCAAGGCTACATAGGCCAACCCACAGGCATGCAACAGAACTCAACTCTGTTCCTCTATCTTCCTTGTACAGTGGCAAATGATTGTTCCCTCAATGTAGCCTCTGAGGTTTAGATGGGACAGAGTATGGATTGATTCTCTGCTGCTTGTGCTAATTTCGGCCTAACAACTAACACCAAGGAAACAGAGGTTCTTCACAAACCAGCACCACACCATTCATATGTGGAATGATTGGTTATAGCAAATGAAGAAATTTTGAATGCTGTGGATAGGTTCACTCACCTTGACAATATACTTTCCAGAGATGTACACATAGATGATGATATTGACAAGTGCATTGTCAGAACTAGCTCAATGTTTGGGAGGCTCCAAAGGAAAGTGTGGGAGAAAAGAGGGATTAGGCTGCCTACCAAACTGACCTCATTGTTGTATGCCTATGAAACCAGGGCATTATACTAGCTCCATGTCAGAAAACTGAATCACTTGCATTTGAATAGTCTTAGGAAGATTTTGAAAATCACCTGGTAAGATAAGGTATCAGACACTAAGGTCCTTTCTCAAACTGTACTGCTGAGCATTCAAACTCTACTGCAGAGAGCACAACTGTAATAGGCTGGCCATGTTGTTTGAATGTCAAAAGTACATTTGCCTAAAAGGTCATTTTATGGAGAACTTACACAGAATACGTGCTCACATGGTGGTCAGAAGAAGGAATACAAGGACACTCTTAAGGTCCCTCTGAAAAGTCAGAGTCAATTTGAGACAAGGGAGACACTGGCACAGGACTGCCCAACATGGTATGTCTTCATCAAAGAGGGTGCTACACATATTCTGTGAGCAAGGCAGAATTGCAGTAGCTTGAAAGAAATGTGAGACATGCAAATTTAGAGACGTGTCTACTCAGTAAATTTACTTTTGTAAAAGCTAATTGATGTTAATTGTTTAAGTAATACTGGGGCATGTATCACCGGTGACCAAAACATAGAGAACACCCCAGAATGGGGGTTTGAACTGATAACTCAAGAAGGGGTATCTCTATAACTCTATAGGACAGATGTTGCTAGCTAGCCCTTGCTATGAAGGGCCTGACTTATCAGTTCAACAGAGTTAGGACAAGGACCTTTAGAGTCTATAAGAGTTATTTGTTCATAGAATTTAGAGCTACAAGGAAACTTAGATATCACTTAGATATCACACAGATACTACGTGGAAGACCTGGGATTTGAGATACAGAACTCTAAATTTAATCTGATAATTCTTCCTGCTATGCTTCTCTGTTTTATTTTCATGATATTAACCAGTACTTTGACTTTCCTATTTGACATATCAAGTTTACAAAAAAAAATAATTCATTCCTTCTGTAAATATTTGAGTACCAACTGCGGGCAAATATCAGATTGTCTAAGAGATCGCTAAGCAAAGTAAGAAAAATGAGTCTTAATTTCTTAGATTCATATTCTGTCTAAAAGGTTATTTTAATTGTTTATATATTTCAGAATGAAATACACAATCCATATGTCAGAAGTGTTCATAGAATGAAGAACACAGGTGTACTCTGGGGAATTTCTAAGAGTCAGGACTGAGTGCTGGATTTAGAGTCAGGAGACATAGCTTCAAATGGTAGCGTTGCCACTTACTTGGGAGAAGAGAACTAGGAAAAGGAACAAGCGTTTACATAGATCCCATTACATGCGAGGCACTATGTTAAGTGCTTTTATAAACATCTCATTTGATCCTCACAGCAATCCCAAGAAGTTGGTGCTATAAACATTGCCATTTTACAGTTGAGAAAATTGAGGCAAATAGAGGTTAAGTGACTTGTGCAGGGTCATAAAACTAGCAAGTGTCTGAGGCCATATTTGAACTCAGTTCTTTCTGACTCTAGGTCCTGCACTCAAACCACACTGTCACCTAACTATATGGCCTTGGGCAAGTCACTTAAATGGTGTCTCTGGGCTTTAGTTCCCTCATCTATAAAATGATGGAGCTGGATTATATAACCTTTAAGTCTCATTCCAGTTCTAAATCTATTATGTAATAATCACCCCCTTTAATCAAAGCTACCAACCCTCAAATTTGAGAAAATTACTTCCTGACTCCAGCCAATTTGCCAGCTCCCCTTGAAACACAATTTACAAAAATAAATGAAGCAAATTATCTTTGGAAAGCATAAAGAAACAAAATAAAACTCACAATGGAGCTCTTGGAAAATAAAGGTAGTCCTCAATGTGCAACTTTTTTAGAAAGATATGTTTACAGCTTATGTTTAGAGTTTACAGCAAAAAGGCAGGGTTTCTAGGAGCTACGTCTCCCTTCTGTTCCTCCCAGCTAAGAATATGGAGCTAACAGTCATGCTTCATCTTGAATTTCTTCTCAGGTTCCAGAGAGGGCATCAGGCATCACTCCCCACTGTGGCTCCTCCTGAAGTCCCGTGCAACTTCCAGAAGGCAGGCGGGATCAATCGTCCCTCATAATTGTAGATGTAATTCCTAGTAAATTAGGAGACACTCTTATTCCAAATGAAAAGGGGCTGTATCTAGGTGTTCTCTGTCTGGCAGAAAACACAGTACTCTCAATGTGATAGCTGAGAAATAGACAAACAGACTAGAGACCCCACCTCCTTGAGGTAATTACCCTTTGCCACTGCCCGTGACAATCACAGAAAAGGAATCCCACTACTTTACTTCCTTTTAGCTTTTTTTATTTAATATTTGATTTCCCCCCAATTACATGTAAAAACAGTTTTAACATTTTCTTTTTTTTTAATTTTGAGTTCCAAATTCTTTCCCTCCTTTTCTTCTCTCCTCTCTCACTGAGAAGCCAAGCAATCTTGTATAGGTTATATATGCACAGTCATGCAAAATGTACTTCCTTATTAGTCATGTTGTAAAAGAAAACAGACCAACACAACAACAAAAACAATGAAAAATAAAGTTAAAAAAGTATGCTTTGATATGTATTCAGACTCCAACACTTCTTTTTCTGGAGATAGATAGCATTTTGCATCATAAGTCCTTCAGAATTGTCCAATTGTCCTGGATCATGGTATGACTGAGAGTAGCTAAATCATTCACAATGGATCATTGTATAATATTGCTCTTACTGTGTACACTGTTCTGGTTCTGATCATTTCAATTTGCATTAGTTTGTGTCTTTCCTTATTTTTTTCTGAGAGCATCTTGCTCATCATTTCTTATAATACAAGAGTATTCCATCACAATCAAATATGGCAACTTGTTTAGCCATTCCCCAACTAATGGGCATCTCTTCAATTTCGAATTCTTTGCCACCATGAAAAAAAGAGCTGCTATAAATGTTTTTGTACATATAAGTCCTTTTCCTTTTTTTAAATCTCTTTGGGATACAGACCTAGTAGTAGCATTGCTTGGTCAAAAGGTATAGATGATTTTAGAGCCCTTTGGGTATAGTTCCAAATTGTTCTCCAGATGGTTGAATCAGTTCACAATTCCACAAACAGTACATTAGTGTCTCAATTATCCCACAACCCCTTCAACATTTGTCATTTTCCTTCTCTGTTATATTATCCAATCTGATAAATATGGGGTGGTACCTCAAGGTTGTTTAATTTGCATTTTCTAATCAATAATGATAGGGTATTTTTTTTCATATCACTATAGATAGCTTTGATTACTTTGTCTAAAAACTGCTTTTTCATATCTTTTGACCGTTTATCTATTTGAGGGAATGGCTCTTTACATATTTGACTCAGTGCTTTATATATTTTAGAAATGAGACCTTTCTCAGAGCAACTTGCTTTTTATGTTTCTCTTGATTCTTGTATTTGAAAGTCAAATTTTCTATTCAGCTCTGGTCTTTTATTTTAAAAAATATTTATTTATTTTTAGTTCACTTTTATAAGATTTTTGAGTTTTAAATTTTCTCTTCCTCCTTCCTCTCTCCCTTCCCCAAGATGGTCTGATATGTCATACATGTGCAATCATATTGAACAAATTTCCATGTTAGTCATGTTGTAAAGAAGAATTAGAACCAAACGGAAAAACCACGAGAAAGAAAAACAAAAAACAAAAAAGAGTGTGTGGAAATAATATGCATTAATATGCATTCAGACTCCATAGTTCTTTCTCTGCACGTGAATAGCACTTTTCATCATGAGTTCAGGTGTGCTAGTGCTCATCTTCACCCTAGGACTGAGACCCAGGACTGGATCTGAATATGTCAAAGCAACAGAGTTCTGCCCCCAGTGCCAGAAAAGGGAACCCTGTAATCTCCTTCTTACCAGGTATACAATTGACTTACCATCTGTGCCCTGGGAGCTCTGGAAGCTACAGCTACTGAAGCTGATTTAGTCAACCCCAAGGCCTGCTGCTGGTTTGCAATGATACATTTCCATCTGCATCATCATAGGGAACTTCCAAACTAAGAGTAATTAAAAATAAAACTTTTCAGTATGTAAAGAAAAAAAAAAGATGGCTGTACATGAACCTGTAAACTTCTAAGCAAAATTTTTGTTGTTGTTGTTTTACAGTATATATTAAATTGAATGAAACAGTACTTTTTCCTTTGCTTTGTATCCTGCCTCCTTTATTTCCATTTTTCTCTTACATGTTGAACCAAAACACATTTTTATTTTTTGCTTAACACTAATCATTGATAGAATCCTAATAAAGCTGCCTCCAGCCTCAATATTCTAACTTCCTTATGAGCCCCACTGAACAGTATGCATGTCCTGATATAATCACACATTCTGGCTTTAACCATATCATAAGCCACCAAACTCAATCACTGACCTCACTGCCCCAGTGAGCTACTGCCCCAGACTCAATGTAGCCACTGCCCCTTGCTAGCCACTGACCATAGATCTAATTCACATATTTAAACAGGTGTGACTTTGTATTCTACCACAATCACATCATCCATTTAGCCTAAAACAGGACCGCAATACCTAAGTATCCATCTTGACCAGACAGGACCCACAATAGCTAGCCAATCAGAAAGCAGCACAACCAGGATGTTTGACCACCAAACCATAGAAGGGACCCCTCCCCATTACTTAATCCCTTAACAAACCTCTCCTGCCTTTTTAATATTCATAATTTCTGTTGTGTAATCAGCATCATTGCAGTATAAAGTTACCTGTGTTGTCTTACTAAGTTGCCAGTTCCTCTTGTAACCTAGCCCACTTCTGAGGGGCATCAATCTTCAATAAATGCCTGTACTTGTATTACAGGTGGTCTGACTCTGACTTCTTTAATATAGTGCCACCACAATACACCATGAAACTGCAACATCAAGATATCTACATGATCATTATCTATTTAAAACTCTAATCATGTGCTAAGACTGAAAAACAGGTTAGGGAATATTGACAATCACTTACTTAACAGTCAGTATGTCACTCAGTAGCATAAAGTTCTTATTTCAATAGAATATAGCCTTGGTAGAATACAGACTACTTGAAAAAAAAAAGGAACTGTTTCATTTTTTATCTTCATATTCCTGGTTTCTTATACAGAATAGGCACTTAGCTTGTTCAATGATGAATGAATCATTTCCAGCCCTATGTTAATGATGGAAATGTTTGTTTATGCATAGAATTTCTGGGCTGCAGACTAGAAAAAACCTTGAATATTTGCAAGCTTCTCACTCTTTAACAAAAATATCTTCCCTCCCCCCTGCCAAAAATAATAGAAAATCAAATGCTGAGGGTACCATGGAAAAACAGGCATATATATGAATTGCTGGTGGATCTGTGAATGGATGCAAGCATTCTAGAAAGCAATTTGGAATTGTGCACAAAAAATTACTAGAGGGCATGCTCTTTGATCCATTTATATTGCTAGCCCTATACCCAAAGGATAGCAAAAAGGACAAAAATGTAAACATGTACAAAATATTTGAAACTCTATTTGTGGTGGCCAAAAAAAAAAGGAAACTAAGGGGGAAATGATCAATTGCAGAATGGCTGAAAAAAATGTGGCATGAGGATGTAATGGAATATTATTGTGCCATAAGAAAAAAGGAGAAAAGATAATTTCAGAGACATGAAGAGACTTTATGAACTGATGCAGATAGAAATCAGCAGAACCAAAACAATTGATATTACAACATCAGTATTATAAAAATGAATAATTTTGTAGACTTGAATCATCTGCTGAAGAATTAAATAAGTTCCAGGAGAAAATATATAGAATAACAACATTATAAAAACAAAGAATTTTGAAAGATATAAAAACTCTGATTCATGCAATGACCACCTATGATTCCAAAGGATCAAGAATGACATATATTATCCACCTCCTGACAGAGAGCAATGGATTCAATGAGGCAGAAAAGATATTTTTTGAACATGGCTAATGAGGGAATTTGTTTTGCTTGACTTTGCATTCTTGTTACAAAGAATTTGCTTTTCTTTTTACTCCTCAATGGGTTGAGAAGGTGAGAGGGAGGGAAAGATAGATTTCTGTTCATTAAAAAAATAATAATTTTAAAAACTCTTTAACAAAGATGTTCTGATAATGAGGTTGAGAATCATTTGAATGTGTGCATTTTTGTACAAGTATAGTTACCACAAGAGATCCAAAATAATTATTTAGAGGACTTCTTAATAATACTGTGCTTACAAGGTTGAAAAAGTTTCCTTAATGGAAGGGCATTCTGACATCAGTTCTACATTTTTGTTTGACTCTGCAAGAGCTCCATGAAAATATCTTGCACTTATTGCAAATCTGTGCTTAACTCCTCTGGAGATAAGGGAAATAGTTCAGGCCTAAAACTGTAAACTTCAAGGTGATTTTAGCCTTTAGATGTTAGTGAATTTCTCAGTTGAGTCAAACTTGCTAAGTAGTTTTTCAAGTTGTTTTATGGTGTCAAAAGCTTTTTTGTAAGGTCAATAAATAAGATCTTACTGTGTTCCCCTGAACTCACTATATGAACTATGCCACATCACTCAGGAGTAAAACAAAAACAGAACAAAAAACCCACGTACAAAAGTTTACTTTCTTTGTATGGTTTAAACCTCCTTAAATAACAAGAGGAATATTCTAATTTTTAAGTAATATCTTAGAGTTACACTGTGCTCAGTCAACAAACATTTAATGAGTGCCTACTATATGTCCAGCACTATGCTTGGCACTCTGGGGAGAAAAAGATATATGTAAATTCAATTCAACTCAATTCAGCAAATGCAGTCTGCCATACACAAGGAAATATGCTCTTTGTTGAGGATACAAAAATCATGGTGGGAGTCATCTGATGAACCTTTGATATACTACGAGACTAAACTCCTTGAAAAAGATTTCTACACTCATTGCCCCCACTTCTCTCCTCTAGCTCACTCCTCAATCCTTTATAATCTTGCTTCCAATCTCATCACACAACTGAAACTCAAACTCATCATTTATCATACTGTCCAATGATCTCTTAATTAATCACCTAATCTAATTGACTTTTCTCAGCCTTCAACCTTCTTGACATATTCATCTACTGCTTTGATTCCACTGACCTCTCTCTCTTCATGAATATGCTCTCCTCTCTCAGTCTGCATGACCCTACTCTCTCTGGATTCTCCTCCTACAGGTCTGAGTTGAGACTAGACTTTCCCTCAGAAGGGAAGTTTATTTTCTTAATTTTCCTTTCCTTTTTCTGTTTTTTTTTTTTAGTTCATTCTTTCCAAATTATTTTTGGTTGGGACAGGCCATAATAAGCACCAATCCTTTGATGATTTATAAGAACTTTGTAGAATGTTAGTTTTTTGCTGAATTGTATAACTTTATTTGGGAACAAGTACAATTTCCTTGTATATCAGCAATGGCAGGTCTCAGCCCTCACAAAAGATTGTTAATTTGTAGATTGTTTAAGAACTCATTTGAATGCAATGTGGGAATATTTTCATGGCATTCAGGTCAATGAGAACTGTGCTCCTTGGACTTTATTGCTCTCAAAAAGTCTACATTCTAGTGGAGTGACACAACATTTAACAGATAAGTAATAGAAAGTACATACAAAGTAATATAAAGAAGAGAGGAACTAACATTTGTGGAGATTAGGAAAGACGTGTAGGAAATGGCATCTGAGGTAATCTTTCAATGGAGACAAGGATTGAAAAGGGCAGGAATAAAGAAGTTGTATATTCCCTTTCTCTCTTTGCATGGGGAAAATTCCATGTAAAGTTAAAGAAATAGGAAATAAAATATGAAACACAGGCAATAGCTAATAAGCTAGTTTGGCTGGAATATACAGTCTCTAAAGACAAATAAGATAAACTGGAACTGGAAAAGATAAGTTAGAGCCAGACATTAGCAAACTTCAAATTCCACGCTAAGAAGTTTGTACTTTATCCTAAGGATAAGAAAGAGTCATTGAATGAACATTTTTGAAGAAATGTGTGACATAGTTGGATATATGACTTAGAAAGTGTATTTTTGGTGTATGTGGTTTTGTTTGTTTGTTTTTTGCAGATGCTGTGAAGGATAAATTTTAAGGGGGTGGAACTAAGATGGCAGAGTACAGCCTGGACCAGCTGAACTCTTCCAATATTCCCTTTTAAAATAAAATTTAAAATAAAATTTCCTTTTAAAATCTTTAAAATAATTCCTCAAATTAAATTTTGGATCAGCAGAGTCAACAGAAAGTCTGATGTAAATATTTACACAGCCTAAGACAATTTAAGAGGTCTGAAGGATAGTTCTGTCACACTGGGGTGGGAGCAGGCCAAGAGTATAGCAGAAGCATCAGAAGTGGGGGAGGCAGCAGAAGCAGCAGTAGATTGTGGAGCTCTCAGCCCAGAGATGGTAAGTGGGTCAGACAACTAGTTGGAAAGATTTCACAAGGGACTCTTTGCTGACATTAAGTGCAGCTGGTGCTGATTAATAACTCTACTGCCCATAAGCTGTTCTGAGTCACGGTTCCAGGGTAGAGAGAAGTAATAGTGATTGGGCAGAAGGGAGCAGGGGCCTTAGTCACAGTTCCAGGGACACAAGAAGCCCTTGTACTTGTGGTTGCAGGGCCCCTCCTGGGTAAAGATGAGAGCACAGACTGAGAGATCTGGGATCATACCTTTCTCAGAATAACACCGTCTTGGAAAGCTTGGTACACTACCTCCCCAGCCCTGGGTGAGCAGAGTACAACTTTAACATAAAGTAGAAAATGAAGAAATAGGCTGAGAAAATGAGCAAACAACAACAAAGATTTTGACCTTTTATTTAAAAAAATAAAGACTACTATGGTGGCAGGGAAGACCAAGAATAAACTCAGAAGAAGACAACGATGATAAAACAGCTGCAGCAAAAGGCTCAAAAGAAAAATGCTAATTGGACCCAAGGCTAGCAAGAGTTCTTAGAAGAATTAAAGGAAGAGATAAGGGTAATAGAGGAAAAATTGAAGAAATAAATGAGAGAGATGAAAGAAAATTATTAAAAGAGAATTAACAGCTTGGTAAAAGAGGTACAAAACACGTCCAAAGAAAATAACACCTTTAGAAACAAAATTAATCTAACAGTAAAAGAGGCACAAAAATTCACTGAAGAAAAGCATTCCTTAAAAAACAGAATTGGACAAACGGAAAAGGAAACACAAAAGTTCATTGAAGAAAATAATTCCTTAAAAATTAGAATTGGGTAAGTGCAAATTAATGATTCCATGAGATTCTAAGAAACAATAAAACAAAGTCAAAAGAATGAAAAAAATAGAAGATTGTGAAATATCTTATTGGAAAAACAATTGACATGGAAAATAGGTCAAAGAAAAATAATTTTAAAATTATTGGGCTACCAGAATATTATGATAAAAAAAGATCTTAGACATCATATTTCAAAAAAAAATTATAAAGGAAAATTCCCCTAATATCTCAGATCCAAAGGGTAAAATGGAAATTGAAAGCATATACGAATTACCTTCTAAAAGAAATCCCAAAATGACAACTCCCAGGAAATTTGTAGCCAAATTCCAGAGCTCCCAGGTAAAGAAGAAAGTATTGAAAGCAGCCAGAAAGAAATACTTCAACTATCATGAAACCACAGTCTGGATCACACAAGATTTTGCAGCTTCTACATTAAAGAATCAGAGAGCCTGGAATAAGATGTACCAGAGGGCAAAGGAGCTAGGTTTACAACCAAGAATCACCTGTGCCGCAAAACTGGATATAATTCTTCAGAAGAAAAATGAATATTTAATAAAAGAGAGGATTTTCAAACTTTCTGGCCTTTCTGGTGAAAAGACAAGAGTTAAATAGAAAATTTGACATTCAAATAGAAGAATCAAGAGAATCATAAAAAGGTAAACATGAAAGAGTAATCATATGGGACTCAATAAAGTAAATCTGTTTACATTCCTATATGGGAATATAGGAGACTTAGGAGTCTACATAGACAGAGCATGGGTAAGAGTTGATTATGTTGGAATGATCTCCAAGAAAAAAATATAGAGATGAGAAAGGGGGATGTACTAGGAGAAAAGGGAAAGGAAGGGGTAGAATAGGGAAAATTCTCACATAAAAGAGGCACACAATAAAGAACTTATATAGTGGAAGGGAAAATAAAAAGAGGTGGGCAATGCTTGAAACTCAATCACATCAAAATTGGTTCAAAGAGAGGAGAAAAATACATACACACACACACACCACACACCGCACACATAGAGTTGGGTATAGAAATCTATCTCACGCAATATAGAAATTGGAAAAGAAGAGTGGGTAGGCTAAGAGATATTGGTGGGGATGATAAAAAGAGAAGGCAGATTAATCTTGAAGCAGTGGTCATAAGCAAAACAGACTTTTGGGGAGGGACAGGATAGAGAAAGAGAGAGACAGAGATGGGGAGAGAGAGAGAGAGAGAGAGAGAGAGAGAGAGAGAGAGAGAGAGAGAGAGGGAGGAAAGAGAGAGAGAGAGAGAGAGAGAGAAGGAGAAGGATAAAAAGAAGAAAATAAGATGGAGGGAAATACTCAGTAATCAAAGCTGTAAATGTTAATAGAATGAGCTAACTGATAAAACAGAAGCAGATAGAGTAGAGTAGAAACCAGAATCCAGCAATAGGTTATCTATAAGAGACACACTCAAAATAGAAAGACACACAAAGAGTTTTAAGGGGGTGGAGAGTAGGTAGAGCAGAATCTTTTATAATTCTTCATGGGTATGGGAGCAGTGAAAAGAAGGGAGAGAAACTCAAAATTTTAAAAAGAAAAATGTATTAAAAATAAATAATAAATTTAATTTAAAAAAAGATACATTGTAGAAGGGAGAGTTTGGAAATAGGGAGACCAAACAAGACAATATTAATCTAGTACAGGAGAAATATAATGAAGGATTAATGAGGATAGTGGTCATATGAGTGGGGAGAAAAGGATGGATCAGAAACTACACAATCAGAAATTTATAACTGGCAGGAAGCTTAGACATCATCTAATCAACATCCTTATTTTACATTTGAGAAAGTTAAATTTGTGAAGATAATTAGTAGAAGAGCCAGTATTTGACTCCAAACCCCAGGAGTTTTTTCCACTATGCCATGCTACCTCCAACTTTGAGTTAAGCAAGAGATACCATAGAGATCAGTTTAATGAGAGTGTGTGCATTCCATTGTCCCTATCCTCACATAACTTACAATTTATTTAGAAAGAAAAATACATAAAATTAGAAATAAATTAAATGTTTAACTCTTCATTGTTCCCTGTAAGTACAATTAGAGTTCAGGAATAGGATAGTTTGGTTTGAAGAAGGATTTTAAAAGATTAGCGGGACTTGCCTGGGGAGAAGGCAGAAGAGACACCATTCTTAGCAACGAGAACAGCTTGAGCAAAGATGAAAGAACAGGAAAGAGTATGGTATGCATTGAGAACATTGGAGGCATTGGTTTAATTGAACAAAAAAAAAAACATGCTGGGGAGTAGAAGAATATAAGACTATAGTCTTATATATAGTCAGTAAGTCGAATTCATATTCTGAGGAGGACTATGAAAGCCAGACAAAATAGTTTGGAATTGAGATACTAAGAATGAGTAAATGGAGGGTGATACTGAGATGATGGAAACAACAGGTGTTTGGGGAGGATTAGTCTGGCAGCAATGTGCAAAGTGAGTTGGAGAGACTGCAGTTAGGGTGCCCATCTAAAGAAAGAATAATTAAGGTAGGGTCCATGGAAAGATTTCAGGAAAGTCCATGAACTTGGATGGGGGAAAATACTTTTTTTTTATTTTCACTAACCTCTGAAATTTAACATTTCCTTCACTTATTTAAAAACATTCTTAGAAGGGGTCCATAGCATCACTAAACTACCGGAGGGACCATGACATAAAATGGTTAAAAATTCCTGGACTGGGAGATTGAGAGCCAATGTTCTTTCTAATTTACTTATTCCTTTAAAAAATTTTTTCCAAATTGAGGACTGTCAGACTATAAAGATTGAACATATGCAGTATAACCACATAATAATTACACTAATTTGTGTGGAGTAATGTTACTTTGTAAGCATATCCTGTGCATACAAGATTTACTGTTATAAGAAAGTAAAACAACACAATCTGATACATTTAATAAGGTATAAAATTTTTATTGGACAGTATAATAATTAGATTTAAATGGTAAGCCACTCACATGAGTGGATAGTATTATTTTAACACCGCCAAACTAATTTTTGTTTTGAAGATGATTAGAACAGATTAAAAATGGGGATAATTTCCCTTAATCTACTGATGTCAAAAGGAACTGGGATGCCTTTTCCCAAACCCTTAATGTCCCAGAACAGATGTTTTCTATACTCTCCCTCTATACTCTCAACCCATCAGTCCTCTTCCATGTCTTTCACCCCTTTCCTTCTACTTTTAGGTGAACAATACTTGTGAAGGACACCATTTGCTCTCCAATTTATCTTTTGTGCTAAAGGACTTGAATTAGCAGAAACTCTGAGCCATAATAATTTCATTTTATCTGGTTCAGATGGTGACAGGATGTCCAGTGTACCTCATGGTTGTGGAGAGATCCAGGTCCAAAATGGTGGCCTGGGAAATGAGAGAAGGAACCGTGAAAATATGTTCTCAGTTCCAATCTTCTGCTACAGAGAACTAGGTATTAAGGAGATTGGAGAGGGGAGAATAGCAAGGGTTAGAAAAAGGTATGGGCTCAAAGTAGGGTTTGATCTGGGTCTCAGAGCTGTGAGAAGTCGATCACAATTTTGAACTCATTGAAGGCCAGGACTCTAGGTGATATGGGGCATTTCTCTCCATTTTCCATCAGCAGCTCTGAGTAGTTTGGCTCCTCAGAAAATTATGTCTCCCCCCAGGATAAACTGATCACCTGAAATTTCATCACAATGCATATCATCTCGGCTTCTGATATTCAATATCTTCTCAACTACCTAAGTTACCTCACTGCTCTGATTAGAGGACTGGAGGACAGAGCAATAAATTCCTCCTGAAGATTTTTTTCTTTATATAGGACTCAGAACTTTCCAAGTAATGCCTCATTTTCCATCAGAGCCCCTGCTTGGTTTTTAACGTCATGTCCCCATGCTGGGGATTCCCTGGTCCCATCCTCTTTTTAGCTTCCTTTTGTGTCTTGTCTTCCTTCATTATTAGATTATAAGTTTCTGGAGGATAAGGACTACCTTCCTTTTTTTTATTTGTAGCTTATCACATTGCCTGGCACATAGTAGGCACTTAATAAATGTTTAATGAATTGAGTTAACCCCTCACCAGGGCTATCTTTAGACAGGGCCTTCCCTATAGGGCAACCTCAGGGTAGTTTTGAATTAACCTGAAATCCATCTCTGGGCCTTTCAGGTAAGGAATATACAAGGACCATTTTGTTATTTCAGAGGGCACTTTCTCAGACTCATAAAGATCTTCCTCACCAGCTACTTTTATTTCCTTACAAGAAGCTTTTCCCTGAAAATCATTGAATAGATTTTAGTAAAGTCATTAATTTCTCTGAACTCTTGGGTATCAAGTGGTCCATTGCAAGGGAGATGGAGATATATATTTGGGGCAGAAATTCTATGATTCTGATTCTGAGTTAAGAGGGGAGTTTATAATTGGGAATACAGTTAGGGTAATTAAAAAATATATCTGTCTAATTTTTTGTTAGCATAAGGAAACAAGAGACCTTAGGCAACCTAGAACAGTAGTTGGTCAAACCAAAGTTATCATTCTTGAGAGGTGGGGGGAGGGGGTGGAATATAGGGGAAGATTTAAAGGCAATCACTTTTTAGCCCTAAAAGTCACATTCAAGTTTGCTTTAAGAAAAAAGAAAGATTTTTTTTCCCACTTAGAAAACATGTTTGCCTGTTTACCTAATTAGGCTATCTCTTCCTAATTGCTCTAGCAGCTTTTTGGGAGAGGCTGAGTGCAATTTTAACAGACAATGAAGAGCTCTTTGCCTCCTCTGTTTTAAACTACACAAAAACATATGGCACAGTGGCTTTTAATTCCCTGCAAAGATGCTAATGAGCAACTTGGTCCTCCCAAAGGTGTAACAATAACCCCCAGAAGGGACATGGGGCAGGAAATGACTAAAAAACAAAAAACCTGAAACCATGTGTAACATTTATGTGCAAAGTTTTCTGTCAAGCAAGGTTTTTGTTTAAGTTTTACAGAACTTGAAGAAATATTGACCCTTCCCCTGATGGCTGAAGGGCTAATAGAGATCATGTTAATATGAAAATACATGCTAAACTATTAATGTCAACCAGGAACACACTTAAATTTAATAATGTATTTTGGGAGGGACTTTCTAATGATTGATGTTAGATGACAGGTCACATAGGTGTCCAATTCTCCTCTCACTTTCACTTGAGCAATGATCTAAAAAAAAAGACTGAATAATATTTTTTTTAAAAAAATCAAAAGAGAAACTTCAGTAGGCTCTTTCACCCCATCCCAGGTTTTAACAAAACATAGCCAACACAAGGACAGTTACACAGATCAGAGTACCTGAGCAATTTCAGGGGAAAAGAAGTAGCTAGAAGTAGCATCCTAATAAGAGAAATTCAAGGGCGAAGAGGATAGAAGTGTCATAGTTGTGTCTAGGAAGTCCTGGGAGTAGGATCACCCAAAATTCTAATTAGGGAAGCCTCCAAAGATAAATAAGTCCACCCCAAGCCTGGCCAAGGAAAGCTCCAGAGGGAGAAAGGTTGCAGCACCCCAACTCAGGAAACCCCAGTGGAAATGAAGGTACCTTTGCTAGGAAAGCACAGGGGGGAAGAGGGGCAGGAAAGAACATTACTCATCCTGCATATGGGGTAAATTCTAGGGAGTATACGCCACAAAGCACCCTAGTCAAGGGAACTGCTAGAGGGACAAAACCACCCAGTGACCTGATACAGGAAGACTAGAATGGATAGAAACTACCCAGTACCCTGATCAAGGGAGTCATAAAGGAGACAAATCATCCAACACCTTGACTTAGGAGGTCCAGGAGGAGGGCTAGAAGATCCTATGCCCTGATAATGAAAGACAATAGCAAAGCTCTAGAGACAGTGAACCTGCAGCACTCTGAAGGCAGATACACAAAAAAGAAGTCAACAGAAGGAACCCAGGACAGTGAAGTCAAGACTAACAGAGCCTCCACCCCATCTGTGAATGTGGAAGAGGAAGGAGACTGGCCTTAGAACCAAGTATAGGCCAAATACAGAAAGTAAGGCTGGAGGAATAAATAAACACAAGAAAACATTAAAGAAATAAATACTAAAGAAATAAATCAATAAGGAAGCATTATAGAGTCAGGGATGCTCAAGACACAATCCCCAAAGTAGAGAATAATTGTATATGATTTACTTGAAAAGTTTCAAAGAAAATCACAAATTTGAATTCCTGGAAGAAATAAATCAAGACTTTTCAAAACATACCTACAAATATTATACATATACATTTATATATGCATATATATACATATATTATATATATCCACACATATAAATATATATCAAAAATATTTATCAATATATCTGTAAATCATAAATTTGTCACAAGCTCTATTTGAATTCAAAAAAGAAATGAAGTTAGAATTTTTCAAAATTATATCTATAAATAAAATGAGAGTGGCAGAGGAAATAATGAGAAAGCAAAAACTCTTAAAGGAAAGAATTGCAAGTAGAACAAACACTTAAGTATAGATGTAAAATTTTACTCACATAACAGACTGTTTTAAATTATAATGGAACAAAAAAAGTTTAGTAAATCCCATGAGTCATGGGAAAATATCAGAACTGAAATCAAAGACTGAAAAAAAATCAGAAAATATAAGGTGTTTCCTATTAAAAAAAAAACAACTATAAAAAAGATCAAGATGCCAAGAATGGAGCCTACCTTGAACCACAGGAGTAGCACTGGAAGTACACACAGTTATATAGAAACAAAGCAGACACCAGTCATTTCTTCACAGTCTTTCTCTGTACTCACCTATATTTATCAATAAATTGGCAAGCAGCAAGCATTTATTAAACAGATATCTGCCAGAAACTATGCTAGTTATAGAGGAGTCATTAACTGCTGTTGTGCCTGAAAATTAAGATAAACTGAGAGACAAAGGTCCAAGCAAAATCAATGTATTAGTTAAGCTAGCAGTAAACAACAAATTGAGTCAATGGCCTTTCTCAATAACCAAAGACCCTGGGTGAGGGCTGCCAGGGTCTTTTAAACCTGGCTAAGTCTTCCTTCTTATTTGCCTATCAGTATAGCATTTGAACCTCCTCTAGCAAAAGTGAGACAAACAAACATTTTAAGGAGGAAACGGGTAAGGAGGAAGAGATAGGATTGGTTGATTGGTTGTTCTTGTTTTGTTGTTTTGAAAGAGAACCAAAATAACATCACTATGCTAGAGTAAAGTTTTAATGTGTCCAACTGTGGCTGACCAGACCAATAACAGTTTAGAATGTTCTACCACAGTCAGACACAAATAGTCCATGTGAACCTTTGGGGTGGATTCTCTGTTTGTCTATCTTGTATTTTTCTTCAGCTATTTCAATTCTGCTTTGCTCATAGAGCACAGCACCTTTTCTGACGTGGGCATGCCATGCTGAGCTTTCAGTGGTCCTGTGCCAAAGTCTCCCATGTCACACAATCAATTCCAAAGTTCTTAAGAAAGATCTTCAGAGTGTCCTTCTATCACTTCTTCTGACCACCAGTTCTTCTGACCACCATGTGGATGGTTGCCCTGTATGAGTTATCCAGCATAAATTTTGCATTAGCAGCTGAATTCAGGAGAATTGGGAAAGGTCTCATGTCAAAGACAGTCTCTGAGCTAAGCTTTAAAGAAAACTGGAGGTTCTAAGTGACAGATGTGAGCATGGGATGTATTCCAGACATGAGGAACAGGTGATTCAAAGATACAGAAATGGAAGATAGCTAGTCATGTATGAGGAAGGGCAATAAGGCTATTTTGACTAGATGATAATATACATGTAAGAGAGTAATGTGTAATAAGACTGGGAAAGAATTGTGAAAATGTGAAAAATGATTATTAATAACCAATATCTTGGAAGTGCAGACTTTAAGTTCAGTTTTTCTTCAAAAGGACATTATTGAGGAGATCCCATTAATTCTCCTTATCCTGGTTAAACACCACCCAAGTTTGAAAAGAATTTAATCTAAAGTATGGAAGCCCATTGTGTTCTACTCAAGCTTTGGTGGAGACAGATTCTTTTGTCTAGATGGTCCAAGTCTGTGAGTGGTCTAGTATAGCTGGGAATGGTCTGGTATTTTCTCTGTCCAAGGGTGAAATGATGATGGAGTGACATCAGCCCCTGTTGGAAGGTTACATAAACTGTTCAGCCAAACCCCAAAAGTGAGCTCAGTCATGACTGCAGTTCCTATGTGTTCATATGCATGTCCACCTGCTTTCAGAGAAATAAATGTGCACACAGCCTAATTCTGTTCATATTTCTTAGACTGAACTCTAGAGGTTGACAGAATGTAGAGGTAAGGTTTTGAAGGGCTTTAAATAACAAACATAGGAGCTCATATTTGATCCCTAAAGTCAAATGAAACCATTGGAGTCAAGTGATATCGTCAGTTTTCTGGGGAAATAATTTTCTAAAATAGGGAGCAGCACCAGATTACTGGTATTTGATACTTGTAACCAAAGAGGTTAAAAATCTAAAACTATTTAAGTTGCCTGAGGAAAATATATCAACAAGGTAAAAACTAAAGAAACAAAAATTAGGAAAGCTAGATTATCTTTCACTCAGTCTTGTACAAATATGAGGAGGTAGGTTATGAGTCCCCTCAGCTCTTCCTCATCACTTCCTAAAAGGGAGATTAGAGTAATCCTCAAGTAATTGGAGCCTGAAATCTGAGAGTTGAAAGGAGCCTTATATATCAGTTAATCCAACCTCCTACCTTTATAAATAAAGAAGATAAGGCCCTGAGAGGTAAAAATCTCATATCCACAACTAGTTAAGTGTAGATCTAGGTCTAGAACTGAGCAGGCAGTGTGGTACTGTAGGAAGAATACAGTTTCCGAAATAAGAGAATTTGATTTAGATTCCTGTCTCTAATGCCTATTACTTATGTATTCTTTAGGCAAGTCACCTCTCAGTGTCCTAATCTTTAAACAGAGGGGATTGGATTAGATGACCTCTGCTATTCCTTTTATCTCTGAATCTAGATTTTTGGATTCCTAGTACATATCCTTTTTTGGTAAAATATTCCACAGTATAGGATGACCATAGACAGCTAATCTGTACTTCATCGTAACTAGAATAAAATTTTTGAGCCAGTGTTAGTCATTATGGCTCTAAAAGTTAAGTGTCAGGCAATCTGCCTGAAACTTTGAGAAAACACATTAATATTACATAAATGTACTTTGCTTCTAAATTAACTTGAAAAATGCGTCATTACAAATCTGATGTAACCATGAGTAAATGACCTTTAAGAGACTTATTTTCCAGTAGGTGTGTGGGATTCATCTTAATTGTTTTTCTAATTATTATTATTATAGAAATAGGGGGATGCCAATTAAAATTTCCCACAATTCATTCTTAATGCTTCTTGTTTACTTTAAGTGATTCACAAATAATAAAACTACAGATTATTCTAAATGGCTTCTCAAACTGCTTTGAAAATATTATGCCATTTATCCTTACTCCTGTTTGCTGGTGTGCTTCAGTAAATTACAAATAACATAGACGAAGGCTCACAGTAAGTTGATCTAACTACAAGATTTATTGAATAATCTTACAAATCATAAGAACACTGTCATATGGTGAGGGTAAAGGAAGACATTTGAATAGCTTGATCTACTTCATTGCCCCCTGATGCTTCCCTGTCCCTGTCTGACCTAGAGAAATGAGACTGCACATGTAACTGCTCCATGAAGTTGAAATCTATGCAGACAATACTAGTCTAAATGATGAATGGCCTATAGATTTTAAAGACTGCGCAATTTTATATTGAGAAGATAAAAGAAACAGGGCCTTTTCTAAAGGCACCAATCTTGAGTAAGTCAGATAAGGCTAAACACAGGGGGTGATAGAGTTACTTTAGATTCAGGAGGTGTACTCACAGATATTCATCAATTTACTTTAACTGTTTCTATCAGCATGTCTTTTCCCCTTTGGAAAAGGGAGTCCTTAGTTTAATCAACCAACAGCCGATGGCAAATTGTTTAACACAGTTTTCTCATACTATGTCCTACAGAAGCCTAGGGTTGTATGAAAAAACTTGGGATAGCAGAGAAGCACACACAGCAAACCTGACCACTTTGCTGTAATGTCTCAGCTAAGCACAATACATTCATTCAACCAATGTAGAGAAAAACATCTGATCAAATATGAGCATCTTGAGGGCAGGATCAATTTTTTTTTTCTTTTGCCTTCGTATTACTATCAGATGGTCTATAGCATATGATTAATCAGTGCTTGCCCTGTGATATAATTTATCTTGACATCATGGAAAGAATATTGGCTTTAGAGGGCCCAAAATCAAATACTGTTCTTTACTGTTGTAAAGCCTAAGGCAAGTCATTTTATTCTGTGTCTGTTTCCTCATATGACAATTGGGGTTAATAATTCTTACACTAACTCTCAGAGTTGCTGTGAGAAACATTTGTGAGAATGTCTCTAATCATAAAAAATCATTACACAATATTGAAAAAAAAATCCATTGCTTGCCAGCGATCATCCAAGTACTACTTAAAGACCTACAGTGACAAAAACTTCGCTACCCAAAGCAGTGAGTTCCACTTCAAAATCAGTCTAATTGTTAGGATGCTTTTCCTTGCATCTGCCCCCCTTCCATTCTGCCTCCTAGTGCTAAGTTCCTGCTTCCACCTTCCTATGGCCAGGAAGAGTAAATACAATCCTTCATGGCAGCTCTTTAAATACTTAAGGCCATTTACAAGTTTCCTCTAAGTCTTCTTTTCTCCAAACTAAATATGCACAATTCCCTTACCTGATTCATAATGACAGATAACAATGATATAGGAGAGATTCAATACTTTTGTCATCATGATCACTTTCCTTGGACATACTCAGTTTGTTATTGTTTTTTTTTTTTGTTCCTAAAATATGGTGCTAGAAATAAACAATATATCCCAGATATGGCTCAACCAGAACCAACTATAGTAGTACTCTTATCTCCCTCGATCTGATCAGCATGCTTCTTTTAATGCACACTAAGATTGCAGTAACTTTTTTAGATGCCTAGTCACACTATTGACTCATACTCTGCTTGAAGTCCACTGAAACCAACAGAACTTTTCACAAGAACTGCTAGCAGTCCAAATAAGTTTCACCAATCCTGTACTTCTGCACTTAACATTTTGAACCTAATTGGAAGTTTTTACATTGACGCTTTTTAAATTGAATATTGTTAGACTTACCCTGTTATTCTAACCTGTTGAGATCTGTTTCATATTTGACTTATCCAACATATTTCCTTCGATAAGCATGCCATCTATGTCTTCCTCTAAGTCTTTGATAAAAAAAAAATATTGCCCAGCATAGGGCAAAGAACAGATTTCATTGGAGAGTTGGATGGGAAAAACATGAAAGCTCCAATTATGCCTCTAAAAACACTGAAGCAGACTCAGAATGTCTTGTCACCTCCCTCTTTAGTAATCTTCCCCCGGCAGTCAGTTGTCTTAGTGTGCATAGTACCAGCTCCTTTTCCTCCAGACTGCAGTGTCATTCACCACCTTGCTAGAATTGAAGCGATAAGATATGATACTTGCTACAGTGGCTGCTCATAGTGCAATCATCCAACTTCTCACTTTATAAGCGTTCCTAGGATGTGAGAGTATGACTTTGCTGTACCATAGATTTCTAAATATTATGTTCTATAGATTATAATAATTTGCCATGAGACCCTGATACCTTGATACACACCATGGATTTCATCAGACTTGGTGGTCTTCTTTTCTTGGCTTTTTTTGAGTCAATCTCCTTATTTCCCCAAGTCTGGAAGTGCAGTCTTCTCATAGGCCTGACTCCATTATTGACTGACATAGAAACTTTGATGAGTCCCATTTCTGACCTAGGACTGGTTCACTCTTTTGGCAACCTTGTAGCCCTCAGCTCACTACATTACTGTTAGACATAGTGTAGATGCCTGATCAGCTGTAGCCCTACTGCAGTTCAGAACTCCCAGTCTCAACAGATCCACTAGTCTCAATCTCACCAGCAGCAAAGGTTACAGTCATAAACTATTACATTGGCTAGATTCGGTGATTTTCAAAAGGTAGTCTCTCAGACCTTTGAATTCTCTCTTAGTGACTGATTTCCCAGCATCAGCTACCAAGCAGATTCTCAAAAAATCCAAGGGGTAAACAAAGCCAAGTCAAGTGGCTCCAGCTCAACCAAAAGGAACACTATTACCACAATGCCTCCTAAACTGTATGTGCCGTTCCACTCATAGCCTAAGATAGCTGTTTATACTTATCTTTAAAGGCAAAGTTAAGGTCATGAATGGAGAGATATCTGATGGCATTTAAGTTATTAAACCAGAAAAAAGTACCCCTTGTTCCTTTAGAATATGACCATACAATCCATTATGCCTTGGTACTCTTCATCAACATTACTTTTTACTTGTGTGCTGCTTCTACATCAGTAATTCGACTCTCTCACTGTGTGCCACCCAATTTGTAGAGAGATCATCTATGATGTCACCTGCCAGGAAATCTTGGCAAAAGAAAAGGTCTGTTCCCTCATGGTTACAAAGTGGTTAGGTAGTAGAGTGGAAGGTATAGAGCCAGAGCAGGAGAGCCCAAAACTTAGAAATATGTTACTGCCTACACAGCCTCTAGCTACAGCTTAGACTCTCCTTTGTTTTCAACACTGATCCATTAATCAACAATCTTTAGGTTTAATCATACAATTAATTTTGAAAGCATCTTATTCTTCTATCAACTAGCCCAGTTCCTCTTCCTTAAGAATAACACAGGACATCGTAAAAATGCCTTTCTAAAATCTAAATATACTATGTTGACAGCCTTGGCCCAATGTACCTGTATAAGACTGTCAAAAAGGGAATTAAGACTAATATGGAATGACGAGTTTGTGATGAATCCTTGGAGAATTTTATTGACTATCATTTCCCTTTCTGAATTCTAAATACATTTCCCTTTAATAATACATCCTCGAATTTTGCCAAGAACCAAAATCAATCTGGCTTGCCTAATGAGAATTCCTCTCTCTGGCCTTCATTACAATAATATTTATTCAATTTCTTTTTTTAGGTTTTTGCACCTCTTACTTTAGCTATGATGTTTAAAATATCACCAAAGGAAACTTGTAACCATATCTATCATTTCTCCTCAATTATCAATCCAGACATGAGACCTCAAATTTATTCTTACCTTCTTCTCACTTTTCTTCTTTTTCTATATCCTAATATTTTATACTATTCTTTCCATTTTGAAGATTTATTATAAGTCGAGAAAAGAGAAACAAAATGAAAGTCAGATACTTCTGACTCCTCACTACCAACTATTTTCAGTGTTTTAGCTATTGAAGGGACAAGTGAAAAATAAAATAAAAGATGGTACTGTTACTTGGGGTGGGTCAGATGATCATAACCAACAAAAGCTAAGAGGTGGACCTGCTCAATTCTAATTTTGCTTCTTTTTTTCTCTGCTATGAAGAATGATCATTGGTCTGGGAAAAGCTAGAACAAAAATTACTCAAGGGCTTTTACCATCCTGATTGTCCCTCTCTGGGAAAAGGAAAATGTCCTGATTTTCAAAATAGTAAAAGATATACTATATAAAAGAATATATATATATATATATATGAATAACAAAATTCCAATCTCAAAGTTAAGAGGGACTCAAAATTTCATTTCTACTTCTGTGCTTTTATTCATACTGAATCCTACATATGTACGTATTAAGTGTTCCTCACTCTCAATAACAGAATTTTCCTGTTGAAAGGGAACTCAGAGGCAATCTAATTCAACCCATACTTGACAGTGTCTCTCATTGCCAACTTTCAACCAACTTTCCAATGAAGATGTCTAGAAAGGATAAATCCATTACTTCCTAAGGTAGCTCATTTACCTTTTAGGTAGCTCTAATTCTTAGGCTTGGATAAACTAAACTAAATATTCCTCTCTAAATTTCTACCCATTGCTCCAATGTCTGTCTTGCAAGACCAAAAGGCACAATTCTAACCCCTATTTTACCTGAGAACTCCTTAAATACTTAAACACAACCATAATTACCCTCCCTACATATACATTTAAAAGTATCTTAAAAGCTAAGATTTTACATTAAATGTTGTTCCCAATTATAGAACAGTTACTCAGAGCAAATAAGCCTGTCCTACTAAATAAATTATTAGATGTGAAATAAAACAGATTTTTAAAAATTGTTTTTGCATTTGCTTTAAATCAGTTTTATGTTATTTGGTATCTTTTATATTTGACACTTCAAATTTGAAAAGATTTTCTTATGAAAGTTTTCCCACAGTTTGGCATAAAGAGGTCAGCGACTGATAAAATTTTGAGAATCACTAGGTTAAGAAATAATTTCTGTTATTGAATGGAGAAATGGAGGTCCAGTTAATCACCAAGAAAATATAAGTACGGGAAATAAAAAACATACCACTTTAGTCAAACTTAAGAGTCAGAAAACTTATGGTTGAATACTAACTCAGTTCCCTGGTATCTGTTTGACCTGGGGCAATTTACTACAATTTTCTCCATCTCAGTTTCCTCATCTACAAGATGGTTGGGAATGTGCTGAGGTCCAAGGTCACTTCTAGCTCTAAATTTTATGATGCTGCATCCCAGACCATTGCTCAGCTATAACTCAAACTACAAAGGCAATGTACTGATTTTTGTGTATATAACTGATAACCCCTAGGTTACCCAGTGATTTAAAATCCAACACACTTCAAGCAACCTCCTCTCTTTACATAGAGACTCAAGTGATAGTTATGTGAAATAGTTTACCCAGTGATGCCTTAGTAAAAGCACATATGTACTTAAACATGAGATTCCTTTTTAAATGCATTAGAGGAGGTCTTTTAAATGAAGGATCTCTTGTCAATTCACTTATTGCCAATGCAAAAATAAATTGCTATTTGTATCTAAAAGGCTATTATAAATTATATATCCTTATATATTTTCCATTGAAAGATTATTTTGTTTTAGAAATTAATAAAAATTCCATCCAATTTTATGCTTTTTCAAACCACTTTTTAATTATTGACTTTTATAGTACTTTACCCTCACAACACCCATAGGTAGGCCAATATTAATTATGTATTTTATAGTTGAGGAAACAGATACAAAGATGTAAAGCGTTCTGCCCAAGGTCTTAAAATTGATTAATAACAGAGTTAGGACTAGAAATGAAAGTTTCTAACTCCCTTTTCATTGCTTTTTCTACCAGAATTTGCTGCATCTAATCACATTTACTGCTAATATGTAGCTTGCATATACTTAGTAGATTCATGTGAAAATCATATAACTGTAGAATTTAACAGTCCCATAAAATATTAGATATAGAATTTATTTTTCTACATTAAATCATTTTATTAAGTCTGGCATTTCAAGCTTCCAAAGACCAATAATCCACAGTGGCAGATGAATCATGTCACATCTCATTTTAATCACCAAAATCATTTTTGTATTTTTCAATTTAACATGAAATAACATTGCTGGATGTGCATTAAAAAAAAAGAATCTGTACCAAAAGGCAGACTCTTCATCATAATCTTAATAATTAATTCAAATTTACTTTGAATTTGAATCTTGTTGGAGTTGTCATTGCCTCTGGCTCTCTTTTCTTCTAATTATTTAGAAAAGACAAATATGAGCCATAGAACAGGAATCTCTATAACATTTAAATCAGAACCTATCAATCATCCCACATGCTAAACAATATTTTAGTACTTCATGGGTCTAGAATTGTGATTTCCGTAGTGCCAGGTACTGTAACACACAGCCTTAGAAAGTTTCCCGGAACACTGAGAGGTTGAGTGACTTCTCCTTGGTCACAAATCTATTATGTATCAGAAGCAGGACTTGAACACAGATCTTACTGACTTTCAGAGGGGACCTCTATTCACTATCCCATATTTCCTCTCATAAATCTGGACTAAAACTTTAAGGATATATAATTTCATCAGTGTGGGTATTCCATTTACTGACAAATAATTGTAATTTTGCTTGATTTACTAGGTGGTATTTATGAGTTGCTGTGGCCAAACAGTTTTTTAAATTACCTAGTGATTACCTTCTCAATGAAATTTACTTAGTATGGTATGTCACTGATTCTCTACTGAAAGATTTTTATAATTGTTATTTTTAGGCTTACTGTCAGATTTGGTTTTTAAACTTAAAAAAAATAAGCATTTATTTTCTCTTCTTCCCAACATTCCCATTGGAGAAGGGTAGAAAAAGGAAGAAGGAGGAAGAGAAGGAGGAGGAAGAGGAGGATGAGCAGGAGGAAAACCTTTGCAACAAATATACATAATCACCCAAAGCAAACTCCTCTGTACCAGCCATGTTCAAAAATGTATGTTTCATTCTGCTTCTTGAGTTCATTGCCTCTTTGTCGGAAGGTAATATTTATCATCATTGGTCCTCTCAAATCACAGTTGGTCACTTCATTAGTCAGAGTTCTTAAGTCTTTCAAAGTTGTTGGGATTTTTTGTCATTGTTTCAGTCGAGTCCAACTCTTTGTGATCTCTTTTGGAGTTATCTTTCTTTACAATGTCATTATTATTGCAGAATTTTTCTCCTAATTCTGCTCATTGCACTCATCATCCATCTTATAGGGCACATGAGAGTTGGTGCTCCACTAGTATACATTCTGAAAACCCAGGATCACCTCCTTGCCAAAATGTGACCTAAAGGAAAAAGCACCAGCTCTGGAAAAGTAGCATAGTATGGGGGAGAGAGCATTCATTTGGTTAAGAGTTAGGAAGAACTGGGTTCTGATCCTGCCTGTGACACTTTCTAATGATGTTGGGAGTCACTTAGCTTCCACAGGCCTCAGTTCCTTCAACTATAAAATGAGGGAGTTGAACCACATGACCTCTGAGGGCACTTCCAGCTGTAGGTCTATAATCCTATGAAGCACAACATGAGGACTTTAGTACAGATGGATAAATAAACTTATTCAAAAAAGAACAGGAGCTATTGGTGCTAGCAAAGTACAGAGTCAATTCAGAATTCAGACATTATTCCCATTGTTATGACAGGGTACCTCACTTTCATCTCTGACTTCAATATATCCCCTTTCTCAAAGAGGTTTTGATTTTATGACTATAATGTACAAGATCATAGACTACAAGTAACAACAGTTCAAAGGTCAGCATTTTAAAATTATTTGATTTTAAAATGGAGACCTCTGCCATAGAGATGGTGGTTGGGGGCAGGAAACAAGACTTCTTTTATTCATAAAGATAGAGCCTGATTCACAGGCCTGGAGCAATAAAACATTCATGAGCTCTCTTCTTAATGAACTGAATGAGAAATGTGCTTTGACCACAGTGAGCACTAGAAGTGATCATAAAAGCTGTAATCCCAGGACAAAATCTGTATGGATAGCTATCCAAGTAACCCCATGAAGGCAAGGCCACTGAGGGCTATGAGAGTACACTCTGAGGGCAACCAGTTACCAAAGGTAGGCAATTGTAGAGTAAGAGGAAATGCTTATTAAGGAGCAAATACAAAGTGGGTTCCCTGTTTTTTCCCAGCTGAGACTCAGCTAGTAATGGCTCCTTGTAGTTATATATGGGAAGCTGGGGGTAAAGGTTCTGTTAACTGGACTAATTCCAACTCTGTTTCAGGAATCAAGGCATGAGAAGAGTAAAAACCCTCAGCCAGATCTAGAGGGGAAACCTAGACTGTTCCAGGTCCCCAAAAGACTGCCTAGTTTGGCCATATTATTATTATTGAGATTTAGCTTTGTAACTCTTAGATAAAATGTATTGAATTTTAGTTAAAGACTTTCTTTTGCCAATTTGTGATATAATAAACATTTCACTCCATATTGAGATCAGTTGCTTCTTCCTTATTCCTGATTCCTTTGTAGAAAATAGGCTAATGCAGATTGCTTTAAAGACAGGGCTTTTCAAATAACACCTGAAGTTACTTCAATCACTCTGTTTACAAGCAGAACCCAGGAGGGAGAATCAGTATCTGATTGCCTATTTGCCAAATATGCAGGTACACCCATCTCATTAGTGTCTTTTTGTCCCATATAAACATAGAAGGATGTGTTTGCCATTAAATACCACTATAAGATAAAATTGTCGAGGGCATGAAGGATTTGTTCAAATTTTCTTAGTAAATCCAGCATTGCTTGATTTTAAAGAGAAAAAACATTAATAATCAGTACTGTAGCACACGTACACACATACACATACAATTAAAAATTGATAGTCTTGTAATTCTTTATGAATACAAAGACTGTACTGCAGGAACATACTAGTTTCACTTAGTCTAAGCAATGTGTTATAGCAGCTAGGGGCATACCCCAACTCATAGAGTGGGTCACTATTCAAAGTTTTTTGAGTCTACAGCCCACTTAAAACCATAGTTTACCCTTATTTGTCAGCCAAAGGTTGCAATTAGTTCAAATCTATGATCATGTTTTAACTAAACAGCAGTGTAAGAAAAGTAGCAATAAAACATTTCTGCCATAGATCCTGGGAACACTCTCCCATAAATAGATTAAATATGTCGGAGACCCATGTAGAGAGATATTCACATAGAGAACACATTGCCAAAGCACATGATTAGAGGTAAACACATGGAGGTAACAAATGCACCCAGAGCTTCTCTCTCCTTCTAGTTCCTGGCATCAGCTAGACACCTTTGTTCATCTCTTCCTTATGAGAAGAGGGTGCTCTGCCATACTTTTCCAGTTTATAGTTCCCCCAGCTTTCCATAGTTCTTTCAGAAAAGTATCAGCCCTTGTAATCAGCCAAAGGACATGCAAAAGTCTTTAGGGCAGGGGAGAAACTTTCCCCATTTTTTCATCGAGTTCCTTGTCCCTCCTAGCCTTGGCTAAAAGGCCTTTCAACCAGCAAACTCTATTTTTTTTAAAAATTAAACTTCTTGTTATTAGACCAGCTTCTCCAGCTTAAGATATGCATCACGTTTGTTCCCTGGTTTTAATCTTCAGTGGGGAAACAACACTTAATTCACCATCCATGGTACTCTCCAGATGAACTACCAAGGGCTTTGGGGTTCAGGATCTTCAGTTTTTCAATTATAAATCCTCCTCTGTTCACCCATACACATTAGTGGATACAAGACAGAGTAATATCTCAGCCAGAAAAATCAAATAAAGGAAAAAAAATAAGCACTAAGCCAAATTTTCATTTCCTCCACCACCATCCCCCTGCTTTTACTATAGGTAGGTGAACAACAAATCCCTAAAGCCTCTTCCAGGCTTTCAACACCTTTATATTAGTGGAGCAAAATTATCAATAAAAGGGTCCCTTGCATGGATCACTTATTGGTTAGTTTAATGACCTAAGGAATTCTCATTAAATTGTATTAGAAATGAGGCTAATTGTTTGCCTTCAGAAAATATCATTATGCTATCATCACAGACCAATCCATCAATTAATTATCAAGGCATACAGTGATGCTAACAGGTTTGTCACAGGATTCTAGGATTTGAGCTGGAAAGTATACGAATGATCATCCAGTCTAACTCTCTGCTTTTATGTATGTGTGTCTATATAAATATATATGTATGCATATGTATATACTATGTATATGTGTGTGAGTATACATGCGTATATATAACATAATATACAATATATGTGTATATATAAAATATAATATATGTGTGTATATATATAACATAATACATGTGTGTATATAACTATAACTATATATATGTAGTATATGTGTATATATATATGTAACATAATAGTTATGTATATATAACTATATATAACTGTACATGACTATAACTAATATATATATATATATATGTATGTATGATTGTATGTATTGGGGCTTAAGATGACCTCTTCATGCTCTTTTCTACTTATGTCTCAAAAACATGTCATAGAATCATATTCAGAGGTCATATAGTCCCACTTCCTCATTTGTAAAGCATTTTGTAAATTTTAAAGTGCTATATAAATACTACTTATTGTTATTGTTGTTCTTATTTTTAATTATTCTAAGGAAATTTGGGCCCAGGAAGATTAAGTTACTTGGCCAAGTCACATGCAGATAATTTTCTGATGCAACAGTTTGAACCTAGTTCCTCTGATTCAAGAATCAGTTTCTTTCTAAAACACTATGCTACATCCTCTGATCTTTTTTTTTTTTGGCTAGACAATGGGGTTAGATGACTTGCCCAGGGTCACATAGTTAGTAAGTGTTATGTGTCTGAGGCCAGATTTGAACTCTGGTACCCCTGACTCTAGGGCCGGTATTCTATCCACTGTGCCACCTAACTGCCCCTACATCCTCTGATCTTATATACTTAACTTGTAGACTATGTTACAAAATTTTTCTTACTAAAATAATGGTGAATACATTACATTGCCGATTTCCTGATTTAGTTAATGATATTTCATTTTTTCCTCTCTTCAAGGGTCTGGTGGCAAGGGGTAATGAAACTCCAAAACAGATAGGAAAATGATAATAGAAGAGAAATGTTTCTGGGATTTAGGTATAGAAAATAGGACCTCACTGGCATCACATCTTTTCTGAGGTTGTTGTAACTACAAAGACAGAAAATAGGAATGGTCAATGTCCCAAAATTAGGTGCTGACTCTCCTGTATCCTTGGACATCTCCCCAACCTTACTTTTAATTTGGATGGATGTTATGTCTCTTATTTTCCCTGGGCAGGTTTCTTGCTTCTTTCTTTCCAATAGAACTAAATCTTTCATGGCTCCCATTTTAGAAGAGGGGGAACCTAGAACAAACTAAATTATAAAACGAACCTGGCACCAAGAGATATAGAATTTCAATCCTTCAACTTGCCATAACTTCCTGATTATCTAGTGGTATCATAGAAAGACCAGGACTGAGAGCTGTTCAGGAACCTCATTTGTTTGTAGGACCAGAAGATCACATAAGCTAGAAGAGACAATAGAAATCATATAATCCAATGCCATTGTCTTATAAATGAGAAGGCAAAGGCCTGGGGAGAAGAAGCAATTTGTCCAAGATAATACAGATCACAAAGGAAGGAGCCAGGATTCAAACACAGGTTTCTTTCCACCACATGCTACCTCGTGGGAAGTTAACACAAAACTATGAGCTTTTTTGTTATTGTTTATTCATTTGTAGCAACACACTTGGGATTAATATCAACATCAGCTCAGCTTTCCCCCCAAGCTTGATCCCAGTATCTGCTGCTATAACTGCATCCATGAGATAATATGGTGGTCAGAGTTAATGGATTGGGCCACTTTGGAAACCTGCTAACTAGAGATACATTTACTTCAGGAAGAGTGGCCATCAATGTCCCCTTCATTGACTCCAACTAAGTGATTTATATAGTTTTCGTGTTCCAATATAAAGCCACCCATGGCAAGTTCAAGGACACCCTCAAGCCTGAGAAGAGAAAGCTGCTGATAAATGCAAAAATGAATACTAGAACCATGATTCCACAGACAGTAAATAGGGATATGATGGAAACAATTAAGTAGTGGGGTCCACTGGTGTCTTTATCACCTTGGAAAAGGCCAGGATGCACTTGAAAGATGGAGCTGAGCATAAAATCATTTTGCACCCTTCTTCTAATGCCCTTATGTTCATGATGGGAGTAAGCTATGAGAAAAAGTATAAGTCCCTTACTAGTGTCCATAATATCTACTGCACTACCAACTGCTTGGCACTCCTAGCCAAGGTTATTCATGACAACTTTAGCACCATGGAAGAACTCATGACCACAGTTTATGTTATTACTGCTACCTAGAAAATAGCAGTCGGCCCCTCTGGTAAGCTATGGTGTAATGGTACTGGCCAAAACATCATCCCTGCTTCTGTAAGTACTGCTAATGCTGAGGCCAAGGTCAGCCCTGAGCTGATCAGGAAGCTTATAAGTATGTTCTTCTATTTTCCTACTCCCAATATACCTGTCATGAATCTCATCTGCTATCTGGAGAAACCTACCAAATATGATGATATGAAACAAGTAGCAGGAGGGCCCTTAAAAGACATATTGGATTTCACAGAGGAAGCGGTTATATCCTATGACTTCAAGAGTGACAGTCACTCGTCTACTTTTTATGCTGGCACTGGCATTGCCCTTAATGACTATTTTGTCAAGTTCATCTCTTGGTATGACAAAGAGTATGGTTATAGCCAATATGTAGTGGAACTTATGGTCTATGTGGCTTCCAAGGAAAGAGTAAAGTAGAAAGCCATGGCTCTTCAACCCCAGCCAAATGAAGGGTTCCACTACTGGAAGTCCACATAACTGAATCTATTTCTCCATGTTGGTTGATCTCACAAACCACACAGAATCCTAATCCAAGGCATTCCTGTAGTGGGAGAGAAGGAGGAGAAGCAGAGAGCCCTATGTTCTGTACCATCGATAAAGTCACTATATTCAGCGAGAGAAAAGAGTCATAATTTTATATAATGGACAGTTATTCCATTAAAGTCTTTCTCCAGTGTTGTACACTAAAATGTAGGTGATCCTGGGTTTCTGAAAGCTATTAGAAAAGCTTTGAGTCAGTTTAGGTACACTCTATGCTGATCTGAGGACCAGATAAGTTAAGTTTAGAGAGATTCCTCACCAAATATCTGCCCCCAAAGTGATTTTTTTTATACAACAGGACATGAAAATTTCCCACTAAATCACTAAGGTGGCTGATCACTGATTGCATAGGAGGTGCCCACACCAAAAAAATCACAGAACTTTAAAAGCCCAATTTGAATTATTAGAGATTATGTGTACATATTTTGGTCCCTGAGAATTCTTAGCTACCAGACATTACACATCCTTTGAAGGCTTACGAGCTTTTTATCCTTCTCTATGAACATCCTTTCGATTAGTCAAATCCTTTTGATTAGTGGTTTTCTAATTCTGTGGCATAAGATATCTTCGGAAGTCCCTGGGCTTTGGAAATGGTAGTGAATATAGTCAAAGAATTAATCATGTCATAAGATCACGCACAAAGTTAGAAGATACAATGAGATGAGAGGTCATGTGTTTACTTTCAGTCTCCTCGATTCCCTCCAGGCCCCACTCTTATATCACATTAGAGTGTGAAGCACACACACAGGGCACAGAATCCAAAATGTAAGGAACATTTTATCAAATACTGTCAATGCCTAATAGAAGAAAGACAGATTACCTTAAAAGCAACCTAAGTATTTGAAACATTTTCAAGCAAAGTTCATGACAGAGGCAAGACCAACATAGTAAATGCAGGAGATTGAAAGTTAGGGATCGTTAGGGAAAACGGTCATTATTCCAAGTAAAAATTAGATTTATAGGCTTATGTTATATATCAGTTTCATCAGTAAATAAATAAATTCTGAAAAAAATGTCACAAATACCAAATGCCCCCTTTTAAAATTGTACTTTACAGGTTTTCTGTTTCCATGTTAGTTTTCCTTCCCTGTCAACTAAAGAAACATATCTGCCCTGTAAAGTGAACTTGGAATGAAATTTTCTATGTGAAAAATATGTGGGGGTGGAAATAGGGAAGGAGGTAAATGTCTGGAAAAGTAAGTAATTTGATGAGACATAAAGATAATGAATTTTCAGCCACCTCCCATGGAGCTGGAGGCTATGATTCTAATAAGAAATGTAGGAGGAGGAAAATAGGCAGCAAAAAATGGCATACAACATATTAATCCTCCCCCTAAGTTTAAAAAAAAGCAGTAAAAGTTATTAATGTTCCCTGGGACTGATGGTCCTTCTTGTGGATCTGTGATAGAAATACTCTTTTCACTCATAACTATTATCTGATTTTAGATTGACAATTTTTTTAATTCTAGGTGTTTAGAATTTAGTTTCATTGTGCAAAGAATACACAGAACTAGCTGTTTTCACATCTGGACAAGTTTATAACACATCTCATTTTCACTTCCCTGCTTATCCTTCAGCCTGGTTGGTAGCAGCAATCATGGGATTATTTGAAGAAGAGCAGGTATTTGACTCTATTTCTTCTGAATGCCTAATTCTGATTATCACAAAATTACAAGAATTGTCACAGAGAACCAGCTGGAAAAAATATGACTAAGTACTATAATTGATGAGACAGATTATTGAGTAGAATTTTTGAGACATATTAATTGCTAATAATTAAAATGACCTTATTAACCACATAAGAGACAGTGTCCCATATTGGAAAAATGGCCAGCCTTGGAATCAGGAAAATCTGGGTTCAAGTCCTTCCACTGAAACATGCTAGCTGTGTGACCATTATAAATCTTTTCATTTTTAAATACCCAGACAACAAAGGTATGTTACTGACCACCAGTCTGAAGCAGACAAGTATTTCACACTGAGGAAATCACATAGGTACGAAATGAAAATTAACAGTAATGCATATTTTTGTAGAGGTTGCTCACTTCACAAATTCCATATCAATTCAATTTTCATAAGAATAAGCATAAATGAAACAGAGAGAGCTCAGATTTTTTTGCCCCAGTTTATCCAGGAAGTCAGTTAAAATGTCTGTAAGTCAATTTTGTGTAGGGCAGACTCCTTCACCCTTAGAGGAGTATTTAGTGCAGAATATATTTATCACCTTAGAAGAAATCATCCTGATCATGCAGATAATGAGGCACAATTGTTCAGTTTGGGTGAGGACTGGAGAATGGCATCAGGAAATCATTTAATTCACTAGAAAAGATAATTTGCTAATGAAACCCTGCAGGCATGAAGGAGTTATGGGTATATTTAAAAATGAACCCTCAGGAAGCCAAGATAGTGGAGTAACAGAAAGTACCAGTAGCTCCCCTTCTACTCCCCCGCCCCCAAACAATTAAAAAAAAAAAACTTCAAACAAATCTAGATAAGATACTAGACTGAATCCCGATAGAGAAATCCAAGGGAAAAAAAATCACAATGAGCTATTTTTCCAGCCCAGGAATAGGGATATGGACAATGTGGATACATCTCCCATCAGCTTGCATGCCTTGAACCGAACTACTTTGTGATCACAGGAGTTCTCATCACTAGGAAACTCATCTTCCTACAAGAATTCATCAGCTTTGATATTCATCACTAATGCTCTAAATACATTCTGTCCCTCTGACTTGAGGGCTAGAAGGTGAAGCAAGAATGCCTCCAAAGCTTCTGTTTAAAGAGGACTCTAAGGCAAGTAAACTCTTCATTTTTCATCAACTTTACTCCTTAGTCTAGCCAGGAGTGGGGAACCTGCAGCCATGAGGGCACATGTGGCCTTTTAGGTCCTCAAGTGTGGCACTTTGGCTGAATCCAATCTGTGAAGTCTGGAATCAATCACAGGGCTGCACTTGAAGACCTAGAGGGCCACATCCCTGAGGCTCCATCATCCTCCTGAGTCAAGACTTCTTCCCCAACCTTAGCCCCACCACTTCTTACTTGTCAGCTTCCTATTGTGGGCTGTCTTCCCCCATAAGATTATAAGCTCCTCGAGAGAAGGAACTGTCTTTCTTTTCCTTATTTGAATCCCCAGTGCTTATCACAGTGCCCAGTACATAGTAGATGCTTAATAAATGTTTATTGGCTGACTGGTCTGTGGACACTAATACTGGGTCTAGACAGGAATGTCCTTGTGGAGTACTTCAACACAAGACAGAAGCTATGCACCAGGGCAAAAGGAGGTCCCAGACCCACCATGGGGTCCCATAAAGGATGAAAGGTAACAACTAGCAGCTTCTTTGCTCACTATTCAGTCCCAAGTCACAAATCTAGGGAAGACTGAGGAAGACCTGTGCCCAAGGATAGGGAGAGATCATGGGGTCAGGTAGAAGATTAAATTCAGAAGCAAGAAGAAGAGGTATGGCTGATACTCTCAAGAGCAGAGTAGGGTCTCAGTTCCAGCTCCTAGCCCAGTCTGTTGACTACAAAGGAATAAGAAGGGCTGGACTCCCAGACCAAATTAGAGCTTTCAGTTTTGTCACTCTGAACCAGCAGCATTCTCCAGTTGATGAAGTGTAACTGAGTCCAGCAGCAATCTAGTCTTTTTCAGATTCAAACCCAGGTCAGGAACTTGTAGAGTTCAGACAAGGAGGGCAACATTGGGAGCTTGCCATGGATCGAACCACTTTGGGAGCACAGATACTTTGTAGGTCATTAGCCTGAGCTGTCTCTGAGATCCTGGAATCATACAGCACTCAATATTCCAAGAAAGAAACAATAGGACTAGCCCAGATTTTCCCTCCAGAAGTGCTATGTATCCACCCCTAACATTAAGTACACAGTCAGGAAGTAGACTGAACAAACAAACACAATTTTTAAATCCCACTATAAAAAGCCATCACGGTGACAGTTGTTCAGTTACATCTGACTTTTCATGACTTCATTTGAGGTTTTCTTGGCAAAGATACTAGGGTCATTTGCCATGTCCTCCAGTTCATTTTACAGATGAGGAAACTGAGGCAAACAGGATTAAATGACTTGCCCAGGGTCACACAGCTAGTAAGTTTCTGAGGCCAGATTTGAAGTCAGGAAGATGAGTCTTCCTGACTCTAGACCCATCATTCTATTCACTATGCCGCTTAGCTGCCCTAGATGATATGGACATGATGGTAACAAGGACGTTCAAGACACAAACCCAGAAGAAGATAATGACTTGAAAATATCCACAAGCAAAGCCTTAAAGAAAAACATTATTTGGGCATAAAATCAACTAGAATTCCTGGAAGAAAAGAAGCAGGAGTTTGGGGGATTTTTTAAGAATTAGTTTTGGGGGGCAGAGCCAGGATGGCCAAGTAAAGGCAGGAACTCATCTGTTCTCACCCAAATTCTCCTCAAAAAAAAATTTAAAATAATGCCTGAAAATAAATTCTGGAGCAGCAGAACCAATAAAGGGATGAAGTGAAACAATTTTTCAGCCTAAGACAACCCAGAAGGTCTGTCTCACTGGGTTGAGAATGGAGCATGGTAGTGTAGCACAGTGAAAATCAGTGCAAGCCACACCCCAACATGCTTGCAGCAGGCCTTGGGAGTCACTGAATTGGCAGTGATGGCAGCTTCTGGAGCTCTCAGCCCACAAAAGGTAAGGGAATTGTGCGAGTGGTCAGAAGGAAATCGCAGGGAACCCTTTGCTAGCACTGGATACAAGTCTTGTTTGAATTGCCTATACACAGTTCTGGGGCAAAAATTTACTGGAGAAAAGAATTCCTTTAAACCAGAATAGGCCAAATCAAAAAGGAAAAGCTCACTGAAGAAAATAATGCCTTAAAAATTAGAATTGGACAAGTGGAAGCTAATTACACCACAAGGCATCAAGAAAACAATAAAACAAAGGCCAAAAAAATTTTTAAATAGAAGAAAATGTGAAATATCTTATTGAAAAACAACTGACCTGGAAAATAGACCTAGGAGAGATAATTTTAAAAAAATTATTGGACTACCTGAAAAAAAGAGTCTAAATATCATATTCAAGAAATTCAAGGGAAACTGCTTTGATCTCCTAGAGCCATAAAGTAAAATAAAAATGGAAAGACTACACTGACCACCCTCTGAAAGAGATCCCCAAATTAACACTCCCAGGAATATTATAGCCAAATTAAGAGCTCCAAGGTGAAGAATAAAACATTACAAATAGCTAGAAAGAAACAATTCAAATATTTTGGAGCCACAGTCAGGATAACACAAGATTTAGCTGCTTCTACCTTAAAGTATCACAGGGCTTAGAATATGATATTCCAGAAAGCAAAAGAGCTTGGATTACACCAACCTACCCAGCAAAACTGTGTATAATCCATCAGGGTGGGGATGGATGGACATTTAATGAAATAGAGACTTTCCAAACATTCCTGATGAAAAGACCAGAGCCAAATAGAAAATTTGACTTTCAAATACAAGACTCGAGAAAAGTATAAAAAGGCAAACAGGAAAGGGATTCAATAAGATTAAACTGTTTGCATGCCTACATAAGAAGATGATTCTTGTAACTCCTAAGAACGTTCTCATTATTAGGAAAATTAGAATCAATATACATAGACAGAGGGCATGAGTGTAAGTTGGCTATGATGGGATAATATCTAAAAAAAATCAAGGGGTGAGAAAAAGGGATGCACTGTAAGAAGAGAGAAGAGAGAGGTAGAATGGGAGAAATTAACTTACATAGAAGAGGGGTGAAAGAGCTTTTATATCAAAGGGGAAGATGGATGCGTGACAGACAACATCTAAACCTTGCTCTCATCAGAAATTGACTCAAAGAGGGAATAGCATACATACTCAGCTGGGTATAGAAGTCTATCTTACTCTACTGGAAAGTAAGAAGGGAAGGGGATAAGATGAGAGGGAGGGCAGATTGGGGGAGGCAGTGTCAGAAGCAAAACACTTTTGAGGAGGGACAGAGCAAAAGAAGAGAGAGAGAGAGAAGGATAAATGGGAAAATAGGATGGAGTAATCACAGTAATCATAACTGTGGAAAAACATTTACATCAAGTTTCTCTGATAAATGCTTTATGTCTCAAATATATGGAGAATTGAATCAGATTTATAAGAATACACATCCTTCTCCAATTGATAAATCATTAGAATAGACCAAAATAGAAGATAAAAAGTTCAAGAGACAAGAAATATTAAACACAAATCAAAAGACTGAAAAAAATAGAAAATGTAAGCTATCCCACAGCAAAACTAACTGACCTAGAAAAAAAGATTGAGAAAAAAAATTAAAGAATCATTGTACTAATTAATGCCATAGCATCCTACCCCTCTCCCAAAAATAAAAGAGCTCTGGGTGTGGAGTTGGGAGCACCTGAGTTCAAATCCAGCCTTAGGCACTTAGTAGCTGTGTGATCCTGGGAAAATCACTTAACTTCTTTCTAACTCAGTTTCCTCAGCTATAAAATTGGGATAATAACAGCATCTATCTCTCAGTGTTGTTGTGAGGCTCAAATGAGATAATTTATGTAAAGTGCTCAGCATAGTGGCTGACGTATAGTAAGTACTATAAAAATGCTAGTTATTATTATTATTATTATTATTGAATCAGAGGAAGATTATATTGAGGGAAAGATATGTCCTAAGCAAAACAAATTCCAACCAAGGATGTACAAAAATATTTATAGCTTATCTTGAGTTGGCAAAGAATGGGAACCTGACACGGTACCTATAAATTGGGGAATGGCTGAACAAGTTGTGGTATATAAATGTGACAAAAATATTATTATGTAGTAAGAAGTGATGAAGGTGATGGTTTCAGAGAAACTGGGAAGATTTGTATAAACTGATTCAGCAAGAAGTAAACAAAACCAAAAGAATAGCTAATATAATGACAATATGATAAAGGCAAACAACTTTGAAAGATTTGAGAACCATGATCTAACACAATAAACAACCAAGATTCCAGATGACTAATGATGAACATGCTATCTATGTCCTGAGAGAGGGGTGAAGGACTCAGAGTATGGAATTCATCTGTATGTATGTATGTTTATTTATGCATATATGTTTGTGTGTACACATATAGATCATAGGTACACACATAGATTTGGAACAAAGATTTTGTATTTCATTCTCTTGGGAGCAAGAGTAGGCAGATTCTTACAATTGATAAAAGTATATTAAATAAATGTGTATGTTTGTGTTTGTGTGTGTGTGTGCGTGTGTGTGTGAGTGTGTGTGGAAAGAAAGGCTGCAAATATATGTCCAATAAATATGACACATCTTCAGAGTCAAAAAAGCACCATGGCCAAAAGAAAATAGGGCTGGGATAACGTTTCAGTCTGATACAGGTAACATTTCCCTCTGATTAAATTCACCTTTTGTAAAACAGTCCTAACTGAGCACTAAATGTATTCCCTGGCAAGATGTTAAGCATATAATAAGCATGCAACAAATATTCATTGATTAATTAATGAAGAAAATGTGCATATACATGTATATGTATGTATCAATATTCATATATAGAAATATATCTGTATTGATATAGATATAGATATACCTTAGCCTATTCCTTGTGGTGGTAGCAAAAGCAAAGTTAGTCTCTACCATTATGACTTAGGGTTGATGAAAACAAAGAATGAGGGAAGCCAATATTTGGAAATGTAAAGGGGGGAAAATCACTTTAGTATCCTTTAATTTTCTTCATTACCATATTCCTTAAAATAGACCAAATCTACCCTTTAAAAAAATATTCTAACCAAGAAAACCATAAGAGATACTCTAAGACAGTGAACTGGGCAGTACCTATGTGCAGTATAAAAAAATGCTTAGAAGATTAATTGCAAAATTGGGGAAGGAAATGCTATTGCTTACATATGAAAGAACTTCCAAGTGAAATGCAAACTGAGTATTAGGTGCAGGGGCTCCTACCTGAGGTTCATCATGGCTGAGACTACAAAGGAGAGTAGGCTATTATGGTGATTGACTAACATGAGTGTTATCTTTATCAGACCATCCAAATGGTATTCCAAACAGCAACAGCATCACAAGGATAAATTAACAGATTAAATTGACCTGATTCACATTGTTGTAAATGGTGACATGAATTCACTAGGCATGCTTTAGCATCATCCATGTCAGTCTGGCTTGGCAAAATGAGATCAACATCTGATGAATTGAAACAAAACTTTAAACTCTCCCCACTATCCTACCACCTCCACCAGGAATCTTTCTGTACAGCTTGACACATGAAGCTTCTGTTAATTAGCCTGTAGGTTGTTTCAGTACAAGGAGAAAACTAAAAGTCTTATGACTTATGAAGCATAATCAACCTAATTAAGGATGTCATTTAGTCTGTCTTTCCCTAGCTTTCAAACAGGAATATTAATAAATGCCTACAATGCAAAGGCATGATGATAGTTATTTAATGTCTGTAGCAAAGTACTTCTCATAAGAAAAACAACCAAGAAATTACTGTCATTAATAATCATTTCTTTGCTTCATTGCCTGGAATTTGATTTTAGGGAATCACACCTCTTACGAGGAATCATTTACACCATGTATCTGAAATACCATATTATGTTCTACTCTATCCACTATACCTTATCTTTGGAGAAAATGCATGACACTGTCTTCCCCATGAACCCTAAAACAAAGAAAGTCATCTTCCATGCAATCACAAATTTATACAATTTAAATGACTTGCATATTCTGTTGTGTGCACACACACACACACACACACACAAAATTGATCATCAATTATCATCAAATATTTATACTCCTTGAGAGCAGAGACTGTTTATGTCTTTTTATCCTTGGCATGTAGTACAGTGTCTGATACATAGCAGGTGCTTAATAAATGTTTATTGACTTGACTCTGTCCTTCAAGGTACTAAAAACACTATCGGCACCAAGCAATAATCTTAAATAAGCTCCACAAGACAAGATAGACAAATTCCTGCAATTCAGGCTCCTAACTGAACCCGCAAAATTCCAACAAATGTATATTTTAGAAAATCCTGAAACAGCCATATTTAAAAATTGGTAACTGCCCAAGTGATTGATTAATCAAATTGACTAAGGACACAAATACAAAAGTGAGACATTTCCTGACATCAAGTAAATTAAATTTAAACAGGTAGATACAATATGTACATAGGTGAGCAAATATTCAAAATAAATACAAAGTAATTTTCAAGCAAGGACAGAGCTGACAATTGTAGAAATTAGGACAAGTTACTTGAAAGAAGTAGCTCTGGAGCTTATATTTGATGGGAGGTAGGCGTTCCAAGAGGTAAAGGTGAAAAGGACAAGCTTTCTAATCATGAGGGACATCAACAGCCTTTGCATGATCTTGGCTTGAGGATGTTCTATAATGAATAGGATAGAACATGCTATGCTAGTTCAGATTTGTGTATTTTTGTTGCCCAATATATTGTAAGGAATAATATTCTTTCAGTGGTGCCATGATAACTTTACATTCGGTACTGAAAAGGGAAGAAGCAACCTTTTTCTAAATAATTGCTGCATTTTATCTTTTTAGAAATAATAACTATGGTTGTCAGAATATAGTGTGTCAATGCTGACATGCTTTTTAAAGTATTTAAAGTGTTATTCATTTTCACAAATGTTTATTAAGCTGCCATGTGAATATGAGTACATCGTACCAGATAGAGTTTAAGCTTGCTCAGCTTGACCTCATAGGACAGAAATTGAAATTATGGGTAGAAAATGCAGAATGACAGGTTTAGATTTGGTGTGAGGAAAAAATGGTTTCCAGAAGCAAAATGGACATGGTAGGTCTTCCCACCCCAACACACACACATACACATACACACACACACACACACACACACACACACACACACACACACACACACATACTCACACACATGAGGTCTTTAAGCAAAGGCTGATCAGCACTTGTTAGATATATTATAGAGGGGGAATCTTATTCAAATATAAGATGGTCTCCAAGATCCTTTCCAACTATTAGATTCTAAGATTCTCAAAGAGACTGTACTAGTCAATTAGGAAAGGAAACACACTGCTCCTGACCTTAAGGTGTTTAGTATAATGATAGAGAGCTGCCAGAAAGAGAAGAGATTTGGGGAAGAAGAGATTGAGAAAAGATTCACTGGGAAGGTAACACTTGAACTTAACCTTGCTCATTAAAATGTGTTGAATAACATCAATACATAAAGCTTTGTAGAAAATAGATATGATGCTACCTCTGCCTAGTTATCTGTCTTTCTATTTATCTATCTGGCTGTAGTCAAAGGATTTGGGTTTCTATCCTTCCTCTAATGCTTACTATCTGAGTGACCTTTGGCAAATCAGTCAACTTCCCCTTATGTGGAAAACAAAGGGCTCAGATTAGACGATCTCTGAGGTCCGTTCCAGTTCTGGAGCCATTCTCCTATAACAGTCTACCCCTGAAAAAAATATATTAACATTTCACAGTTGTTTCACATACAATCCTCTTTCTTGTTCTTTGAGTATTGAAATATTTGTTAATCATAAAGCTTACAGGAAAACAAAACAATACAATTTAAAGTGAAGGAGGTTGGGAGGAATACCTGTTGTTTTTTTTTTCCAATTCCAGAGCAATATAATTTCCAACAATGCACAATTAAGGAAAATCCCCCATCAACCTCTTGGCTTATAAGGGAATGCAAATTTTCTCACCCCAATTGAAATTTGCTAAGGGTCTCTCTAGAAGATTTATGACACCAGGCTCTTTGAATCATGTGCTAGAGGCAGTATAGAATGTTGCACTTGAAGTCTGAGTATGCCTAATCGGCATTCCTATTCTTTCTCAGACACTTAGCAACTCTGTAACCAAGGGCAAGGCACTTAGTTTCCTTGAGGGGCTATTACCTCATTAAAAAATGAGAAACAATAATACCTGTAGTAGCAACCTCGTGGGGTTGTTGTGAAGGTCAAATGAGATATACTATATGCCAACTGGCTTGGCAAAATTCAAATGCTGTAAGTATCAGATTTCTTTATCAGAGTCAAAAGACTTCTATTTAAGTTCCAACACTGGTAGCTGTGTGACTCTAAGGAAATTACCTTTAATGAATCAGAGTTTTCTTATACATAAAAATTAATAATAATATCTCCACCATCTTGTTGTAAGGATCAAATCATAACAATCACACACAATATAGTGCTTTAAGATTTATAAAAACGCTTTGCTAGAAATGATTCTGTGAGGCTTTGATGTAAAAGTATAACAAGATTAAACAATCTGTAATAATTTCCTGCTTGGAGTAGTGCACCACAGTCAGTCATTAAGCATTTATTAAGCACCTACAGTGTTTCAGACACTGTGTTAAAAGGTAGAGATACAATGAAAGGCAAAAGATAGTTCCCGATCTCAAGGAGATGAGACTAATGGAGAAAACAAAATGCAAACAACTTATTCCAAGCAAATTATATAAAGAAATGTTGGAAATAGGCAAGAGAAGGAAGATACTAGTATTAAAAGGGATTGGAAAACAGGTTTCTTTCAAATGATGGGATTTTCATTGGGATTTGAAAGAAGCCAGAAAAAACAAGAGGCAGAGATGATGAAGAAGAGAATTTCAGGAATCTGGGCCTGCCAGAGAAAATACTTGAAGCAGAGAGATGGAATGTCTAGGAACAACAAGGAGATTGGAGGATTGCTGAGTATGTGAGAATGAGTAAGATGTGAGAAGATTTGGAAAGGTATGTGAGAGGCAGGTTACTAAGGGTCTTGAATTCCAAAGGATTTTACCTTTGATTCTGAGGGGTGACAGGGAACCATTGGAATTTATTGACGATAAGGATGAAATGGTCCAACATGTGCTTTTGGAAGATACTATATTGTTGAGGGGAAGGTGGACTAGAGTAGGAAGAGAGGCAGGGAGATGAACCAGAAGGCTTTTGCAATAGTCCAGGGATGAGGGCCTCCAGCAGGTTATGACCATGTAGAGGAGATAAGAGGGAGTATACAAGAGATGATATGAAGGAAAATTGACATATAGGGGAGAGAGGTGAGCAGTGACAGAGTGAGTAGAGGATGACACTTAGCTTATGATTGTGGGTGACCAAGAGGATGGTGATATCTTCAACATCAATAGGGAAATTGAGGAAAAGGAAGCATTTGAAGGAAAAGATAGTAAGTTCAGTGATGGTAGCCTACTCTAAGCAGTAAAATTACTTCCTAAAGTAAGGCAATATTGTATAATGGTTCAGAGACACTCTGGAAACAGGAAGGTATGGGTTAGTTCCATCTCTGACAACAACTATCTATATTACCCAGGGCAAGTCATAACTTCTCAGTGCCCAGACAAATCATTAAGGGTATAAGTTGCAAAAAAAGAAGCCTACCTGAATTAGTTGAAAGAGTTTCCCCAAGTAGGAGATCCCTAAACCAATGAAATTACAGGTATATCTCCCTATCCACTCTGCTAGAGTGGTAGAACTATATTAGGACATATTCTTGCTCATATAGGTGAAGAATAAAATTTTTTTAAAGTATATTCTTGTACTGCCAATGTTTTAGAGCAGGGTTTTTAAACCTCTGTGTGTGTGTGTGTGTGTGTGTGTGTGTGTGTGTGTGTGTGTGTTGTGGATCCCTTTGGCGTTCTGTTGAAGTCTATGCACCTTTTCTCAGAGTAATATTTGTTGCCTAGATTCATGATTGAAGCAATTCAATTCAATTCTAAATTTCAGTTAGAGATTAGTAGTGGGAAAACATTTTTTTCCCATCCAAGTTCACACATCTCCTGAAACCTAATCATAGACTTCCTATGTAAAAAAAATCCTTGCTTTAATTACCTAAACATGTTCTAATCTATGGTTTCTTAGCCTTTTATTGATTATTAGGAAGTCTCAAAACTATCATGTATCTTAGTGATGTGTTTTGCATCAATTTCATGTTTGAGTAGCATTTAAAAATCTGAAAAATGTGAAATAGGAAAACAAAACCCTTGTAATAAACTAAAGTATACTAGAAACTTGTTAGAACATGGCTCCATAGTCTATAGAAGATGCAGCCACTTGTGGTAAGGTCTGTTCTGAAAAGACAAGCTAAATTGAAATTTTAGTCTCCTTTGCCAACTTATTTAATCAAATAGGTTATATTATAGAAGGTTTCCAATCAGCATTGCAATTTATTTCCCAGAAAATTAACTTCTAGTTGAAATCAATTAACCAAAAAACAGTTAGTGAAAAGAAAATAAGAGTAATTTTTAGTAAAAGGCTTCCCAAAGCCTTTATTTACTAGAAAGAAATAAAGGTTCCAAACCTAAATCTTTGTGAGATAGAATTACCTCCTTTGGATTAGATAAGTGAAAGCCCTATAATTTCAAGGCATTTTCATTCATTCATTCATTCTAGAAGAAAGTTAAGTCTTTGACAATCCCATTCAAATCCCTCTGAGCTTTGGCACTTTGATTTTTGATGATTAGTGTGATAGTGATAAGCATAATTTCATAGTAGTAGGTCACTGTGGTCCAATGAGGGCAAAAGTAAATCCTTTGCTTTCCTGTTAGGCTGTTCAGGAGGACTAGCACCTCTAGTGTGAGAGCTTGCCAAGCCCTTTTCAAGGATGCTAATCTACCTTTGGTGTCCACCTGACTCATTCTACTTTTACCTGTGGCTCCAAAAATACACGGCAGCCACACACCACTAAACTTTCTTGACAGATGGGCTATACCAGGTTGGGGGTAACTGACAAGCTTCAGAACTTGGTGAGTCAGGATTATGTCTCTCTCCCCCAAGCGTGTGAAGACATCCTCTAACAGAATGGCAGATGAGAATAATTTGTTTCAAACTCCATGAAGAATGGCTGAAGCAGGTGCTGGGGAGTGTTAGAGCTTGGTCAGACATCAAAGACACCAATGTCAACCACCCCATTAATCACCATTAATCATTCTGACTTTTATCTTGTCACTGGACTTTGACAACTCTAGAAGAGACAGTGAGACAGATGACTGTACAAATCTACCTCACTTATATCCAAATCACCTGCAAGTCAAGACATCACCCCATGATATCATTGAGTCTCTTCAAAAAACAAAGGATAGAGGGCAGCTAGGTGGAGCAGTGGATAGAGCACAGGCCCTGAAGTCAAGAGGATCTGAGTTCAAATGCAGCCTCAGACCAAAAACTTGACACTCACTTACTGTGTGACCCTGGGCAAGTCACTTAACCCCAAATGCCTAAACAAACAAACAAACAAACAAAAAAGAACAAAGGACAAACAATAATGCTGTTTAAGGCTGCTATAGAAGGGAGTCATAGAAGCTTGGATGAAAAGAAATACATTTAACCCAATTTTCAATTATCACATCAGGGTCCTCTGATCTGAGAGGGGACTAAGGTCCTAAGGCCTCTGATAAAGGCATGCTAAGGTAAATAAGAAAGGGTTCAAAAAGGTGTTATCAAAAATGTAGCTATCACTGAGCTTGTGACAGCATCACAAAAAAATAGAGCCATTATGCCCCAAAGCCTACATCTTCGTGTTCAAGATCTCAAGCCCCTTGTAGCATAGGCTAGCTTATAAGACATAGATACACACACACACACACACACACACACACACACACACACACACACACGTATATATATTTATATATACATACATACATACATATGAAAATAGCTTATAAGAAAACATAGACAGGGACTCAAAGAAAACCACCAAAGGCACATTGCTCCACCAAAGAAAGATCTCACTTAACTCCTAATTCACACATATCTCTATAGCTGCAATATAGAAAACAAGTCTAAACACCAGCCTAGACATTTCAGCTCTCAATTTTTATATAATTGCAATCTCAGAGTAAGGCAGAGACTGATGTCACTTGGGTCAATGAACATAACTACTGCATTCTTGGCCCGCACTGCACCTGGCATGTAGTAAGCACTAATAAAAGCTTTATCCATCTATCTACCTCCCTGCTTTTCCGATTGTGGTAACAAACTGTTAAAATTTGGAAATTCTTTGAACTGTCAGGGCATTTCATATGACTTATAAAAATCCTATAAGTCCATGTCACCCAGATATGATTTTAAAATGTTGAGGACAAAAATAATAAATTACTTAATCTACAGAAGATCTATGCTTTATTGATGACCACTACATTCTTATTTTTGCCTATTAAGTAACAAAATAGTTCTTATTTATAAGAGTGTATGCAAGATGATATCAAAGGGATGCTACAATTCTGTTAATAACAATTATGATGGGCTGCCTGGATTTAGGGGAGTGAGCTATTCCCCACTGGAGATCTTCACAAGGGGGCTTGATGGCTATTTGGAAGAGGGATACTTATTCATGTATGGGTTGGACCAAGTGACCTCTGAAGTACCTTTTAATTCTGAGTTTCCAAGCTGGTAACTGAGTCAGGTAATAGAAGAATTACCTCAAGCAACTTGCACAAGGTCAAGCAATAGAGCCAGGGCCAAACCCATATCTCTAACTCCAAAATTGGTGCTCATTTACAGTATCATATTGTCCGTTGTAGCAAATATGCACTTTGTAAAGTGTTTTATAAATCTTAAAGAACTAAACTACAGAAATAAACATATTTTAACTAAGTAGGGGAAAATGAAACAAAAAAAAGAGGTCAATCAAGGGTGTATAAACAGAGACAGAACAAACCACACATTGGTGGACTGGCTAAAAAGTCTTTTTCAATATGTGGGAAAATGGGAGGTATTTTAATGAAGCCAGCATTTGTGCAGCATTTAGAGTCCTGTAAATGTTTACATTTGTCTTGATATTTTTCAGCTCTCTCCTACTGTGAGCTAAAGACTAATCTGGTATCAAAATTATCATTCTGTGCCATACACAACTGCAGCAGCAGAAAGTAGGGCTATTTCCAGGAAATTAATCTGATTATCCACAGCAAAGTAAAGGTGACTGGTAGAAATAAAATTTTAAAGAATGGTACTTGCTGCCTTGAAAAGAAATTTCTCTGGGGGGAATGCATAAGTGGGTTGTACAGCAGAGAAATTGGGACAAAATTGAAAGAGTAAAGGTGTTGTCTTCTATGAAATAGAAAAAGGACAAAGACTTTGTACTTTGGCTTGGAAAGGGAGGGTTAGAGAAACACAGCAGAAAGTGTTACACATTCTTCCACTTAATTCTCTAACTTTGAACTGTATAAAATGTAGGCATCTATTACTCAAAAGTTCCTTAAAAATGTATCTTCAAATAAAAAAGTCTATTACATTAGCCTACAGTTCCTTTTCCTTATTTAAATGTAGTTTGACACTGTATTACAAAAAGATCCCCATGTGGGTTGCTATAACTGAGTATAATGGCAAGAGTCAGAGACCTGCCTGAGGTCTTATAAATATGGAGAACATATAAGGCTTGGGTGATGACTATTAAAAATGACTTTATAGCCCCTTTTGAGCCCTTCCTACTCTTGACAAGCTTTTCTCACAGGCCATAGCATTGTGGCTCCCAAATCAAGGGACCCTGACAAAATTATTATAAAACTGGATTAACATATATCCTTTCACCCAAAATTCTGACTCTTCACTATTGAAGGTTTTTTTTTTAATTTTATTTTTAATTTATGGAAAAATAAAATAGGCTTAAATAAAATTAAAATTTTAAGAACCTAACATGAAACAAGAGCATACAGTTTGGTGATAGCCAGACCAGAGCGATTTGCTGTTATAGAATTAAGCATGTCTCTACAACACAATTTGTTTTGAATGATGGCTCTGGTATTTATCTAATCTTGGTCAAGTCCCTTCAGCTCTGTCTTTTCATTTCTGCAATGTTAAATGAAGGGCTTGACTAGACCTCTAGGTTCTCCTACCCCTTTAAATCTATCAATCAATCAGTCAAGCATTTATTAAACACTATGAGTCAGGCACTTAGTTAAGTTCTGGAGATATAATGAAAGTAAAAAAAAAGATGGTCCCTGACCTCAATGAACATACATTTTAATGGAAGAGAGAATATGCTAACAACCCACAAAATACTGTGTAGATGGGAGGCAACATGACCTCCAGAAGAGAGAACTAAGGGAAAGCACTTGGTAGATCACTTATTTTCTTTAATTTCAGGCTCTTCTCCTCATCTGCTGCTTTTTCCAGGACCCACAAAATCGAATTAGCATCATTATAAGTTGATATATGGTTTGATCCTTTACTCCAAAGCATTTTGTTCTTTTCAGAACAATCTCTGAAAATTATCCTCCTGTTCAATGATCACATTATCAAGAAATTTTAATTGGTTGCACCTGAATTCTGACCTGGCAAAAATAAACTCGTATATGTGTACTCTAGATGAAAAAATGATACACACACATACTCATAGATACAACTTACCGACCTAAGCCATGTAAAAATATCATATAAACTTAACTGTTATTTATGAATTGATTAAACATATGGTACTTGATGGAAGTTTCAGAGAGAAGTCCTGACTCCATAGCTACTGCCAAGCACTATCTTGCTGTTCACATTATTTTTTTTTCCTCAGGCATCTCAGTAATGACTTCACCTGTAATCTGAATTTCTCCTGCTAGAGTCCTTAGGGTTGTTGTAACAGCCAGCGTGGGATGTCATGACGATCCACAAACTATAGGATTTCTTGATACTTTTTAGCTGTTAAATAACTTCTGGGCTTTACCTGAAGTTTATGACTTTTTATTTCTTTTCTTTCATTTTTTAAGAAAGCAACAACTCTACAAAGATCAGTATATAGGAATTTTTGAGGCTATTCTGAAAAATAGCTTTTGCTGAAGTATTCCCAGAAATAACACTAAGCTCTTGCCACTTATATTGAAAAAGAAATCATAGAAAAGAAGATGTTGAGGTGTCTGAAATTCAGGCCATAACTACAGTTAAACAGTAAGTCAGTTTGACAGCTAGGTGGCACAGTGGATAGAGCACTGTGCCTTAAGTTAGAAAGACCTAAATTCAATTAAGCTTTTTGGAATATTTAATAGTTGTGCAACATTGACTTCTGTCTGTCTCAGTTTCTTTAACTATAAAATGGGGATCATTATAGCACCTACTTCCCAGGGTTGTTGTGAGGATCAAATGAGATTATATTTGTAAAGTGTTTACTATAGTGTCTATTATATTATACCTGTTTAATAAATATTTTCCCCCTTCCCTTAATAAAGGCTACTCATAAGGAGTCAAGTTTTATTTCTTTGATTCTGCCCCACTAATCTCCCCAGTAATACTGCATAATAATGCAGGGGAATTGGTCTTAGATCAATTCTCTCCCTCTATCCTCCCCTTCAGTTTGGAAATCCCACTATGTAATCAGAGAAAATAAAGAGCATATGAGGAAAGAAACTGTGAAGATACAAACATTATTGTGACCCCTTTACAAATGTGAACAAGTTCACTGAATTAGAAGAGATTAGCAATGATTTCCACTCTATGTCTCTTGTCTCTAGTCTCTATTGGATAAATTTCAATAGTGCAATCAAACTCTCTGAGAATGAATAACTTGAATGACCCTGAACTGCTGAAAGGGGCATGTCCTTTAGGTAACCAGCTCCATTGCTAGACATCATGACCATTGTGGGAGTGAGAAATTTCTTCCTTCCCAATACTGCCTCCTGGGATAGGCACAAGGATCATACAAAGTCTGCACTTTTTTTCTCAAGCTCTAAGACTACATGGACTCATTTCTAGACTAGTAAGATTACCTACTAAATAGCCTCCAGGGATATGGTCAACTTTTAGCTAATCAGTCCCAATGTCCCCTTCTCATTCAATCAAGAAACTAGTTTAAAAGATTACCAAGCAGTGATTGCATTTTAAGAGCTGATTTAATACTTCATTAGGGACAGTTAGGTGGCACAATGGGTAGATCACTGGGCTTCAAGTGAAGAAGACCTGAGTTCAAATCCAGCCTCAGACACTTACTAGCTGTGTGACCCTAGGCAAATTATTTAACTCAGTTTCCTCATCTATGAAATGAGCTGGAGAGGAAAATGGACCACTCTAACATCTTTACCAAGAGAACCCCAAAAGTGGTCACAGAGAATCATACATGATGGAAAAAACTGAATAAAAACAACAAAATAACACCTAATTAACTTTTACTTTCTATGATTACATTCTGGCCTTTGTGGGCTGAGGATTTGTCAAAGACCAACCCCCATACATAAATTCTCCTGCTGATAATTTTCCCCCAAATCAGTAAAAGGGTCTCTACTCCTACATATACACTTAATCTACAACATGAATATCTCAAATGGGACAGCTATAGGAAACAAAACACTCAAATATTCTAAGATCATTGGACTGCTTGAAAAGGTAGCCTCTTTACTGTGAACAAATACATCCAATGTATCTTTGATCTGTACCCTCTGAGCAACTCACACTGAAATCAGGGAGGGCTGACAAGATACAGATTTCCTGGCTCTTTATGATCCGGATTTAATCTTTGAGCAGAAGAGAAATATTATTGGTTATTCTCTCCATCCTCCAAGAAGTGTGCTGTGAAAAGAATTCACTTTGGACCCTGGTGCCCAACTCTATAATTCAAGAATCTCAAACTCAGTATTACTCTTGATGTAATCCTCGTGATTTTTTGTTGTTTAGTAGTTTTTCAGTTGTATCTGACTGTTCATGACTCCATTTGGGTTTTTTGTTTTGTTTTAGGGGGCAAAGATGTTAGGGTGGTTTGCTATTTCCTTTTCCAGCTCATTTTACAAATGAGTAAACTGAGGCAGAGTTAAATGACTTGACCAGAGTCACACAGCTAGTAAGTGTCTGAGAGAGGATTTGAACTCAGGAAGCTTAGTCTTTTTGACTCCAGGCCAGGCACTCTATTCATTGCACCACCTAGCTGCCCATGTTGTGGATATCCATTTCCCTCCCTTTCTCAGCCATTCCTTGAAAATGTCATTTTTACATTGTGTCTCAACTTCCTCTTCTCTTTCTTCTCTCCTTGAAATCTAGCTTCTGACTCAAATGAAACTACTCTCTCAAATCACATTCAGTTATGCTATAATGCAACATGAGTTCTTAAAAAGCACAATGCTATGCAAAATTGCACAATTTTAAAAAAAACAGGACTTGTGGGCAAAATGGAGTTGGGGTCCAACACAAAAACTTTTCAGCAATATATTAAAAAAAGATAGGGAACCTACATTTTTTTAAATGGCACAGTTTTCTATATACTGAAAGGTTAAAAATAGATACACATCATAATAAATAGTGGTGGAGTCCATGGTACTGTCTGCAATGTCAAGCTGCTGCCTAGCTGACAAAATCTCAAGTAAGTTGGGCTAGCTAAAACTCCTGACTGAGGCCTGAGTCCAATGAGCTGCCCACAGCTCCTATTGCATTAGAATAAACACAAAAAATTCTCCTCTGCCTTAAGTTTACTTGTAGAAATGAAAATCAGAAAAGTTGTAGCTTGTGAAATTTTGTGGTGTAGTTTTCTGCATTTTTGCTATTTCTTGAATAAGAAACTACATATATGACAACTTGAAATTCATATTATACTAAAAAAATTTCCTAACATTAATTATATTGATTAAACAAATTTTGTTTTTGAAACAAGTGTCATAACAGGACTGAATAATCTACTAACTATCAAATCTAATGGTCTATTCTAAATCCTCATCCTCCTTAATCTCTCTGCTACATTTGACACTGTTGACCACCCCCCTATACCCTCTCCTCTAGTTTAGTAAAAACACAGCTTTTTCCTGGTTCTCCTCTTGTCCAAATACCCTTTCTTTGTCTTAACTACATCCGCTAACCTCAGTTATATCTCAAGGCTCTCCTGAGACCTCTTGTATTTTCTCTCAAACTCACCCCTACCTCAACAAAATTAGAGCTGTTGGAATAGCTCTAGTTGGAATAGGATTCATTAGGAGGTAGTAGATTTCTTCTAACTGGAAGTTTCAGGGAAAATATTGGATGATCGCTTATTGGCCAATTTTTTCTTAGGTACAAGTAGGACTAGAGAGCATAGGAGGTAGTCTGACATGGTGGATAGTCAGGAGGACCTGAGAAATTCTTTCACTCTGTGATCCTACTAGCTGGATGATCCTAGGCAAGTCATTTAACATTTCTGGGCCTCAGTTTCTTTATCTTTAAAATCAGGGGGTTGAACAAGATGGCATCTGGGAGCCTTTCCTATTCTAGAGCTATCTAATTCTTTAACTCTGACCTATAATATTCTGCGTAACTACCGATAATCATAGTAACACTCTGTTGGCACAGAACGTTCTTACATTCATTCACCAAATTTGTAACATTTATTAAGTGCTTTTAGATACACAGCACTGCACTAAGAGCCGGGCAACATACAAAGTTTAGATTAAAGATGGTCCATGACTATAATAAAAAACTTAAGTCTGGTAGGGATATGACACCCAGGGCTGGTTTGCTCATTCCCCTGAAGTAGTTTCTCGCTATAAGATTGTTGCTTTCATAAGGAAGACATTTAAGACCTAAGAAGTTATCCTCAGAAGAGCCAGGGTTAGTGGAGGTAAGAAGTGGAGAGGGAAAAAGGAGAAAAAAAAGGGGGGGGTGGGGGAATAATTTGAGTCCCAAAGTGAGACTAGATTCTCTATATGAAATATAAATGGCTAACCTTTTGGCCCTTTTCAGGGTCAAGTCTAAGGCAGTTATCTTACTTTTTGTGTTGTCAGACCTCTTAAAGCTCTGCAGCTATTCCTTACAAAATAGCTCCTGCATTTTGTTTCTCCTTTTTCCTTTCTCCCCTTCACTAGTGTTTTGCTTTTGACCACCAACTCCTTCAGTCCCTTCCCCCTTTTATTATCCCTTTCCCTTTTCTTCCCCTTTAGTCTTACTGCTTCTTCCCTCTTCTTTCCCCCTCCCTTTTCTTTCCCTTTTCCCTCCTACTGCCTATAGGGCAAGTTAGATTTCTATACCTAACTGATTATATTATGCCCTTCTTGAGCCAATCTGATGAGAGTAAGGTTCAAACAATGCTCCCCCCCTTCTTTCCCTCTGCTGTAATAGGATTTTGTGTCTTTTCCTGTAATGTAATTTACCCTTGTCTGCCTCCTCCTTTCTCAGTACCTTTTCTAAGATCAGATTGATCCACTTATTTGGATCCATTTAACCCACTTGATTAGATTTTTTTTTATCATTACATCAAAGTCAACTAATATCCACCCTCTTTATGTATACTCCTTTAACAAGGTGTAATAACAATACAGTTCTCAAGGGTTGCAAGTCTCATATTCCCTTGTAGGGGTTTAAACAGCCCCCCCTTATTAACAACATATTGTATCTTCTGTCCCATTTACCTTTTTAAGTCCTTCTTGAGTCCTGTACTTGAAGATCAAATTTTTTGTTGAGCTCTGGTCTTTTTATCAGGAAAGTTTGGAAGTCTCCTATTTTGTTGAATATCCACCTCCTCCCTTGAAAAATGATGCTCATTTTTGCTGGGTAATTGATCCTTGGCTGCATTCCAAGCTCCTTTGCCTTACAGAATATCATGTTCCATGCCCTGTGGTCTTTTAATGTAGAAGCTGCAAGGTCCTGTGTAATCCTGACTGTGGTTCCATGATATTTAAATTCTTTCTTTCTGGCTGCTTGCAGCACCTTCTCTTTCATCTGGTAATTTTGGAATTTTGCTATTATATTCTTGGCATTGTCAATTTGGGATCTCTTTCAGGTGGTGATAGGTGGATTCTTTCTATGGTTATTTTCCCTTCTGGTTCTAGGACTTCTGGGCAGTTTTCCTTTATGATTTCCTGAAAGATACTGTCCAGGCTCTTTTTTTCATCATGATTTTCAGGTAGTCCAATAATTTTTAAATTGTCTCTCCTGAGTCGATTTTCCAGGTCGGTTGTTTTACTGATGAGGTATTTTACATTTTCATCTATTTTTTCATTTTTTTGTTTCTGTTTGACTGATTCTTGCTCTCTCATAGAGACATTAGTTTCCATTTGTCCAATTCTAGTTTTTAACAGATTGTTTTCTTCTGTTAGTTTTTGTACTTCCTTCTTCAATTGGCCAATTGTGTTTTTTAGGGACTTGTTTTCTTCAGTGTATTTTTTTTCCAATTGGCCAATTGTATTTTTGAAGGACTCTTTACCTCTCTCATTTGACTATTAAAATCCTTCTTGAGCTCTTCTAAGAAGGCTTTTTGGGCTTCAGACCAGTTCATATTCCCTTTTGTTGTTGCAGATGTGGGTTTGTTGACAATGTTGTCCTCTTCAGAATTTCTGTCTTGATCTTCACTCTTCTCATAATATGAATCTATGGTACATTTCTTTTTACTCATGGTGTTTCTTTATTCCCTGGCCTTTAAAGAGATTGAGCTCTCCTGCTGGGGAACAGAGGGCACTGACCCAAGCTTCTTGTGTTGGGAGCCTAGGTCTTGGTCACTGGCTTTGCGTTCTGGGGCCTCTTATGCTGGAATTGGAGGCTGTAGGTTTCTGGCAGCTTACCTTGTGTTGGGCTGGAATCAGGAAGGCTGGAACTTTCAGGCAATTTTTCCTTTCCTTTAGCTTTCTTCAGCTCCTTTTAGATGGTGCTGCAGGATGTTTATCTGCCTGGGGCCCCTGCAGTGTTGTCTCCCTGTTTCTGCTAATGCATGGGAGATTCCTTTGCTGTGGAGTGCGAGACTCCTGGTGGTTTTCTGAGCTGGTTTCCACCGGTTCCCCCTCACTGAGGCACTCAGGTCCAGGTGTTGGTGTTTGCCTGCTCTACCACCTGGGCTTCAGGATTTCTTCACAATTGGAGGCTTCAGTGCTCCTAAAGCTCACCTGGTGTTGGGTTGGAATGAGCAAGGCTGGGGCTTTAGGAAGCCTTTAGGTTGTTTTCTTCACCTCCTTTCATATGAATGCCCCAGGGTACTTATCTGCCTGGGGCCCCTTGTTTTTGCTGAGGCACTGGGAGACCCGTTTGCTGGGCTAATGCACTGCTGCTCCTTGACTTTCTTCTAGTTCAGGTGTTCCAGGGTTTTTTTTTTTCTGGGGTGATATTTTCTGGGTTTTCAGAGGTTGACAGGGGAGAGTGAGAGCAACTACCTTTTCACTCCTCCATCTTGGCTCCCGGAAGCGGAAGTCTCCTGCATTTTATTTGAAGTGCACACACCTTGTGTTTGTTTTTACCATAGATCCCTCAAATGCATGTATGCCCATGAAATTCTTTAGAAAATCTCATACTCAGGTCCTGAGAGGGCACAAGGAGACAGAAAAGCCCCCAGAAGACAAGGTAATTTTGAAGTCCCAGACAGCTCAGTTTAACACTAGTCATTTAAGAATAGCCATCAATTCCTTGGAATAGTAAGGGAATCAATAAATTATTATTATTATTATTATTATTATTATTATTATTATTATTATTATTATTATTAAACATTTATATAGCACTTACACTAAGTCAGGCACTGTATTAAGCACTTTACAATTATTATCTCATGTGAATCTTACATCAATCCTGGGAGATTGGTGCTATTATTATTCCCATTTTAGAGATGAGGAAACTGAGGCAAACAAGTTAAGTGACTTGCTTAGATAGTAAGTATCTAAAGTCAAATTTAAAATTATGTCTTCCTGACTCCAGGCCCAAGGTTCTATCCGCTGTACCACCTAACTACCAAATTCAGTTAAGCTCATAAAATGCCATTTCCTACACTTCCCAACCACCACCACCACCAGCAGCATTCATTTTGCACTAGCCACCCAATTCAACCACTACAGAGAAGAAAGTTAAGTATTATATATGTAGTAATAGAGAAGAAGAAGGAAGGAAGGAAGGAAGGAAGGAAGGAAAAGGAAGGAAGAAGAAGAAGGAAGAAGGAAGGAAGGAAGGAAGGAAGGAAAGAAAGAAAGAAAGAAAGAAAAAGAAAAAAAGAAAGAAAGAAAGAAACAAAGAAAGAAAGAAACAAAGAAAGAGGGAAGGAAGGAGGAAAGTAAAGAAGAAAGAAGGAAAGAAGGAACAAAAACAGGACAGAGAAGTTTATCTTATTGAAGGATATCAAAAAATATTTAAAACTAGGTCATTGGATCTAAATATGGAAGGGAATTCAGAGGCTATTTAGTCTAGATAATCTTTTTCTTTTAATAGATGAGGAAATTAAGGCCCAGAGATGTGAAGTGATTTACCCAGGCTCATACATCTTGCGTCAGAGTCGAGTTTTGATCCTAAAACTTTCTAATTCCAAGTCTACTATTCTAGCTTCTCAGCTGCTCCACCACTATTCTGATTTCCTTGTTTTACAGTGAGGAAATAGGGACTTTGGCAACTTAAGTGAGAAAGTCATACAAGTAGTAAATGCCAGAGCTAAGCTGGAGTTCAAACTTAAGTCTTCTGATTCCAAGTCTTCAAGGTCTTTTACTATTAAATCATAATTCACCAGGCAATTTGGCATAGTAGATCTGTTCCCAGCTCACCTGAGCAACCTGAGATAAAGAAGAGAAGGTAATTAAACTCCTCAGTTTTGCCTTTATTCAACTAAACAAGCTCTCCAAAGTTGACATGAATTGCTTATGCCTGAATCTAAAGTCTTGATCTAGCCAGCTTGATCCAAAAGTCTAAGAGAAAAGACATTTAACTGCTCTTGGATCCCAAGCAGAAGTTTCATATAAAAAATCCACAAATTCAAGTGGCAAAACTGACCTTAAAACCTTGCAATAAAATCACTTATGAGGAGAGATACAAGTTTATTATCTAAGCCACTAACAAAACACCAGTGGGATGCTTGGAGAGCCTGTATTGAACTTCAACCACAGGGCAGACAAGATTCAATTTTTCAGTCCAATATGAAGGAAAAACAATTGATTCTGTAATGAAGATGACTCATACTTGATATTGGTGGTATTATATCAAAGGGATTACAGTGCTGTCATGGAAGAGGGAAAAATATGAAAACTTTAATAATAAAAACAATTTAAAACATTAAAGTGTTAAAGGGACTTGAAAAGATTTTACAGAACAAAGCTGTGAATCATAGTAGTGCATGGCAAGGGGAAAATAGCTAGGTGTCATGCAAGGGTGTTTCAAAAATCAGGCACAAGAATCCTTGACAACTGTTTCACAGAGATGACATTGTGAGTAATTCTTTCAACATCAGCAACCTTAGATATTTTGGCCATTGTTTTGGGTGAAGGATGCAAGAAACAGAAAAGTTAACACAGGCTAGATATTCAGATTCTTTTTCATTCAAATCTTAATAAATTGAGAACTTGCTTGTACAAGGTAAAAGTAAAATTTCAATGGATCTATGATCTTATTAACGTGGGTGCTCCCTCTCTCAGGGAAAATCTCAACTGTTTCATGTGCTTTCGTCATATGCAGTTCTTGTTCATGTTTTCCCATGGATATGCTTAAGAGGCTCCAAAAGGCTACTTGCATATATCACGTACCTCTCTTATTACTTTTTAATTCATCCACAATTTTGATTCTTCAGTGTTTGTCTTCTTCTAAAATTCAGAAAAAGAGAGCACCAATATAGGAATATATTAAAAAGATGAGCCAGGAAATAATTGTGAAGAATTAAGATGATCACAGTTCGATATTCCAAATATATGTATGCATATGTAGATTCACATGGACGTAAACAGACACATATATGCACATCTACATATACACAATTGTGTGTCTATATATACTTATGCATATGTGGATACATAATATTATAATGTGTTTGGGTAACAATTTATATATTTTGTGTTATCTTTTAAAAAATGAATTTATATTTAGGAATAAAAGATAAAATCAGCCATTAATAAGGTTGCATTTGTTTTTAGTACATAGTACTAATAAAAATTACTTGTAAAGTTATAAAAGAAAATTGACTATTAGAAAATGGGAAAGCAGTATTTTCAAGTAAGTATAATGACATGTAGAGGTCATTCCTCACTGGGAGCTCTCTATACTGATGAAAGTGCAAATACGGTAAAATAAAAAATGAGAATGTAGCTTACAAGTATGGCATTATGAAAGTAGGACAATTTGTAATTGGTGTCAAGCCTTGGCCTGGGTCAACAGAAGTATCATGGAATACTGGCTTAATGGAGCCACTGGTCATGATTGCTACATGGAATGTAGAATCACATGACACCACAGTACCACATAATGCTGCAAAGCACAAGAATGGAAAAAAATAAACAGGAAGTTAAATAGCTAGATTTAAAAATAAATAAAAAATCTAATAACCATCTAATAAAAGACTTTGAATAGCAGTAGAAAGTAGCTCCATCAGCTGGCTGGCTTATTATTATTTTTTGTAACATCCACATTTGAAGGCTTTTTTCACATCTTCAATTTTTTTTAAGTAAATTATTTGGGAAAGAGAAGTTTCTCAAGAAAATATCTTTCATATCTATTTGAGTGATGATCATACACATATACATTATTAGTGTTATACTATAGATCTGGTGTGGTAGTGGTCTTTAAAAAAAAAAGCAATATCTAAGGAAAGATGTTCCACTCCACCCTGGCCCTCAAAGTCTTCGACCTGGAAGCCATTTGTGTTTGTTTAACTTATGTGTTTACATGAAGAAGTTGATGAAGCAAGTAAATCCATAACCCATAAAGAAATCCATAAAGAAGATGTAATCATAAACATAATCTGACCAATGAAAACAATATTTTGTAAAAAGGAAGAAATCACAAAGGCAGTAATTTATAATCCAATCAAATATATTTGACATGTAAATGAATGGTAATCTTATATCTAATCAGAGATCAAAGTGGAAGCACAAGATTGTCTTTGATCATTTTGTGGCTGAGTCATAGTTTTGGGATTTTCGAACAAGTTGAGTTTCAGGTTTTAAGAGAGGAGTCTAAACTGTGTTCAGGCTTTATTTTTGCTCTGTGGGAGATTAAAGAGTAAATGAAAGTAAAATGTCATTATCTACAAGCTGTGTTTCTCAAGGGATTTTTCAGCATCTGCTCAAGTACAAAAACAGATTTGGGAGGAATTGTTTATTGGCCAAAGAAAGGAAGATAAGCATCACCACTAGATCTATGGCCATTTTATTGATGGACCAGGCATTATCTGATCCCAAAGGATGAATTTGTCCTATAGTGTGTTAGGGTCCAGTGGTTTTTGACCCAAGCACACATTAAAGAATAAAGGCTTTAAGAGGTTTGTTGAGGGTGCATCTATTGCTATCTCTCTTGGTATATGCTCCACTTCTTGGTATATTCTGTGCCACTGACTTCCACCAATTCAACCATGTAATGACATGAGATTTTTCCCAAGGACGCTCAACACAAGGGAACAGAAACACAGATAAGCAAGAAAAGCACCCAGGTAACCAGACTCTGAGAACCACACTGTTCTATCACAATGAGGTTTCATCTCATCCATTCACTGTCTGTCCTTCCAAAACACATAGCTCTAGCACCAGTATAATGAGCCCCATCTAAATACCATCTCAGAGGCCCAGCCTTTCTTATTCTTTTTAACTGCTGCCTAAAATTACTGACAGTGGCAGCTAGGTGGCTCAGTGTATAGAATCCTGTGCCATGAAGTCAGGAAGACTCATCTTAATGAGTTTAAATATGGCCTGAAATACTTACTAGCTGTGTCTAGCTGGGCAAGTCACTTGACCCTGTTTGCTTTAGTTTCCTCACCTATAAAATGAGCTAAAGAAGAAAATGGCAAGCCATTCTAGTATCTTTGTATTTTTTTTAATTTTACCATATTTGTAATTTCATCACCAAAAAAATCCCAAAGGGAGTCACAAAGAGGTGGACGTGACTAAACAACACAAAACCAAACCAAGGGTTACTGATGAAAGCTACTGCCTCCTTCCTGCCTCCTTCATTTCCCACTTGGTGTTCCTCCCAGCAGATAGGAATCTTTCCCTCTCTCCCATATCCTGCTTTCCAGCTTCCTTCTGTGTATTGTCTAACTCCATGGGATTGTGAACTTCTTGAGGGGAGGGATTTTTTTTTTTGCCTTTCCTTACATACCCAGTACTTAGCACAATACTGGGAACCAAGTAGGCACTTGATAAATATTGACTGACAAAGTTTTAGAAATGGACATGAACCACAATTTTTGTAGGTTTCGTTGGCTCCTGAGATCATGAGAGGAATGAGTTTTTACACTTAGCCAGAACAGGCAGACAATTACATTTTGTCTCAATACAATCATGCCTCGTTTGTTCCACTATTGCTCCACTTGTATTAAATTTTAAATTATTGAGGCAGAAGCTGCTTCACTTTTGCCTTTGCATCCCCAAAACTTACCATAGTGCCTGGCATATGGTAGACACTTAATAAAGCTTATTAATTGATTGTTTTAAGAAAATGTATATAGTGAAGTTGAAATTTGTGGAACAGATTTCTTCAGAGGCTTATTATTTATTCAGGTTAGTAGCTATGGGGAGAAGAACACTAAATGAGAAGTCTAATCCCACCGACTCCTCACATAAAATGAGCATATCAATTAACCCGCTTAAGCCTTGGTTTTTCTCATCTGTGAAATTGTAATACTGTACATTTTGTGACAGCCATCATACCCTTTCATTTATTTTCTCTCTCTCCCAGTCTACTGATTAATTTTCTACTGCTTGCAAACATGCCCATGTCTCCTTCATCTTGAATAAACAACCCTCACCTGATCCTCCCATCCCTCCTATTATTCTATATTTCTCCTGTGCTTTGTAGCTTAACTTCTTGAAAAGACTGTCTACAATAGGTGCTCTACTTTCTTTCCTCTCGCTCTCTACTTAACTCCTTAAATCTAGCTTCTGATATTATCACTCCACCTTTCTCCAAAGTTATGATTTCTAAAGTAATAATTTCTTACTTGCTAAATTCATTGGCCTTTTCTCAATCCTTCTCTTTGACCTCTTTGCAGCCTTTGACACTGTTGATCACTCTCTCCTCCTTGATACTCTTTTCTCTCTCAGTTTTTGTGGCACCACTCTCTCTTTACCTATCTGACCACTCCTCTGTCTCCTTTGCTGGATTCTCCTCCAGATCATGCCCTCTAACCCTAGATGTTCTTCAGGATTCTGTCCTGGGTCCTCTTCTCCTTCTATAGTACTTCACTTGGTGATCTCATGAGCTCCCATAAATTTAATTACCATCTCTGTGTTGATGATTCTTAAATCTACTTATACTGCCCCAAACTTCTGCCATCCTCCAATCTCACATCTTCAACAGCCTTTCAGATATCTCAAGTTGGCTGTCCAGTAGACATCTTAAACTCAATTATGTCTAAAACTCATTAGTTCTCCCTATTTCTTCCTCCCCTGCTACCCCCCACCCCGACCTCTTGGTTAGTAAGTCACTCCCTGCCTACCTTATAGGGTCAAAACCCAAGCTCTTTATTTGAATGCAAGCCCCTGAATGACAAGATTTTACTTTTGTCTTTGTAGCCCCAGTACCTAGCTAGAGTAGTAGTTGGTACTTAATAAATGCCTGTTGATTGATCAATTGATTTACATATAAATGAAAATCGCTTTTTTTCTGTTGTTGGGGCTTTAAGTGTCCCTCAAAGCTACATAACTAAACCAACACTGCTAAACACTCAGTCACACTGTGACAATAAGTACCTGCTGTTATTCTGCATGACTCAATGAGCAAATTTCCCACAGTTGATGACCAGCAGCAATTAACAGGTGCGCTTGGGAGCCAGTCATTAGGAAATGACAAGTTTTAGCGAATGAATTGCTGATTCCTTCTTGAACATTCATATTTGGCCATATAGACCTGTATATGGACCTATATATAGACCATATAAACTGTAGCTTTCTCCTTTAATTTGCACCCCAAAAAAAAAGATTATACGCGTCTTATGCAGATACTTAAGTAATCTTTTGATCAAATTGTCTCCAATTTTGTATGCTGTTTAGTATGTATAATTTTTAATTTGGTAAAGCTTCCTTTTGAAATTATGAACATAATCAATTATTGTAAATACCTTAGAAACAGATGTATTAAAAGAGCTGAAGGCTGAGTATCTATAATAGAACAATTATTAGCAAATTCACAGTATTCAATTTCAAGTTTACAGCCACATTAACAACTGAAATCACTTGCTTAAACAGGTCTCTGACTTATTAGAAACCACTATATTAGTAAGAAATAAGAGTGCCATAAATTTGAAGTTGGAAGGAACCTTAGAAGTTATCTTGTCCAAACCCTTCAATTTAGAGATGGATAAACTGAGGCCAACAGAGATAAGTAACTTGTCAATCATCCAACTCCAAAAAGCTGTAGCATGCATAGCAGTTGTGGACAGATGGGTTAAATCAGACTGAGGGTAACCAACAGGCCTTAAACTCATCAGTGAATTAGGGGGATGTCTTTTCCAAGCATGTGAAGACTTCCCCAGTGGAACGGGCAAAGGAGAGCAATTTGTTCCAACAGCCATGATGATGGCCAAAGCAAGAGCTGTGGAGTGCTTAGAGTTTGGTCACACATCAAAGACACCAAGGTCACCCACTTCCAGCCGGGCAATCTCCAGTCCTTCTGACTTTTGTCTTGGCACTGGATCTTGATGACTCAGGAAAAAAGAGTGAGGCTGACAATTTTGTGCACCTCAGCCTCACTTAAATCCAATTCACATGCAAGTCAAGACATCACCCTACGATATCATTAGTCCTCTTCAAAAATCAAGGATAACAATAACAGTCTTTCATAGAGTACACATAGGTACTTTCACACACTTACACACACATAACACCCTGTGATTCCTTCTTAAGGTTGTTACACTTCAAGTGGGATTTTTAAAAGAATGTGATAGAAAAAAGATGGGAAACAGATTAGGAAATCTAGATTCCAATTAACTCTGCTACTAATGACATTTAACTCTAGGGAAGTAATAATTCTTCATTATATGAGAATGAGAATAAGCATTACTGATGGCTCTCAAGAGTAACTATACATGCATATAATACTCACCCTCTCACCATTTGTGAGTGAAAAATTTCACAGGAAATGTAGTCATAGCAGGTTTGAACTAGAAGAAACCTTACAGATCATCTTGTCCAACCTCTACATTTTACAGGTGAAGGAACAGAGCATCAGTAATGAGGATGGATATATGTGAGGAAATACTTTTTAAAAAGTTTAAGCTAAGTAAATATAGAAAAATCCCTTTTGCAAGTGTTATAGGGATATGAGCTTTGCTGTTATGTCAGCAAAGGTATAACTTCCCCCTCTGCTCCTTGTGTTTTTAATGTGTTTATAAGTTTATCAGGATTTCAAAGCAATTTTCATGGTACCAGGCTAGTTGCCATGGTACATAGTGGGAGTTGGAAAGGAAAATGGAAAGGAATACACGTGTTTATTCTAATCCTTCTAATGATTCAAGAGAAGCTGACCATCATATAACCTGTAACCTGAAGCAATGAAAAGCAGTAAATAAAATTCAAGCATTCTAATTTAGCCAGATTATTCTGGGAGAACCTTCTCTTGACAAAATATTATCTTCAACTCAGCTGCTTAAGTTGACCATCTGTGCTATAGCTTGGTAGGAATACAAGGCCAATTAACAAAAAAGTGGTAAAATGTGTTGACTAGTCCTAAGACTAAGGGTTAAAAGGGAGGGAATAAGCATTTATATAGCACCTCTTATGTGTCAGGCACTTCACAAATACCTTATCTGATCCTCACAACAATCCTGTAAGTAGGTATCATCATCATCATCATCATCATCATCATCATTACCATTATTGTCATTTTACAGTTAAGGAAACTGAGGGAAATAGACTTACCCAATGTCACACAGCTAGTAAATGTCTGAGGCAAGATTTGAACTGAGCTCTTCCTGACTCCAAGGCCAATGATCTATCTTCACAGTACCACCCAGCTGCCTAGACTACCCCAGAGCAGTAGTAGTGGGAACATCAGTAGTGGAAAGGGCTTCATGAATGGCAGCTGTGGAGGGCAGTAGCCAAAGCAGGACCACAACAGAGCTCCAGCAAATGGCAGCTGAAGAGGTGATGTAGAGTAGCATTAGACTGATAAGCTTACAAAGTCTGAGAGGAGTAGAGTAGAAGTGAAGTGGAGTGGAAGCAGTAAAAATAATTTCCTGGGTTACCCCAAGTTGCTATAAGGCAAAACTAAGAAGAAAGTAAACACAGCTGAATAAGATGAGAAATGGCCAAGAACATTCAGTCTGGAGAAATCTCACAGCAACAAGGTGAGGTGGATGAAACTGAAGCCTTGTCCCTACAGAACTTACTGAACTATTCCATTCCAATTAAATACTGTACTATTGGATTTGTAATTCAATTCAACAAACATTTGTTAGGTATTTGCTAAGCACCAGGCACTGTGCTAGTTTAGGGAGATGTATAGACAATAACAAAACAGTACCTGCCCTCAGTAGCTTATATTCTATTGGAAAGGGATAAGATACACACAGATGTTTCCAGCCAGGTCTGCTAGTAGAGTAAGCACTAGATAGGGGCTCAAGACCTATATTACTTTAACAATGAATCCAATCAGCATGTGATTCCAGTATTGAATAGAAAACTTATGTTAAATAAGTTTTATTTTGGATTTGGGGGCAAAGTCTTCTGAAATAAAAACTAACAATATCCTAAAAGATGTTTCCCATTTTTAAAGGAAAAGCACTTATGACATGAATATGGCAGAGTTACTGGCCTCCTCTGTACCTTTCAAACAATATGTAGTGTTCATCTTTAACTCTTTATTTTCCCTTGTCCCATAAATCTCTCTTGTTGAAACCTTCTGCTTTCACTACCACATCACTTGTATATGCTGTTTTTCATTTTAATCTAAACATCCACAGCTTCAGTTCTGCCCATAGTTCTCTTATGAAGTAATCTCCTCTTTGAAATAGTACTTATCTCCTATGCCATCCTCCTTTAATTCACCTTCTATGCTGACAACAGCAATGAAGCACTATGTGCCATGTAGCCTTTTCTTCATTATATAAGTCATAAAGAAGATCCTTCAGCAATTCTCCCAGATAGCTCTATTTTTTAAAATATTTATTTTTCTGTTATTAATTTTTATAATTATTCTCAACTTATTAGATACAAAGTAGACTAGGCATTCACAAATACACAGAGAAGAAAAAGAGGATTAGGCATGAAACTACAATGTTTTGATATGTACCACTGAATTTTCTTTTTAAATACAGAATAAGATCACAGTATGCCTTTTAATGCTATCCTGATTGGTATTTTTTCTGGCATACACTCTGTTCTTTTTCTCTGTTAAATAAAGAGATTTCATGGAGCTAGGTGGTGCAGTGGATAGAGCTACAGCCTTGAAGTAGGGAGGACCTGAGTTCAAATGTGACCTCAGACACTTGACACTTACTAGCTGTGTGACCCTGGGCAAGTCATTAACTCTAATTGCCTCACCAAAAATTAAAAAAAAGAGAGAGATCTTAATAATTCTCTTTTCTTTCTATTTTTTCACTACCTTATCCCTTATCAACCCTTGCCCTCCCATCCACAACCAATTGGAAAAGAAATAAAGAGGGGGGAAAGTCTTCTAACAAATACAGTTAAGCAAAACAAATTTCCATTTTGGCTGTGTGAGAAAATGGTTTTGTCATTCTGCATTTTGAGTCTGTCACCTCTCTGTCAAGAGGTGAATAGCAAGCTTCATCATAAGTCATTTGGAATAGTAGTTGGTCATTGTGTAGATTTGATTTCTAAAGTGTTTTAATGATGTTTTTCTACATAATGTTGTTGTTGGCATATAAATTATTTTCCTTTTTCTGCTCATGTCACTCTGAATCAGTTGATGCAAGGTTTCCTAGATTTCTCTGAAACCTCTCATTTTATCATATCTTATAGTGTAAAAATATTTCAGTAAATTTGAATACTATAATTTGTTTAGTCATACCCCAACTGATGGTATACAGTTCTTTGTAACTACAAAATGAGCTGCTCTAAACGTCTTGATATATAAAGCTCTTTTGCCTCAATCTTTGAGCTCTTTCAAGGATAGGTGCAGCACAGTTTAGTGCTTTTGGAAGAGTTTCAAATTGTTTTCTAGAGTAGTTAGATTAATTTATTATTCCCACAAATAGCACATAACTATGCCTGTTTCCCTCTAGTCCCTCTCAAAAGAGTTTTTTTCCTTTGCCATCATGGCCAGTCCAATGGGTGTGATGTGGAACACCAGAGTTGCATTGATTTGCATTTCTCTAATTATTAATGATTTTGAGCATTTTTTCATATTGTTATTGATTGCTTATTGATAACTTCTTTTGAAGATTGTCTTTTTATATCCTTTGAACACGTGTATTGGGAAATGGATCCTGTTCTTATAAATCTGAATTAGTTTCTAATATATCTTGGATACAAACCCTTTATCAGAGAAATTTGCCGAAAGATTTTTTTTCCCCAGCTACCCTTCGGATTTCTAATTTTATCTGCATTGTTTTTGCTTGTACAAAAACTTCTAAAGTTTTTTGTAATCTATTTTTTTTATCTCTTTATCAACTCCATTCCTTATTTGGTCATGAACTCTTCCTGTATCAATAGATCTGAAAGATAATTTCTTAATGCTCCAATCTGCTTATGATATCACCTTTTATATCTAAGTCATATGGCTATTTGTAGTTTATCTTGGTTTCCCTCTAGTCACATACAATGTGAAATGTTGGTCTTTACTTAATTTTTGCCAGACTCCTTTCCCACTTCATTTTCCCAGCAGTTTTTGTCAAATAGTGAGTTCTTACCCAAATAAAAGTCTTTGGGTTTATTGAATACTATGTTTGTGTTCATCTTCTTGAGTATATCATTTGCTTATTCTATCTCACTGATTGATCTCTCTTTTTTTAACCAGTACCAAATTATTTTAACGATTACTGCCTTGTACTGGAGTTTGACATCTTATACAGATAAACTACAATCCTTCCTACTTCTATTTCATTATTACCCTTGAGATTCTTGACCTTATGTTCTTACAGATTAGTTTCATTATTATTTTTCTAGCTTTAGATAATAATTCTTTAGTGATTTGATATGACACTAAGTACGTTATTTCAGCTAATATCATTTTGATTATATTGACATGACCTGTTCATAAGCAATTAACATTTCTTCAGTTTCTTAAGTCTGTCTTAATTTCTGTAAAAAGTATTGCTTTCCTACTTTCCTAATGATTCTGTACATACTTTTATTTATCAGTTCTTTCTCTGGATAGAGAAATCATCTTCCTTCACATGTCCTTTGAAGTATTATAATATTTATAGTATTGTAGTATTATAGAATTTCATGAAGGAAGGATAGGACTTCTTAGTCTGTCTATATGTATTCTCTTCATGTGCGCCTCCTTACCATTGTGCTGTAAGTTTCAGCCACTCTTCCCAGGGACTTTTGTGTAAGAAAAGAGTACACCCCCCCAGTTTTTTTTTCAGGTGAGAGGGATTGTTTCTGTTATAGCAGTCCTTGTTATACCTGTTTAGTAAATACCCTTTCTAAAAGCTAATTAAGACTGGCTGAGAATTGCTAAGAAGCACACTGGTGGTTCAATAGAAACTGTATTAGAAACATAACCTCTCAGAATTTTTCCTAGAACCCTGAGCAGAGTAGTAGTAGCTGCCCTCTGGGAGAAAGTTGAGGGAATAATTTCAGAAAGGGTGCTACACAACTATAGAGATGATCTTTTTTTCATGGTTTTTTTGGTCTATTTCTTTTTTCACGACATGACTAATATGAAAATGTTTTATGTGATTGCACATATATAACCTATATCAAATTACTTATTGTTTTAGGAGGGGACAGAGGGAGAATATTTTGAAACTCAAAACCAATTTTATATGACTGTTAAAAATTGTTTTTATATGTAATTGAAAAAATAAAATAAGAATTTTTTTTAAAAAAGGAGAAAACTATGATATTATGACTATGGGAACTATTTCCACAAAGGCAGATGTTAAAAATGTGGTCAGCTACGGAATATCTCTCAAGAGTCCAACTATTCTCTTCTAATAGCTACATCATAAATGTCTTTTGAAGTTCCTCTAGAGTTGTGTGTGTATCTCACTTCTAGATGGTGTGTGTGTATGTGTGTGTGTGTGTGTGTGTGTGTGTGTGTGTGTGAATTCTGATAGGAACCTTCTCCACAAATTGTTTCAGAGTTATATAGAGTACAGAGAAGTTAAATGATTTGTAAGTGACTATGCAAAAGGGGAAGCCTAGATCCAGGTTTTCTTTCTGTCTATTATTACATGCTGCCTTTCTGACATCTATCTATCCATCCATCCATCCATCTATCTATCTATCTATCTATCTATCTATCTATCTGTCTGTCTGTCTGTCTGTCTGTCTGTCTGTCTGTCTATCTATCTATCTATCTATCTATCTATCTATCTATCATCTATCTATCATCTATCTATCTATCTCTATCTATCTACCATCCTATCTATCTATCTCTATTGATAGATATAGACACACCTATCTATAGAGATCCACATATAGATACATAGATTTATGTACATGTATATACAAATAAATGCAAAAGCATATGTATGTTTATGTATATGCATGTGTGCATATATGTGAAATACATATGAAAATAGACATATAGTTTGGTGGATTTTTATTCTCTTGGTTGCTTTGTGCTAACAGGTCCAAATTTTTTTCAATTCTTCTTGTGTTTTCACTGCCTCAAACACCTTAAAAATCAATCTCTCAACATCATAAGCTGTATCACCTCTAGCATAGATTTCCTCTGTTTATATTTGGGCCAGTCCATCTACTTTCTCCATATTTATTCTCTTCAACATCTTTGCATTCTTAAAACCAGAAAATAGGATTGCTTGAAGAGTTTTTTTTTTAATAAATCATAGGATCTCAGAAAGTATGGGTTTAATTTAATGCAGTTTTATATGATCTTGCAGCCTTTACAAGATATACTTTTCTCCTTCATTTTAGGTATTCGAAAATATTTTCACCCTGAAAATTCCGTAAAGCAAGAATTTTAAGTGTTATCATTTCTATTCACATCTTACTTTTCAAAGATGTTTGCAAGATCATAAACAGATCATTTCTAACCAACATGTCAATAAGAAAAGACCTTATTCTGGATGTGTGTATGTGTTCTCACATAAATACATCCCCACCATATACAACAATTAAAGATTCCCAACCACTTCTCTACATCTCCACATTTTACATTTTTTGAGATTTATATAGATAATTTAGGCCTCAGGAAATCATACCCAGAATTCTTGAGTGATTAGAGAAAAAATAGAATGGCTGTCATCATCATCATTATTTTCTTGAAGGGTGCTTAATTTGCCACTTCACTTTGCACATCCAGGTTCTACCTTATGTCCTGTTTTCTCTCAGTTAGCTGAAAGAGTAGGCAGAGATGGCAATAACGAGCCTCTGCAAAAGAGACACTGCCAAATTACAGAAGTCTCTTCACTGAAATTGCTTCTGCAGCTTTCAGCCTGCCTTTTGAAGATGTTTACAAGAAGCCAAAATGTCTCTTTACACTGTGGGTATCAATCTGCTCCATCTCAACACTAAATTTCACTGTTACTTTCCTGCTTTTGAACTGTATTTAGGGACTTTTAAATGCTTGCTCCTCTCATAAATTCAACACAAATAAGCAGTCATGTCTCAGCTTGATTGGGAGGATGGAGCAAATAAAGTAATTACAATGACCCCAACAATTCTCCTTTGATTTCCTCCCTGTGGAAGGCAAAGTTTGCTTAAATAGGACACACTGACCAACATTCTACATGCCTTCCCTATGTATCGCAGTTTTAAAATGGTCCTTAATGGTCATAATGATCTCAACAAGCACAATTTAATTATTCAAGGCATATGAAGACAAACAATTAAATATTAAGCTCCTTTAAGATAGGAACTGTGTCTTTTTTTCATTTCAATAGGCATTTATTAAGTGCCTACTATGTGTATAGCACTGTGCTCAGGACTGAGGATTTAAAGACAAAATAAAGACATCTTTGTATCCTCCACAGCACCTACCATAGTGTCATGCACCTTAGGTTCTCAACAGATGTGTTGATTTGACTTTATCAAGTATTTTTTATTATACTTATGTGTTGTGATGGAATACTAAGAAGAATGGTGATTGGGATGAATAGCTTTACAATGGTTTCTGTTCCACCACCTTGTCATAGGCCCTTCTAAAGGTCTTTTAATACTTTAATAATGAAGTCTCCCCCTTTAATTTCCTTGAATCTTCAGTCGATCAATAAATACTTCTAAGTTACCTACAATGTGCCAACTACTATGTTAGTCACTGGGCCTCAAACATCTGAACCAGACAGGAATCTTGAAATAGAACCACCTATACTCAAGTCCTAATATAGTCTGAGAAGTAAATCTTCCATCCTCAATGTAGGAGGCAGGCAGAAATGAAACACAGGAACTTGGAGGTGGTGGGGGAGTTTTCTTAGCTTCCAGTCATTCTGTGGGGTTCATTACTTGGTTTGAGCTATTGTGAATTTCCAGAAGATAGGCAAATCTCTCTTTCAAATATAAGAACAAAAATGATTTTTAAAATCAAATATAAAAAATTGGAGATTATCTTCTGGTTTGTATTAACCTTTCCACTGCTTTCTTCTATCATTATGGATAATAAAAAAGTTAACTATCCTTAAAGGAAGCATTGAGGTGCAGAATCAACATATTGTAATGCTGCGGATTCCAGGCTCTATGAATTCAAGGTCAAGAATCTCAGCGGGAATAAAAGAGGGAAAAATATGAAGGAAAAAATCTAACATATTACGCAGCAGCAATCATCAAAATTATGAGTTACTGGTTTAAAAAATAGAAAAGTAGATCAATGGACCACACCAGATAATGGATAATCAGAAAAACTGAATTCAATAACCCAATGTTCCATCATCTGAGAACACAAGTTGATTAGAACTATCACTTCAACAAGAACTGTTGTAAAAATATGATGTAGTAGGAAAATGCTGTTTTTGGAATCAAAGGATCTGGATTCAAATCTTGGCTGTCATTTACTATTTGTGTGACCTTGTACAAATCATTTAACTTCTCTAGACCTCAGTTGTCTCTTCTGTACAACATGAAGATTGCACTAGATGGCCTCAAAGATTCCTTGTTGCTCTAAGTCTTTGAGACTATGAAATTAAAATTACACCAACATCTTAGAACACATACCACAATAAACTCAAAATGAAAATGAGAGATGAATATAGAAGAACCAGAATTTAGGAATTCCACAAAGTACCAAGCAAATATTTGTGTCAATTGGCATGTCTGGACTTGCTAACATTAAAGGCCTCAACAGAAAGAAAGGGGAGAAAATTTTATATATATATATATGTATGTATGTATGTACGTATATATACATATATATTATATATGAAAGAGCTCAGGACTTCACACCTGTATATAGGGAAGAATTCTTTCTTTTCTTTTTTCTTTTTTTTGCTAAGCAATGGGGTTAAGTGACTTGCCCAAGGTCACACAGCTAGTAAGTGTTATGTGTCGGAGGCCGGATTTGAACTCAGGTCTTCCTGAATCCAAGGCTGGTGCTCTATCCATTGTACCACCTAGCTGCTTCTATAGGGAAGAATACTTAAGCACAGAATAGAGGTAATAATAAAAACATAGATCATTTTGATTGCATCAAATCGAAAGCTTTTGCATGAATAAAATCAATGTCAGTAGGCAAATAAGGGAAGCAATTTATTTGGTAACAACAACAACAACTTTAAATCAAATATCTCTAATTGTTAAGTATCTGCTATCCAAACTATACAGGGAACTACACAAAAGCCCAGGAGCCACTGCCTAGAGGATATGAACAAATAATTCACAAAGAAGAAGCATACTTTTTGCCTTTCTTTGTATCTCCAGAACTTAGCACAGTGTAAGTGCTTAACAAACGTAGTTGATGATGATGATGATAATGATGAGTAATCATATTAAACATTGTTCCAAGTTACTACTAATAATAATGTAAATAATGAAAATCAATAACGTAAACAAATGTAAATCATAAAACTTTGGGGTTGCTCCTTGCCCAGCAAAGTGGGTAAGCTGAAAAAAAAATCAGAATATGCAATATTAGAGGAGTATAGGGCAAAAAAAATCTCTCTGAAATACAAAAACGGAACTGTGATCTCATTGATTGGTGATTTCCATCCAGCAATGTGGATAACTGCCCATTTTGTGTGACTTCTGTCTTTTTTTTTAAAAGTTCATCACAGAGGGTGTACCCAATGTTGTAGACATCAAGAAGGTACTAGGGGAGCACTCTGGCTGCCCACATGTCATCCCTTTCTTTTAGTACTTAACCAAAATATCTTCTCTTTTCATCGTAATTCTTTAATGACATCCTCTACTCCTGTTTTCTTTGGAGTTCCTCATTGCTTATGTGTTGCAACCTGCTTGGGCCCACCATGTGCCTTTTCAATGTCTTCTCAATGATGCTCATCTTTATTTCTTCAGAGGCAGTGTTGCTCCAGATCTCACTGCTGCACCGTAGTATCAGTAAAATGTCTGTATTGAAAAGATGAGACTTTGTTGTTATGGGAAGCTTGGGGTCAGAACCTGTGCTTTGGGACTTTCTAAAGGCAATCTAATTCCCTCTTTTCCTTCTTTTTACTTCTGGATCCGATTAATTGTATATTTATATTGTCTATTTCAGATATACATGCTGTTGAAAAATTTCTTTGTGCTAACCATTAGACTCATATTGAAAATGGCATAGCAGACATTATCTCTTTGGTCTTTCTTATAGAGATTTATAGGTCAAACTCCCTTAAGCACTGGCAATATCATGAGGCTTAATGAAATCAACCCAATGCCATCTTCAGACAGCAATGTCTGCAGGATCCCACCATCCGTAAGGAATCCCTCTTTGGCTTAGACTTTGTTCATCATAGTGATGAATACTTTTGTTGAGCACACATCTCCCTATTTTATTCATGACCTAATGTTGAATTTCAAAGGGTCATCAAACAGTTATTTCTATTGTTCTATCTTCCAGGGAATCTTGAATGACATTGATATATGAAAGGGAAGAAAACAGAAACACTAAAACATTGTTGGTGAAGATGGGGATTGTTCCAACCATTCTGGAAAAAAATTTGAAAATATGTTGTTACTAAACTGCCCTTTGACCCCAAAATCTTGCTGCTAGGCATATAATCCCAAGGATGTCAAAGACAAAAAGAGAAGTGCATTATATACCAAAATATTTTTAGGTTCACTTTTTGTAGTAGCAAAGAATTAGAAACAAAACATTTGCTCATTAACTGGGGAATGACTAAAGAAATGTAGTGCATGAATGTAATGGAATATTACTGTGTTGTAAGAAATGATGAAGGTGAAGACTACAAAAAAGTCTGAGGATATCATATGAAGTGACACAAGGTAAAATTATCAGAATTAAAAAAAATAAAGACAGTGACAACAAGAAAGGAGGAAGGAATAAGCATTTATTAAGAACCTTAATAATAATAGTAATAACATTTATTTAGTTGCCTACTCTGTAATAGGCACTATGCCAAACGTTTTACAAAAATTATTTGATTTGATCCTCACAACAACCCTGTGAGGTAGGTGTTGCTATTATCCTCTCATATATTGAGGAAACCAAAGCAAATAGAGGTTACGTGAATGCCCAAGGCTTACTGCTAAGAAACTCAGATGTTCCTGAATGCAGACCCAGTGCTATGTCCACCATGCCACCTAACATCTAATATAACACAAACAATGTAAATGGAAAGAAAGAACAATCAAAAAAATCTAAACTAATTGCTGTGTAATTATGAGAGCCAAGCTTGATTCTTAAGAAAACATAGAATAGGGGGCAGCTAGGTGGCGCAGTGGATAGAGCACCAGCCATGAAGTTAGAAGGACCTGAGTTCAAATCTGACCTCAGACCAAACACTTGGCACTTACTAGCTATGTGACCCTGGGCAAGTCACTTAACCCCAAGTGCCTAAAAAAAAGAAGAAGAAGAAAACATAGAAGAATGTGACTTCTTTTCCTTCTTTGCACAGAGACCAAACTTGATTGATATTTTGGGTTCCTAGTACTGAACTGCATTTTCCTTCCCACTTTCTTTTTTATTCTTTGTCTTAAAGGACAATTCTTTTAATAGTGGTAGGGGTGGATTATATCAGAAAAGGAAGATGACATAAAAATATATAAATACAATTTTATAGATTAAAAGCCAGAATATGAATAGCTCACTCTATGTAAATAGTGTTGAAAAAATCATAAATACAGACAATGAAGCTAACTTTGGTTTTTTTGTGGGAGGGATAGTATTATATGTAAGGGGATGGAGAAGAGGGCATGGTGTTAAGAGGAAGAAGATTACTCCAAAAAAATTAATAGAAAGGTCAACTCACAAGCAGCTGGATCACAAGTTTAGGCTAAGGAAGGAAACTAAAGAATAGAATCCAAGGGAGATCAGATAGGAGGAATTAAAAGTCCAAAAAAGATATCTTCCCAAAAAATCCCTATTTATTTCTGGCTCACTGTTTGTAGATTTCATTGTATTTTGCCTTGAACTCTCCAATATCAAAAGCATAAAGATTTTAGCTTCGTCACTTTCATCAGGAGGGGAATAAAGCTGTAAAAAGTATTGTACCCTTGGAGCTTGCATTACTTACAGATAAAACACATAGTGAATGTCCATCAGGCATCACAAATAACCAATGCAGCTTTTAGCAAGAATATGAGGATTGTTTTACAATGCCTAGCTGACAGGTGTCAGTTCTCTTTTCTATATTATGGTTCAGTTTGCATATTTTCTTGATGGTGCTGGAGGGAAGCTACTTCATTTTTCTTTTTTTCCTACCAAAAAGATACTTCAGAGGTATCATTTATGTCCAGTTAATAGAATATAATGTCCAGGTTTGGGCTGCTCCAGAAGGCTTTCGGATATTTCCTTACAGGCCTGAGGCAGAGATTTAGCTTAGTCAACATTTATTAAGTTCATCATATGTGAAAGGCTGAACTACTGATAATAAATTATTATAGAAATGCTCTCAGGGTTTCTAATAAGTGCTTGTTGGCTGACTATAAGCATCTATTTTCATCATCAGTAACAATGGAACTATCACATTTGAACTCTAATACTCCAGTCTCTCATGAAGAAGTAGAAATAGCATTTACAAAGGGAAGGTTGGGAAAAGCAGCTGAACCAAGTACATATTCAGGAAATCTGTGTTGGGGGTGAAACAATCTTAGGAGCATTGAAGAATCATTTTATAAAACATCTCAGGATGGGAAAGATAACAAAGGAATGGGGAGGGGGTGGGAATCATTATTCCAAAAAAAAAAGTGCTTGAAGAGATTTCAGTAATTCCTGATCTATATGTATTTTTTAATCTGTATAAAATCTTTGAAAGCCAGGATGATTCAGTGGATATATAACTGACCTTGAAACCAAGAAAACCTGGGTCTCACCTCTAAAACATATTGCCTATGAGGCCCTGTGACCATTTAACCTCTCAATGTTCTAGGCAATATCCTTACACTATAAGTTGCAGAGAAGGTGCTGACCTGAACTGGTAGACAGTTGCTCACTTGGGTATTCCTCATACCATATTTTTTTAATGTTATTTTTAATTTATGGAAAATAAGCATTTCCATAACATAGCGCAAAAAAAAGATGATTGTAAATGAAACTGCAAATCCACTATGCACTACTCACCATTCCTCTCAGATATGCAACAAAATTATCACATAAATTTATTTTTCCCCTCCCTCATTTTCCTACCTCTTTGACTTTTCAGAGGCACACGGGTAAAGCAGATTGTAGGTTTTTTTCTGCTCTAAAAGTAATGCACTAGGGCTTACCTTGAGTTTGTTGTAATCCTACTACAAGAAAAGATAGTGTAAAAGGGACACTGGATGTATTACATGGCCTTTCTCACTATTTATGGAACTTCTGGGGTTTATAGATAAATAGTGCACCATATCAATAGGCACAGATGAGGAATTACATGGGTAGATGATGATGCACATCAATCACCCAAAATACATAGTCTGTTTATGATTATTATAAGATACTACGAATCCTTTTTATTAATCCAGTTGCTGATTTGGAAGTAACCTGGGCTTTCTCCTCATTCCTTTATCCCTGAGAAAGGGAATTCAAAAATTCTTTTCCCTTCTCCAACCCCTTCCCATTCTGTATGAACTATATGATTATGTGGGAAACAACCTCATAGAGAATGTCATAAAAAAAAAAGACTGAGAAAGGCAGTAATAACTATCTCTGTGACATTTGAGAAGAGTTTTCTTTTTTTCCCTAACCACTTCAGTTCTAAATATATTAAAAACTTTAAGGAGCCATATATTGTGTGTCTAAATAAATAAGGCACAAATGGGAGACAAATCAAAAGAAAATTCATTCTCATCCCCTGTGAGGAGTAAGGCCCAAAGTAATTATAGTGATATTTATCTTTTAACATTTTATTAATATTTCATATACTAGACTATGATTTAAGAAAGATAGATTGCAGAAAGGGTGGAGTCAAAGGTCACTAAGCCTAAAAATAATGACCAAAAATAGTGAGATATCATTGTGGAGATCAAAGAAATAGCTCAGGCTTTCACAGGCTTTGAATGCTAATAGTGAAAGGAGATGTTTCAGCTTGCTTAAAAGGTTGGCAATACCACTACATGTGCATCCAGAGGGAATAATTTGAGTAGAGTGCCACCTAACTGCTACCTTAGGTAATGTACCCTAAGTTAATTAGAAAGTGCTAAAATCAACACATTTTACAGGCAATTAGTGTCATGGAAAATTGGGAATCAAAAAACTATGTCAAGAATGTCAAATATTGAGGAAGGTTAAAGACTAATGAGTAATAAAAAAAAAAAAGGACCACTGGATTTGGAAGTTAGAAAGTATTCCTGAAGAAATTTCCAGTAGATGGAAAAGAGGCAAGCCAGGTTTCAGAGTCTTATAGTATGAGTGAATGAGGAAATTAAAGCAGTAAATGTAAATCAGTCTTTCCAGAAATTTGATGATGGAAGTGGGGGAAATTATTTAAAGGATGAAAGCTCAAGAAAAGGGCAAGGTCAGGGGACAATCTTTTGAAAATGAGTAGGCCTAACTATGTTTGCAGAGGAGAATGAGCCAATAAATAGGAAGACATTGAAGATGAAAAAGTAAGGGTAGATGATGGATGCGGCAATGTCCAAAATATGAGAGGGAATTAAAGAAGCATGCAGTTGGAAAGAGGTTAGCTTCGGCAAGGAAGGATATAAAACTAAAGGGGAAGAAGAAATGATGTAACAGAGAAGTTTTCAGGTGTGAAGGGGGAGTTAAGAAGCTCAAATATGATGGCCTCAATTTTACAGTGAGAAGAGAAAATTATCCACTGAGAAAGATGGAACTGTTGTAGACGTGGGTACTTGGAGATATAAGAGAAAATTTGGAACAACTGCTGTGGGGCTTGTGACATGGAATTGACCATCTCTTTCAAACCTTAGTCCTAACATTTCTCAACAATTCACTAAAAATGATTAATTCTTAAAAATTTCATTTCCCTAAGCCTACCCAAGGAAATTTCACATAGAACCTTATTATTAGAGAACCTTTGTCACCTCACTTCTCATAAGTATTTCACTGATGGAAGTATGAGACCTCAAAGAACCTCAGGCTGAAATCAGACACACAATCAGCTAGCACAACTTCTTCCACTTACGGATGAAGCAGATTTTACAGATAAGCAGAGAACAAATAGTAATAGTTTGAGTCTATATTTGACATGGGATAATTTCAAATTAGTTTAGATAGATGCATAAGCATATATTTAGTGTCTGTGCATAAATTTAACTTTGTTAGGGATTATGTATAGATTACATGATAGTTCCCCTTAAGTTAAATTTTATATTGAATTATGAAATAAAATATAAAATGACTGCTGTCAGGCCAAATAGATGAAACTAATTCCCTTAATTCCATTAAATTATTGTTATATACCAGTTGATTGTCCTTAGATAGCAGAAAATAATCAAATCATAAGAATTATTCCTTTCATTTAAACCAAATACTAATTTCTGACTCAGTTCTGAAAACCAATAGAGACTAGAAAATTAAAAATGTAATTTCTGGCTTAGAGAGCCAGAGGGTTATTACAGTGTTTTGTTTTGTTTTTTTAAATATGTGAAGGATTACAAATGGCCAGCTAAAAAGCTTATTTGTTTAACCTTGTTCTTGTTTGGAAATTATTAGGCAGGTTATTAAATTGCTCCCTTACAGTTTACCCTTAAATTGTACATTCTCACTTTGATCTCTCACATTTAGTAAATAGACCTGCCATAAACTTCAGTGGAAATTAGACTCAAATGGATCAAAAATTGAGCAATAAAAATGAAGCTTGTTAATTAGTGCTCATTAATGTTTCTCAGACACAACGTCCTATTCTAGATACTATGTAAAACACTATCAGTAGGACAATCTATTGCCTTTTTCAAGAGTGAAGATTAAGTTGGATGGTGTTGATGTATATATCAACTACTAATTGCTTAATAAGCTAATTTTTCTTTTTATGGATTACCCAAATCTCTTGGTTTTTCATCTTCTTGCTGACCTTTTAGCCATTTCCTTTACCTCCATGGCCAGTAGATTTAGAGCACCTGAAACACTTTAACATATATTTGGGAATGACCATGCAGGAGAATTTCCAGTTGTTTGGATTGCTCACCAGCACCTGGCCTTGCCCCAAAACACTGCATTCAAGTCAATCACTTAAGAGCCTGCTGTGTGTCAAGCATTGTGCTAGCTACTAGAGATACAAGGACAAAAACAAAACAGGCTAATTATTCTAATAAAGAGAAACAATTTGCACACTTACAGAAAGATATAATATATATACACCATGTAAACAGAAAGTATTGGTGAAAGAAACAGAAAATTAGGAAAAAGAATCAGGAAAAGTATCATTCTGAAGGTAATTCTTGAGCTCAGCCTTAAACAGAACTAGGGATTCTAAGAGGGAAAGGTAAAAAGAGAGAAAAAGCCTCCCAAGCATGGGGCAAAAGCTGTTGTTGTTGTTTGTCCTTCATTCTTGAAGAGGACCATGACATCAGGGAGGTGATGCCAAGACATGCAAGTGAATTGGATTTGAGTGAGGGAGGGCTGTGAAAAATTACCAGTCTCACTCTCACCTCCGGAGCCATCTGGCTTCAGTGGCAAGATATAGATCAGGGCAACTGGAGGTGACCCTGGATGCAGTAGAAGAGGTAACCTTTTTAAGCTAAGGTCTTTAACAGGTCTCAGGAGATGGAATGCTGGGTAATGCGAACAGAAAGTATGCAGGTTTGGCAAGGCCAACAAGGTTATGAAGGAGTAATGAGAAATGAGCCCAGAAAAAATAATTCAGAGCCAAATTTTAAAGGCTTTAACCATCAAAATAATTTGCATTTCCTCCTACTTAGAAACTGCCACTGGATCTTCTTGAAAAAGGAGACATGGTCAGACTTGTGTTTTTGGAATATGAACCTGACAGCTCTATATCTATATAGCTATACAGATTGGACATTGGAGAGATTTTAAACAGGGAGAAGAGATATCTTAGCTTTTGCTTATGTGAGTGTTACTGGTGAGCTGTATGTGTTTAGCACATTGAAATCCGATGGAAGGAGAAGGGAAACAAGGAGAGAGGTCATGAACTCCCCTCCTAAAATAAACCTATGAAAAATTTTTTTCTTCAGAGCTTTCCTCACTGGTCCAAAGAATTAACAATTGGATTTTTATACTACTATGTATGAGATGTTTGTCATTTGGGGGGCAGATACCTACATCAATAAGATCATAGATCCAGTGGAGTAAAGAAATATTTTGGATAATGTAAATGTTTCATCAGAATTGGGTGCCCATAGAAGTAATGATTTCATCTAATCATGTAAAAGATAAGATTTCAAGGGATATTTGAAATGGTGGAAGGGGAACAAGTAAGATCATTGCAAACTTAGGAAGAAGTATGTTTGAAAATTCCTTCTCAAATGCTTATAATCTGAATTCTTCACGGAAACTACTCTCTGTAATGTTGTTAAAGATTACTTTCTGTATAAAGTTGATGATGTTTTCTCAGTTCTTATCTTCCTTAACATCTCAAGCACATTAGGCACCATTGGTTATCCTCACTGCAAAAATGCTCTTCTCCTGTTTCTCTTCTGGCTCTTCTCCTCACACTTTCTTTTCTTCTTCATGAAGTTTTCTCTTTCCTCCCTTCCCCCTCCAAATTTACATAGATAGATAGATAGATAGATAGACAGACAGATAGATATGTGTGTATATATCTATGTACATATACATATACATATACATATACATATACATATACATATACATATACATATACATATACATATACATATACATATACATATACATATACATATACATATACATATACATGTATGTGCATATATGCACACATACACATGTGTGTGCATATGTGTTTTGCACAAAACTCTACCCTTGGTCCTAAGTACTTCTCTTTGTTCAATCCCTTAGAAGACTTCAGCATTGTCATTGTATAAACTACCACCTCTGAACTATGTAGCTCTGCTATATTATAAACTCTTCACGGATTAATTATAATCACCATTCATTTATATATTGCTTTATCACTTGCATGGTACTTTACACAGAACAACCTTGTGAAATAGAAAGAACAGATGTAAGGTCTCCATTGCATTGGATATGTCATCTTCATCGTTGTAACTCTCAGGATACATTTAGGGGAACTTATTGTTTTTCTGGTTTATAGCCCCCATGCCAAAAATGAAAATAAAAAAGAGCTACTTGACCAAGCATTCTGGCATCAACACATCCCCCTTTCCTGCAAGCATGAAATGTATTATATTAAAGAAGTTAAGCTTTACTAAAGGAACAAAGTAATTATAGTGATAAGCACTGATTCTGCACTGCATAGTTCACAAAATACTTTTATCACAATACCCTTTTGAGGGAGATAGTAAAAATGTTATTATAAAAACTTTATAGAAATGAAAATGGGAATAAAGCAATATAAACTGACTTTCTCACTGTCACAAAGATTTGAACCCAGGTTTCTAACTGACTGTAAGTTCAGTGTGTTTTCTACCATTCCATGTTATGAAACAATATATAAACCTTGGAAAATAAACAAAATCTCCAATGAGCTAGACCCTCCTAAAAATCTTTGCAAATCCCCAGTTATCTAAAGCAGATGTGTCAAACACACAACCCATGGACCACCTGCGGCCCATAACACTTCTGAGTATGGCCCGAACAGATTAGAATGTAATTGGGAAATATTTAACAAAATAAATACAAATACAACAAAACATAGATAATATTAATATGTGGCTTTCTAAGTAAATATGAGACCTCTAGGGATCCTTATTTACTGTTTAGTGTCCTCTTCTTCTAATTGAGTTTGACACCAGTGACCTAACAGCCCCAAACATTATGGTTCCTCTCTCACTATAATTTGAGATGCTGCTGTCTGATGCTTTCTGATTCTTGCTACTTGTTATCTGCTGGTAAAGTTGCATAAGCTTATCTATAATTTTTTGCTGAACACCATTAAGTGTTACTTTCTTTCTTCATTCTATAATTCTTGCTGCCTTTCTGAAGGTGTCTCCAGATTCTAGGTCTTCTCTGTTTTCAGCACAAATATTTCTTCCCAAGCTCTTGAAATTGTAAATAAAAGGGAAAGAGGAGAGAGGTTTTTTTTTAGTGAGGTTCTATACTAAAAAGAAGGTAGGTTATATAAGCTTTAAGAAAGGCGTAAACCAATGGGCATGCAAAGCTCATAAATTGGACTTTTTTGTGTTAGGGATTAACTTTCTCTGTACAAAGTAACATGATTTGTTGAGCAATTATCAAAGAGGAAGTATGTAAACAAGAGTCTGAATTTAGAGTCAAAAGGACCATGCTTTAAAATCCAGATCTCATTATTTGTTAGCTGTGTGAGTTTGGACAAATCACTTAACCTTTCTGGGATTCAGTTTTCTCATTTTTAAAGTGACAGAATTGGGCTTAGTAGATTCTAAGGTCCATCTTAGCTCTAAATTTATGATTTTTGTGCTTACATGACCATTCAAAATACACAAAGTTTCTAACAATACAAACTAAAGAGTTCTTTCCCTTAAGGATGTTATTGAAAAAATACTCTTTGTTGTGTGGGATTGGCTATTAGAGGTGGGGAGAAAAAAAGAACACAGGGAGAAATTTAGGTGATGTGAAAACAAAGGATATCAATAAAATTAATTTTAAAAGAAACTTAATGAAAAAAATTCTCTCTGAATAATGATGGGAAATAAAACATAAGTATTTCTTTTTTCTCTTCACTACTAAATTATAATATACTGAAAGTCAATAAAATATATGAAAACACATAACAGTCCTTCACTTCTCCCTTACTAACCTATGATTTCCATTTGTAAAATCAGCATTTCTCTTAAAACAATACTGTTTCAAATGGGGAATGAGCTATTGTATTGCTACATTTTGAATATGCCTGTAATTGACAAAAATGAAAATTTTTAAATGTAAATTATAGTTTCAAAGTGTGAGTGTGCTCACATTCTTGTATAACTAGAATAAGTTTGACACCATGACTGGAATTCTTGTGAAGTTATTGATTCTGTCTCTGTGACTCAGTCTTTTAGTACTATTTCATTCACTGTTGAAAATAATTTCCAGTTGTGGATTTGGGTTCTAGAATATTGTATGAGGAGGAAATTCAAGATCGTTGAGCTAGAATTCAACTAGCTAAACATAAGGAGGCATTTGGAGCATGCAGGTATGATAAATATAAATTTCCACTACTCATTGGCCTGTCATTTCAGTTCTAACAATGATATGGGATCTAGGGAAAGTCCACTAGAGGGGAAAGGAGCAAAAGAGAAGGAAGAATTCCTTAACTTTTAATCAAGTGGTCCCCAAAGACAGGAGGTCCTGTTATACCATCAGAAGACAATAAGTAGAGGAGAATATTTACTACAAAGGGCAAGATGCAGTTGTAATCTGTCTAGGTATTTTACTTAATGAATAAAAGAGGGATTCCAGGTGCCAGAGAATCAAGAAATTTAGGCAAACATGACAAGATAATTTCCTATCTGGAACCTGATTCTAACAAATAACCCTCCATGTTAGAGTTTATAATATATAAAGAAGGTGAAACCTGGCATAATCTGTTGCGTACCCTAGGTTTAGGTAAAATACCTTGGCCTAAAAAATGCTAGAGTGGAAGTTAGATCAAAAAGGATTATTAGCTCTGATGAATAAAATGCTTATGACATAAATACTAACTATTCCAGTAAAGAAGAAAAAAAGATGGCATATAAAGAAATTCATCAATCAACTTAGATTCTTTAAAAAGTATGTAGAGAAGATGAAAAGAAGGGCAAGTAGACTAAGGATAAGTATGTGGCAAAACCCTTTAAGAAAGGTAATTAGAGGGGCCTCTAGGTGGTACAGTGGCTAGAGCTCTAGCCTTGGAGTCAAGAGGACCTGAGTTCAAACCATCCTCAGACACTTACTAGCTGTGTGACCCTGGGCAAGTCTCTTAACCCTCATTGCCTCACCAAAAAGCAAAACAAAACAAAAACAAGTGATGGAAGTAATAAAGTTCAGAAAGAGGTAAGGCTGGTGGAGAAAGTTACAGACCAATCAAAAGACCTTTTTTTTCCTATGTGAAGGAAGAATTAAAGAGGAAGGATTCTTAAATTAAACTCTTAATTCATAAATTCTTAAATTAAAGAGGAAGGATCAAAGAGGAAGATCAAAGAAAGATAGGATCATTGCTTAGGGTGGATGAAATGATGGAAGGAAGGTAGAACTGAATTTGGAATTCTTTTTACTTTCTTGGTTTCTCTAACAAGAAAAACAATCTTTTGACTGGGAAAGATTAAGTTACTTGAAACCCAAGATAAATGCGGAGATGGCAAGACAACATGTTGCTCCCCTCAATAATGTTGAGTCATAAGGCCATCACTGGAAATGGAAGGAAGATGGATATCATTACTGAGGTACAATCAGTGATCTTCTGAAGAATGGAAGAATGTATATATTTCAGAAGTATACAAGGGCAAATCTTGTCTTGATTTTTTTAAAAAAAGGAAGAAGTGAAGTTCTTAAACTATAGACAGACTGACTTCAATCTCTGGTAAAATTATAAAATTTTCTGTTAAAGAGATGGTATGTATGCATTTAGAAAGAAAAGCAGTGATCACTAGTAACATGGGATTACACACATCATTCCAGACTAACTTCATTTACTTATAGATAGAAATATTAGACAGTAATTAAATCTCCCTTGGTGTCTAGTACTGTGCTTCACAAGTATCAACATAGATATGGATATGGACAGGGGGAGAGAGAGAGAGAGAAAGAGAGAGAGAGAGAGAGAGAGAGAGAGAGAGAGAGAGAGAGAGAGAGAGAGAGAGAGAGAGAGAGAGAGAGAGAAGATTATATGACATGGTGGCCAGGATCAGAAGAACTCAGAAGATGAATTTTAACCCACATTTTTCCTGACTCTGAAGCCAGTTCTCTATCCACTATACCATGCTGTCTCTGAATATGTTAGACTTCTATAATATAAGCCATCCCTTTTGATGTATTATTTTTCAGTACCATGGATATTTCATTTTTTTTTTGTTTAATGATATCCAGCCCCAGACTCTACCCTGAGCTTGAGGCCCACATCACCAATTGCCTATTGGAAATTTCAAACTGGATATACCAGAGATATCTCAAATTGAACATATGAACACTTAACTCTTTATGTCCCCCTCAACCCACACCTGTCTCCCTTACTTACTAATGTCCAAGGTGCCACCATTCTCACAGTGTGCCAATTTAGCAACATCTGCAACTTTTCAGTGCCCGTTACCAGACATATCTAATCAGTTACCAAATCTTGCCCTTCTTTAAAATCTCTTTCCACTCACATGGATTAGTGCAGGCCCTTATTAGTTCTCTCCTAGATTATTGAAATAACCTCATAATTACCTCCCTCTCTCAAGTTTTCCCCTACTCTATGGCCATCCTAGCTGCTGCCAAATTTTCCACGGGTGAAGATACAATCTTGTGGCTTTCCTACTCAATCAACTCCATTGGCTTCCTATTATCTCTAAAATAGCACGTAAATTCTGTTTAGCTTTTAAAGTCCTCACAACCCAGACCCAACTTATCTTTCTAACATTATTTGATATCACACCTCCTTCCATACTCTGCAGCTCAAACTGTTCTTCTCCGTTCCTCACAAAGAGCACACTTCATTTCCTGTCTCCAAATATTTCACTGACCATCCCTCATGCCTGAGCACACTCCTTTCCTTCCTTTCAGATACAGTTCGAGCACTATATTCTGCAGGAAGCAGAAAAATGCTTCTTGATCTCCCCACCTTCTACTGCCTTTCCTCCTAAATTGCCTTACATGTAACTACTATGTATATGCTTGCACTCATTCACTTTATAATTATGCTGCATATAAATATGTACTTGTTGCCCTTATAAGAAGCTAAATTCTTTGGGAGTAAGAATTGTTTTATTCTTTGTACTTTTATTCCCCAGTGCCTAGCACAATACAATACTTAATAAATACTTGTAGATTAGTTGAATGAATGCATGCATGAAGGAAGGAAGGAATACAAGCCTTAAAAAAACCTAAAGGGTTATTTAATATTTGCAAGACATGGAAGAAAATAAAATTACTAAATATTTTTCTTCAGGCTAAACTGGGTTAGCACAAATGAAAGTCAGCAAGAGACTATATGGAAAGATTAAAATCCCAAGAACTGAGACTAGTTAGAGGGGAAAAATGCAGGATATGGGAAGTGGTAGATTGGTAGCACCACATGTGTTTTAAACTAGATATAGAATCTCATAGAAATTTCAGAAGTGGAAAGAATCACAATTCATATAGTCAAATCCATTTCTTAGCAGGAATCTAGTGAACAAATGTCCCCAACAAGTATTCACATAGCTTCCTCTAAAAGACCTTTAGTACTGAGAATTCATTACCTCCTCAAACAGCCCATTCTATTTTTGGAATTGTTTTGCTAAGAAGTTTTTCCTTACATTGCACCGACATGTGTATCCCTTTTACCTTCACCTGTTAGTCCTAGTTCTGCCCTTTGGAGACAAACAAAACCAATCTAATTCCTTTTGAGAAAGATGTTCTTTAAATTTCTTTTTTAATGTTAGAATTTTCAATGTCTTTCTTTTAAAAAATTGATTTTAAAAAAATTGCCATTGTGTGAGGAATTTATGAATGTAATTAAAATTCAGGAACATGCTTCTCATTTTTTGTGTATGTACATTCTATCAGCAGAAAGAAAAGCTCTAGAGACTCTGACCTTCTGCAGACCCACAAGACCATTCAGGTACTGCAGGCTCCTTCTCACTTGCATACTAAAATACCTTAGGGTTCACATAGGCACTCTGAAACCAGAGACTCCCATGCAGCATTATTCACATAACCCACTGAGAAGAACTACAATTCTAATAAGAAGAAATAAGCATACCATTTAGTGCTCCACTAGGAAGAAACTCGTTTCTGAATGAAAAACAGTTTTCATTCTAAGAAATGTGAACCAGGACAAATGATAAAGAGAAAACACCAATTAGAATCAGTATCTTTCTCTATTTGCTATATTGCAAAAGATCTAGAAAAGCAATCACGTGTAAGCTCATTGTACAGATAGCTGCAGCATGGAATGTTAATTATAAATCATTTTTTTAATTTCATATTGCTATTTATTCTTCATTAGGCTAGATTCACATTCTTGCTATTATTAAGATAATAACACGTGCTATTCAATTCATAAATATTGATACCCCAAAATAGGAAACCAATATATTTTTAGTTAAAATCACTAGTAGAATCTGAATAAACTACAATATGTTTTTTGCCAGATGAAGTTTTTTTCTTCAATATGATATAATTGAAGTACATGTATTATCATGTTTCCCTATTCTAGGGATAATAAACATTTGATAAAGTGAGTAGCCTCATATTTGATAGGATTTTTTTTTTTAGTGAGGCAATTGGGGTTAAGTGACTTGCCTAGGGTCACACAGCTAGTAAGCTTCAAGTGTCTGGTCTGAGACTGGATTTGAACTCAGGTCTGCCTGATTCCAAGGCCAGAGCTCTATCACTGTGCCACTTAGCTGCCCCTTGTTAGGATTTTAGCAATCCAGGAATGCAACCTTCCCCAAAATATTCCACCTACTGTACCTGGTATTCAAATATTTCCTTTATTACAGATTAATTCCTTTGGGTCTTAGAGGCTTAAGAAGTTCCCCATTTGACAAATACTTCCTGGTATAGAATAAGTCACTATAATCAATGAATGCTTTAGTGGAAATTAGTTTATCTTCCAGTGTTCTAATTATGAAATATTTTAAGGTAGCCAAAGGTTAATCTGTCTACAGGGGTAGGGTCAGAGACATGGCCATGACCAAGATGTGCTAGTTAATCTCACATTGTAGCTGGGATCCCTATGGGAAAGGATGGGGAGATACTATAAGAATGGGCTAGCTGAGATGATGCTTACGTAAACAATAGTTAAGTATAATACATTGAGCATATAGAAGTATAGAGAATAACTAGAAATATTCCTTCCAACATAACCAATCAGAGGGAAGAATAGGTATTTTCTCTAATCCTCATGGTCTCTCAACACTCTACAAAATGTAAATTATGCACAAGAGATAAAACAATTTCATTTGTTCCCATGACCTAGGATACCAAGAACCCTTATGAGGTAATAATCCAATAGAAGAGAAGACAATTCCCTCATCCCTAGCACACTCACTTAGGATCCCCTTCTCCATCACCCACCATGCTAGTGCAGGACTGTAGAATAGAAACCAATTGTACTTCCCACACCTCCACCCAGTGCCCAGAAAAAAACCTAAACAGAAAGAAGCTTGTCCCAGTTGGGACAGCTGTAAAACAATGATCTGTGTTTCATCATAGCTCAAAGCAAGAACTGAGTACCAAAGGGAACAGGGGCAGTACATGTTTATGTCACTCTAGTATTCCATTAAACCTAAGAGAAAGGTCCCAGAATCTAATTAGGGTCGATCAGTTCTGTTCCCCCATAAGTCACTTTAAGCAGAGACTGGGGCTGACAAAACATGAATTTCCCAGAACAGAAAGGCAGTGTGATTTCTTTCAGGTCCAACCCCTACAGAAACTGCCATCAATAAGGAAGGAACCAGACAGTGATCAGAAGGGCAATATAAGGAAAAAAAGACTGAAATTGCCAAAGATTCAGAAGGAAGAAACTCTGTTAAATACCTTGAGCATAAATAGATAAACTCAGGGAAAATATAATAATAAAAGATAATGTGATCTCCAGATAAGCTACAAGAATCCAGGCATCTTTGATTGGAATTTTGTTTTCTGTGTTCAGAAATATTGTGCAGTTTCCTCATATTATTTCCTGCATTATATTGTTGAGGTTTTTTAAGCTTCTTGTTTTCTTTTGGGAGACATATAATCTTTGTTGTCTGTATGCATTCTGTCCTTGAAATAAATACTGTATTGAAAATAAATGTAAATAAACAGTGTATTAAATTACAAAGGAAAATTAATCAATACCCAATGAAGCAGAGAACCCAGTGGATTCCCAAAAGAGCATGGAGCCACAACAGGATGTTCCTGAATGGCTCAAAAGAGAAATAAAAGCTATAAAAGTAAAATTTGTGGACTGCATAGCAAAAGTAATTGGCAAAATAGAAAAAGATAAATTCACAATGGTAAGCCTCACTAAAGAAGCAAAAGAAAATAACTGCTTGGGAATACAAATATCTAGAAATAAAGGACAGTAGAAAAGCAAAAAGTAACAATATAGGTAAACACTGATTTCAAAGAGAGAATGCATATACACAGATTGTAGTTTTCCCAAAGGAAACCAAGAAGTGAAAAACATGAACAATATAATGCAAGAAATAATAAAAAGAAAACTGCTCAGTATTTCTGAATATAGAAAAAAAATGATTAAAATAATCCCAGAATACTCAGAATACCTAGAAAAGAAAAAAAACCCTATGCTGCAAACCTCAAAGTCACAAAGTTGTTAAATTTAACAATTCCGGTAACAAACAAAATTGTCTGCAACTGACCAAGAGAAAAACTTTTAAATATAATTTTAAAAATTCAAATAACTTACAATTGCTCCATATCCACCCAAAACCACAGAAGAGAATGTAATAATGTGTTTCGAAGAGCAAAGGAGTTCAAGATGCACCCCAAGGTGACATACCCTGTAAACCTAAGCCTAATCATTAATAATTAAAAAAAGAAAGATACTCAAAGCATCCTAGAAAGAAAACCAGACCTGAACAAATTATTTGCTTTTCAAACACACCAAGCAGCAACAGAAATGGAAGAAAAGTAAATAGATACAGTAACCAAGGACAACAAAATCACAACCGAAAAAAAGAGCTTTTTTTCTAAATGTTCACAAGGACACAAGAATGAAAACAAAAATCAAATAGAAAGGATGGTAGAGAAACAGACCTGAAACCTTACAGACTAAACCTCACAACACACAATCTAATGTGAATCAATGTTTTTGTAGGACATAATTACAGAATGGGAGTATAAAAGGGGAGATAATAAAAAGTGATGTATCCCTCAATCTAATAAAAGGTTAATACTAAAGGGAAATAACCCCTGTAGTGTCTTAGGAAGAAATAAGTCTGCAGAAGAATTGGTGAGGAAGCAAATGGAGGGATTAAATAAGGGGTAGGGGGAACCTTGTTTTGGTAGCAGGAAGGAATATCATTGATGAATACTCCCATGGGGAAAGATATCTCACATAAGTAGTATATACCTTACATTTTGGGGTGAGGCTAGGCGATGGGGTTAAGTGGCTTGCCCAAAGTCACACAGCTAATAAGTGTTATGTATCTGAGGGTGGATTTGAACTCAGGTCCTCCTGAATCCAAGGCTGGTGCTCTATCCGCTATGCCACCTAGCTGCCCCTATACCTTACATTTTATTTAATCTCTTTCACAAACTCTATGCTCTAGTCAACCTATATAATTAGTTTCCTAAATATAACATTTCATCTTCCATCTCTATGAATTTCCTAACCTCTACCTCTCAGAATACTTGCCTTCCATTAAAGACACAGTTTAGTTATTACCTCCCTAAAACCTTTTCTAATGCCCCAGCTATTGAAGTCTGTTTATGTTGTAGCCCCCAAATAGAAATGCCAGATCTTTGAAGGCTTACACTGTTTAATTTATATCTTTGTATCTGCAGTGCCCAACACAGCACCTGACAGAAAAAAAAGACACTTAAAAAAACCTTAAATGTTTGCTGAACTGAACTGACATGTATGTCCTTTAAGTAATAAAAACAGCCAATTGTCAATCATGGTGAGTCTTTCCTGATGACACGTTCCTTGGTCAAGCAGAACTTGAGCAAAAAAGCCTCTCAGCTTGATCGATATCAGCCGATCAGCTGAGCTAACCAGCATGCAGGTGATGCAGTCACATAGAATTTTGTTCTGGTGCACTGCATGGGGTCACTGTTTAAATATGTGCATGCTAGTGTACCTGGGGTTGATTTGGTTTGGGCAAAGTATTGGGCTTTTCTTTAGTATACAAAAAAGAAAATAACTGTAGGGTGTTAGAAATCATATCAGGTTTCTGACTGTGCATGGAGTACGTAAAATGTTAAAACTTTCAATGAATAGGAGGAAAATATGACTATTGAATTCTGAAAGGGCCACAGAGAAAAAAAATGATTGATTATACATTTGAATTAAGAATTTACTGCTTCTCTAAATTTGATAATTATGGAATTAGTCCTTGGAATATAAAATTCTAGATAATTTATCTTATGCAGGGAAGTACTGTGTGTTATATTTTAGCCCTTAAATTAATTGTGGTGAAGGGTTAAGCAAATTTGGTAAATTATACATGATGATGTGAGTTTTCTAGTGTGAAGCATTTGTTTCTACACAGTAAATGCCAGCATGTATTTTCTGCAGTTTTTTTTTCCTTTTGTGTTAGAATTTTTGCAGGCACAAAATTGCTAAAGCTAGATTCAGTTTATTGCAAATAGTAATGAAAAATAACTGGGCTTTGATCATTTTAATGAGATTTTTTCAACATTTGGAGCTCATTAGAACACCAGCCCATTTTCAAGCCCAGTCTTTGCAGCCTTCTTCTAGGAAACCAACCCTTATAGATAGCCAGACTGCAAATGCTTCTCTGGGTGTACTGCCTTGTCTCCTCAGCAGCCATACCTATCGAAGGTCTAGAAAAGAAGGTTCTTGACATAAAAATCCTTGGCACCGCTAAGTGATTCAAAATTCAAAAGACATGTTTTTGCCCTCGAAATAATTCTAAAGAAGATTCCTTACCATTTCCCTTGTTGCTATAGGGACTAAGGACTCTGGGCCTTTCCAACTGTCCTGAAGGTCTAACTGCCTAGATATATTGTTTTCCCCTATTCAAATGTGGGGTTCTTGAGAGGGAAGACTATCTTTCTTTTTTCTGTATCCCCAGCACTTATCATAATGCTTGGTAGGTATTAGCACTTCCTAAATGCTTTTTCATTCATTCATTTATTCAAATCGTCAATAATAACCTGAGTTAACAGCCAGCAAGGGCAAAAGACAGTACCACCTATGAAAAGGGGAGACATGAAGAGATAATGCCCATTGAATTTAATATGGTCACTTTTGGTGGGTTTCTAGATGGACTCACCATTGACAATCAAAGTGGGAGTCATAGGTCTGTTCCACCTCTAATTATCAAGCTATGAAATTCTCCTCTGTGATTATCTTTGTTCCTTCCATCTCTCCTACTCCCCTACTCTTTTTATCTCTCCTACTACAGTACTTCTCATTCTCATGATCCCATCTAGTTCTATGAATTCCTTCCTTGTTTTCTCATTTTATCATCTTTGTTCTGGTTTCTCTTCCCTCTCTTTATATTTTGGACCCCATTGCAATTCACTCTACTCTTTTCCTTCTAAAAAGTCATAAAATTTTAGAGCCTGAGTCCAACACAAATTCACATTACCTAAGATCATTTGGCCCTTCACTACTACACAGTTATCTTTATATTAATTTCTGATTTTTTCCTGTCACAGTCTCTTTCTTGGTTGCTTTCTGGATGCACTCCAATTTCTTAATGACCTTTTAAAAATGTATTATTGAGTTCACCTGGACAAAAACAGAAAATTGAAAGAATATTGCAGGAAACAAATCACAAGCCCAGCACAAAAGCATGGCACACTAGTGATGGGAAATTTCAATTATACATCTGTTGAAGTTTTCTCTGTCCCAAAAATACATCTGCTAATAACTTCTTGACTTTCTTTAACGTTAATTTTATTCTTCAAAAGGTGAAGGAAAAAACAGAAGTTCTGGACCTGATTCTCATTAACAGGAAGTAACTGGTATCTGGGTTGAAAATAATGGGAAACTTAGAGGAGGGTAGGGTAATGGTATGATGCCCTCTTAAAGTTTATGAAAGAGAATAAAAAGACAGGAATAGTATGGCATGCATCCTAACATTTGAGTAGGACAGATTCTAAAGCATCTCATGGACTAAAATTCTGCAAAGAAGAGCAATCCAGGGGGGGTACAAGGACTCACAAGAATCAGATTCTGAATGTACAAAGTGAAAGGATTGTCCTGAGGAATAATGAAGCATAAGTAGCACATGAATAAGAACGAGGAGGACAGATTGTGAGGGTGCTTCTGGGCCAAGATTCAACAATACTGGGAAAGGAAACTGGAATGAAATAAGCATCTATTAAATACTGACTATGTGCCAGGCACTGTTCTAAGCTCTTTACAAATATTATCTAATTTAATCTGGAGATAGGAGAAGGAGGCAAAAGACACAGGTATACCTCATGGCCTATGGTTGGTCAAGCAAGGGAAGGAAAGCAATAAAAGTAATGATATAATGAATGGATCAAAATCATAGAGGGCAAGTTACTTAACCCCAATTGCCTAAAAAAAAAAAAAAAGAAATGCTTAGTTAATTCAGCATACACATTTTTAAAACCTAGAAAACAAAAATGATGCCCCAAGTAAGTCAAAGACAAAAATAAGTTTCAATATGCACCTACATTTTCATAGTAACATTCTTTATGGTATAAAACAACTGGAAGAAAAAAAAAGTTTCTCCAAGGGGAATAAATTTTTTAAAAGTATGCTATGAATATAATGGAATGCTGTATAGAAATTACAAATATGAAGAATTCAAGAAAACATGGGAACATTTGTATGAATTGATGCATAGAAAAATAAACAGAACTAAAAGACAGATCTATGTGCATGTATGTATATTAAGAGTGGGTGTGGAAGAAAGGGAGGAAAGGACCAATGGAAAGCAGAAAGGAGAACTAAAAGGAAGCTGAATTCTGAAAATCTGAAGAAGAAAAATATAATGGTAGTCCTGGAGAAATAGTAATAAAACATATTTCCCTTGTCAGAGGAAGGCAGCAAAAGCCTACTAAAGTTTATAAATGGTCAGATGCAGTTGCTGCTTCAGATGTTTTGCTTAATTGTTTTTCTTTGTTACAAGTATTCAGTGTGGTAAAGGAAAGGTTATTTGGCAGAAATGACTGTGTTATAAACATTAGAAATCAAGAAGTACGTGGACATTTTTACACCAATATATTTGTAAAACTATAAGATTAACAAATTAACCTGAGAAGCACAAAAGATGAAATAATAAAAGAAAAAGACAATATATACAAATAACAATAATGATTACTAAACTAATAAACAAGAAAAACATTTTGAAACAAAATTTTGAAAAACAAAATCAATAAATATTAACTAAATTGATCACAAAGAGAAGAAAATTGCATTACAAAAATAAATTAATCAGAAAAAATTCACAAGTATTATTCTAATATGCATGATTATGTGCCCTCACAACTAAGAATTTCAAAGTGCATAATTATCTACATAAATATAAAATACTTCAGGTAATAAAATAAAATCTTAAATCAATCTCAAAAGAAGTTGAGAAAACCGTAAATGAACTACTGAGGGTGAAAAACAGCTGGTTTAAATGGATTAGTAAATGACTTTTTATCAAATTTTTAAAGAACAATTAATAGTTGTTCTTTTTAAAAAAATGTTCTTAATGATGGAGAAAGGAAGTGCTCTTCCAAATTCTTTTTTTGAAACCAGTATGGTCCTGTACATGAAACAAGGAGGAAATAATATAGTGAAAGAGAATTTTAAACCAGCTCTATTCAAAAATATACAAATATTCAAATAGATCTCTAGGTGTATAGATATGGAAATTTCCTCCATCAATATAGATCACAATTCATCCATGTCTGTGTGACTCTTATTTATTTCCTGCCAAAATTTTGCCACAAGGGGTCCATCCAGTGAGTGAATAGCCATTCTTATTTTCTCCTGACATTACAAGGGTAGTACCAATGGATGACTCAAACTGTCCACCTATCATCCCCTTTTCTTGACGTATGACTAGCCCATCTTTTCTTCCTATTATACAATTATTTGATGACATATTTTGCCCCTCTAATTCTTCAGAGTACCTTGTTGGTTTTATGTTGTAGCCTGCTCGCAATAACCAAGTGACTTTCTATTGTGTTCTGTGTGATATTCATATTTACTTCTTTAGAAGTATTAGTATTCGATGTCTCTTCTACAGCCATTCCAGTAAAATATTAACAATGAAAAATGGGTCTTTGCTTTAAGAAAGGTTGGAGTCAGTGAAAGAGTTTTGACATTTACCCGCTCTTTCTCCTGTTCAACTCCAGACCCAGTTCATTGTCTTTTTTTCTTTACTTTTTTTTTCCCAGATAGACACACTGTGGGCAAAATCAAGTTGAAATATGGGCAACAGACTTTCTTCATCAACTTATCTTTCTTACATGAATGGATAACCAACCTTCCCTGTGTGATAAGAAATCTCTATGTAATCCGCATATTGTCATCTGCAAACCTCACCATCCACTGGTACTCCCTCTTCAACTAGAGCTCATTCTTTACAGTAGAAAATGCCTCTAGCAAGCTTACATTTCCATATTTTATGCTTCTTTTACTGATATCTAAGATCAGTGGGTCATTAAACTGGTTTATTTCTGCTATTATATCTTCCAAGGAATCTTTAATAATCTTGATGTATGGATGGGAAACATTTTAGTGTATGGGGGTATGCAAGGAAGTATTTTGTTCTACTAATTCAAAATGCTTTTGCCATGAATAATAAGCATAATGGGATCTTGAATTATCTAAATTTTATAGCTAACTGTGAAGTACATAAAAATGTAATCCATTGCTGAATATCACTTATAACAGCCTGCTTGATCTCTCCTAATATCCTGATCAAGTTTGTCTTCTATTCATATTGAATGAGTTATAAGTATTGGCAGTTATTAATGCCCTCCCACTCACATTTTAGTAGTAATTAGTTCCAAGATTTTTTTCCACAACTTTTGCTCTTTTCCTCCTTTATATATTCTGATTACTTCATACCATCACAACTGTGTTCATTCCATCACAGATCCCCTTCTATATACTTGCTCGAATTCAACAGCTTTTCCCATCATGGTTCTATTTAGTGCCATTATACTCACCTCTATAATAACATGAAGGAATATGATGGTAGGGAGCAAATTCAGTGGTTCCCCTTGTGTTCATGAAGGAAACAGTTTGTTAAATGCTTGAGAAGGGGTAAAACATTTTCCATTTTCCTTCTGTTAATAATCATTTCATTTTCATTCTCAAATGACTTTGAGGTGACTTGCTTATTTAGTGACTGCAATACATTCAATACTAAATATTGATGAAAATTTTTTTAAATATCAAAGAGTTAAAAAAGAGCAAAAAAAATTAAAAAATAAAAAATATCAATAGCAAAAAGTATAGCGATATGTATAGAAAATGATTCATTTGATAAAGTTGGATTTATTCTGGGTCACAATGACAAGTCAGTGTTAGGAAAATAAGTAGTATAATTCATCATATCATTAATAAGACTACGTGATTACATCAATAAATGTCAAAACACTCTTTGGTAAAATACACCACTCATTTACACTAAAATCCCCTAGAGAGCATATGAATGTCAGGGACTTTTATTAACATGGTTTCCCTTAACACTGAATACAAGCCCTACTTTCTGTGGTTTTAAGTCTGGGTGATTGAGGGAATGTTGATACCATCAACAAAATTAAGAAAGCAACCCTAGTGACCATTGAGGTTGTAGGAAATATCCAGCAATACTCAACCCTACTCCTCTCTAACCTTCACCCCAGCCACCCTCTGGGATATCTACTGATATCTTACATCTCCAGCAATCAGGTCCTCAGACCAATACCTGAAACAAAATCTGATAGCATGTCCCTTATAAATCCTCCAAATCCTAGACATCATACTCATGAAAGAATTTTGTATATGCATTATGACTAAGGGAAGTACACTATTGTGCATATACCAGAAAGAGAAAGATAGTCTCTAAAGCAAATTCCTCATTCTTATTTTTCTAGAATCATTTTTTTTTTTAGGCCTCACTACTACCTGTCTAGTTCCCACTTGGCCTTAGTCTCATTGCTTGTTTTTCATGAAAAAAAAAAACTGGAGTTCCCACAGTCAAATAATTTAAAATTTTATAAAGACACCAAATCATTATTTTCACCAGCATCTTCACATTGATAATATTTTTAAACTATCACATAGCCAAAGCACAGCTTTATTTTTTTGGGGGGGGAGGTTTCATTAAAAAGCTGAGTCCCTGATTTTTTTTCTTATTATTAGTGAGCCAGGGCATTGCTTCATATTATTGTTAATAGTTTGTAATTCTTCTTTAAAAATTGTATTCTGGGAGAAGCCAAGATGGCAGCGTGAAGTGAGCATTTTTTGACAAGCTGTCCAAACATACCCCTGTAAACAACTTTTAAAAGTGCATCAAACAGAATTCTGAGTAGGAAAACCAGGAGAAAGTCACAGTGACTTATGTTTCTAGCACAGTGCACTCTAGCAAGAAAGAGATCTCTGCAGACAATGATATATGGGCTGTTCAGGAGCATACATCAACAGAAGTGGCCCATGCTGTGAGCCTTGAAGGTGGAAGCAGCACTGGAGACATCACTGGAAGTGCAGAGTACTCAGGGATGATAAGGTGACTAAACATCTGGTCAGAAAGAGATTCCAGGAGATCCCTATGCTAGTACAGGATGTAGGATCTGATGCCATTTGGCAATTCCATCTCTCATTATACAGTTCTAGAGCAGGGAAAAGCAGTTGTATTTTACAAGGGACCAGAGTCCCTATCTGGATAAGGACCAGGGTGAAAACTAGGAAGGCAATGAGCAGACCTATCTCCCAACCACAACACTTTGGAAACACTGAAGAGTTCAGATATTCACTGACCTGATAAAAGACAGAAACTTAGGCCAAATATCCACCCCCACCTGCAAAGTAGAGTCCCTAGTCAAGAAATAGGCTGGAAAAGTGAGCAAAAAAAAAAAGAACCTGACCATTAAAAGCTATTAGTTAATAGGGAAGCTCATGAAACAAACTCAGAAAAAGACAATGACCTGACATCTATAAGCAAATCCTGGGGGCGGAAATATAGATTGGATGTAAACCCAACAAGAATTCCTAAAAGAGCTAAGGAAAGAGATAAAAAGAGCAAGAAAGTGATTTTTAAAATGAAATGAGTGGCAGAGGAAAAAATTGAGGGAAATGAAAGCAATACAAGAAACTTATAAAAAGAGGAATAATATCTATTTTTTTAAAAGCACAAAAATGCTGCGGAAAAAATGACTACTTAAGAATCAGAATGAATCAAATGGTAAAAGAGGTTTACAAAAATCTAAGTGAAGGAAATAATGCCTTAAAAATTTGAATTGGTCAAGTGGAAACTAATGATTTCATGAGATATCAAGAAACACTTATACAGAGTCAAAAGATTAAAAAAGTAGAAGAAAATGTGAAATATCTCATAGGAAAGACAACTGATCTGAAAAATATGGCAAGGAGAGATAATTTAAAAATTAATGGACTGCACAAAAAACGTCATCAAAAAAATAACCTAGACACAATATTTCAAGAAACTGAAAAGGATAATTTCCCATATTTCACAGAACTAGAGGACAAAGTAGGAATTGAAATTATCTACTAATCACCTGTTTAAAAAGATCCCAAAATGAAACTCCCAAGAATATCATAGCCAAATTCCAGAACTCCAAGGACAAAGAGAAAATACTGTAAAATCCAGAAATAAATAATTCAAATATGATGGAGCTACAATAAGATCACATTAGATTTAGCAGCTACAACTATAAAGGAGTGCAGGACTTAGAATCTAATATTCCAGAAGTCAAGGGAGCTTGGATTACTACCAAGAATAACCTTCCAAGCAAAAATAAGTAAATAATCCTACAGGAGAAAAGCAATTATTTAATGAAATAGAGGACATTCAAGCATTACTGATAAAATAAAAAACAGAGCTGACTAGAAAATATAATATTCAAACACAAGACTCAAAAGAAGCATAAAAAGGTAAACATGAGTGAGAAATCATAATGGATATAATACTGTTAAACCATTTATATTTCTAAATGATAAAATGACACATGTAACTCCTAATAGATTTATCATAATTAAGACAGTTAGAAGAAGCCTATATTGGCAGAGGACAAAAATGTGAATCTATTATGCTGGGATGATCTGAAAATAAAAATGGAATGGTAATAAAGAGGGATGTACTGGGAGAAGGTGGAAGGGACAGGAAAAATGAGGAAAATTATCTCATATAAAAGAGGCATGGGAAGAAGATGTTTTACAATGGAGGGAGAAATGGGGCGGTGGCAATGCTTAAAACTCAGAATTAGAAAGGGAAGGAAATAAAAGAAAGAAGAAGGAGTGATAAAAGGAAGGACTGAATAAGGGCTACAGTAGTCAAAAGCAAAAGAGACTTTTGAGGAAAGGACAGGATAAAGGAAAAGAAGTTTAAGTAGAAGAGAATAGAATAAAGGAAAATACATGGTTAGCAATCATAATTATGAATATGGATTGGATTAATCCACTCATAAAATGGAAGAAGATAGCAGGATGGATTTGAAACCAGAATCCAACAAGTATGCTGTTTACAAGAGACGTACTTGAAACAGACACATACAGAGTTATAATAAGGGGTTGGAGCAGAATATATTATGTTTTAGCTGAAATTTTAAAAAAAAAAAGCAGGGGCAGCAATCATGATCTCAGACAAAAGTAAAAATTAAGAGATATTGAGGGAAACTTCTTGTTGCTTGGTCAGGTCTGATTCTACATGACTCTGTGGACTTTGTCCTTGATGATTTCTTGGCAATGATACTAGAATGGTTTGCCATTTCCTTCCCCAGCATATCCCCATTTTACATATGAGAAACTGAATCAAAAAGGAGTTAAGTGACTTGCCTAGCATCACATGGCTAGCAAGTGTCCAAGGTCAGATCTGAACTCAGATCTTCCTAACTTCAACTTCTTGCCCCATCCATTGCAGCAACTAGCCACCATAATCAGGGAAATTATATTTTGCTAAAAGGTACCATAAGCAATGAGTTAATATCAATATATGCATATGTGCACCAAATGGCATAGCATCCAAATTCTTGAAGGAAAATTAAATGATTTTCAAGAAGAAATAGAAAGTAAAACATACTAGTTGGGGACTTCAATTTACCCCCTCTCAGACACAGAAAAATCTAATGAAATGAGAAGAAATTTAAGAAGACGAATAGAATTTTATAAATGCTAGATATAATAGACCTCTGGAAAATAATGAATTGTGAATAGAAAGAGTATATCTTTTTCTTACCTAGAATTTTATTTGAAATTTTGGCATCAATATTCATTAGGGAAATTGATTCTAGCTAGTAAATTATAGCATTATATCACAAAGATCATACATCACAATCAGGCTAGATTTATACCAGAAATGTAGTTTTGGGTCAATATTAGTAAAACTATAAGCATAATTGACCATGTCAATAATGAAAAACAACAAAAATCATATGATTACATCAATGAATGCAGGAATATCTGTTCCTATTAAAAAAAAACTGGAAAGCATGGGAATAAATCAAGCTTTTAAAAATGATAAGTAATATCTATTTAAAACCAAGAGCAAGCATTACATGTAATGGTGAGAAACTGAAAATCTTTCCCATAATATCAAGGTAAAGTAAGGATATCCATTATCACTATTATTGTTCAATATTGTGCTAGAAATGCTAGCCATAGCAATAGGACAAGAAAAAGAAATTGGATGAATTAGAATAGCAATGAGGAAAAAAAGCTATCACTCTTTGCAGATAATATGATAGCGTACTTGGAGAGTCCTAGAAAATCAACTTAAAAAAAGTTGAAACAATCAAAACTTTAACAAAATGGCAGAACACAAAATAAAGCCACAAAAATAATTAGTATTTCCATATATTACAAACAAAACCCAGGAGGAAGGGATAGAAACAGAAATTTCATTTAAAATAACTGCAATAGCATAAAATATTTGGGAGTCTACTTGCAAATATATACACAGGAATGATATGAAGACAAGTACAAAAACATTCTTCATGTAAATAAAGATAAAAATAATTAAAGAACTATCCATTGTTCATGAGTAGGTCAAGAAAATATAATAAAAATGACAATAATTCCTAAATTAATTTAGTTATTCAGTGCTATGCCAATCAAATTACCAAATAATTACTTTATAACACTAGAAAAAAAAAATTCGTCTAGAGGAACAAAAGGTCAAGAATGTCAAAGGGAATAGTGAAATATGAAGGAAGAGAACACAGCAATTCTAAATCACAAATTATATTTCAAAGCAATAATCATCAAAAGAATTTGATATTGGATTGAAAATAGAGTGGTTAATCAATGGAATAGATTTATATGCACAATATACATAAGCAAATGAGCACAGTAACCTCATGTTTGAAAAACTCAAAGATCCCAGATATTGGGGCAAGAACTCACTATTTGACAAAAACTGCTGAGAAAACTGCTAGTCTGGCAGAATCTAGATATAAACTAACATCTCACACCATAAAAGGTCAAAATTGGTACATGATGTAAAAAGATAAAATGATACCATAAGCAAATTAAGGGAGCATGGAAGAAATTACCTGTCAGATCTATGGTTAGGAGAAGAATTCATGACCAAACAAGAGATACAAAAGTTCACAGAAGGCAAAAATGGATAATTCTCATTATATAAAATTAAAATGTTTTTGCACAAACAAAACTAACATAGCCAAAATTAGAAGAAGAGTAAGAAATTGGGGGAGGGAGATTTCATAGGAAATTTCTCTGATAAAAGTCTCATTTCTAAAATATAGGGAACTGAGCCTTCCTCAATTGCCATTGGCATTGCCTCAATGCCATTCCTCAATTGATAAATGCTTAAAAAATACGAGTAGGTGGTTTTCCAATGAAGAAATTAAAACTAGCAATAGTCATAGGAAAAAATAATCTAAATCACTAATAATTACAGAAATTCAAACTACAACAACTCTGAGGTACCACCTCGAACCCATCAAATTGGCTAAGATAACAGAAAAACAAAATGACAGGGAGGGGATAAGAAAAAATAAGTGCACTAATGCACTGTTGGTATAGCTGTGAACTGGATATCCATTCTGGATAACATTTTAGAACTATGTCCAAAGAGCCATAAAACAGTGCATACCTTTTGAACCAGCAATGCCACTACTAAGTCTGTATTTCAAAAAGGAAAAAGAAAATGATCCATATATACCAAGATCAGACTTGGATGATGTGTTGGTTAGTTTTCATAGTCTGTTTCTTCTCCTTTTCTATTTATTTTTTTTTATAAAGGATAATGCTTTTGGAAGGGAAGTGAAAAGGATATACTAGAAAATGTAGGTATAAAAAATAAAACATTAATAATAAATTTTAAAATCCTGTGTTGAGTTTGATAACAAGCACTCACTGGAATAATTTTTTGTAAAGTTCCTTTAAAGATCAAAATTCTCTGAAATCCAACTCAATTAAACATTTAAAATTATGGGATTTAGAATGAGAATTCTGGAATTTGAATCTTGGTTATGGTCCTTGTTACCCCTAGACAAGTCACTATCCCTTTCTAGGTCACAGTTTCATCTGTAAACTGAATTGAGACTATATAATCTTCAATTTCCCTTCTAAACCTATGAGTCTATAGTCTTATTATCTTAAGTATAATACTCAGTATGAAAGAGTCAAAGATTAAACATCCCTGCCCTAATGGACACCAAAGATGAATAAGCAGCCCTGAAATGAGAACTGCGAAGACAGCATCTATATAATTTTACAACTCTTTTGATATGGATAGTGAAGAAAATCAAATTGTCAAAGATGACTTCACCTTTTTTGAGTCTGAGTGAGTGAGATAATACTGCCCTTGAAAGAAGCAGGTAAGCTGGGAGAAGGAAAAGGCTTGGTTTTGGGGAGGAGGATCATACAGGGAGATACTGAGTTCAGTTTTTCGAAAGTATTTCATTTGAGATGCTAAAAGAAGATTCAGGGGAGAATTACAGTAGGCTGTTGAAAATATGGGATTGGAACCAAATAGGCAGGTATCACCTACATAGAGCTACTTGAAGCTCTGGCAGTGAATGAGGTCACTAAGTGAAAACTGAAAGAGGTTTGAGTCAAAAGATAAAAGCCTTGAAAACAGAGCCTTAAGCTATGCACATATTTACAGGGCAGGAAAAGGATTTAGCGATAAGAAAAGATAGGAAATGGTCCTGGAAGAGAAAGCTCTGTCACAGAATCCAAGGGAGGAGAGAATCTCAACAGGACAAAAAGAAATAAGACAATGCTAAAACTCCTGATTACTATTGCCTTGTCAACTTAGTGGTACTTTAAAATATAAAAAGAAAACATTCATGCTAATAATTTCATCTTTTATTTTCTATTTCATTCTATTTGCTCAGCCAAAATGAACCACATAGCTTCATTTAGTGTATGATAATTAATGTCACTCTCCAGTTCTCATGCTTTTACAGTGTTCATTTTAATCCTGCTTCATTTCTGAAAGCATTGAACCTGTTGGTGTTTGATTGATAACCAGAGAGAGTAGACATAATGTCTTCATTAAGTTATTAGAAAGTTGAGAAAGCTTTGCAATACTTAGTTCTCCCAAAGACCCTTCACTGACATGCCAATTTAATGTCACCATCATAATAAAGTTTTTGATACAAATGTGAGTGTCATGCTCTAGCTGAAAAGTGTTGCTGCTTTGTGAATTAGCCTTTACTTTTCAGTCTCATCTACAAATGAGAACAGGCAAGAAAAACAAATAAATTAAACAATGGTGCAAGTTGAAAAATAAAGTTTTCATTATTACTGGCAAAGAATTTTCTCTTCACTTAAGGGGAAAAGAGTAGTAAAATGGATTCAATGCCTCTGAATGGGAAAGGACTGCACTGTGGTTGATGCTAGATAAAAAAAAAAAGAAATCAAAGTAAGACAGCAGTGTTAGATTTTCAATGGCACCAGAAAATGGTTGTTTCTTTAGGATGAAATTAGGCAAATGTTTTTCCTACATTATATAGGGGAGAAGAATATAACTAACTCTTTGCAAATCTGCTTTAATTTTCATGTATTATTAATCTAGTCTATTCTTCCTTTCATGCCAAACAGAACACAAACAAAACTCCCTCTTGGGCACAGAGAGCCCTCTCCTTGTTTATGTCTTGGACCTATGACCATTTAGGATCCTAGTGAATTATAATTTTTTTTTGGTTGGGGGGGGTTTAAATTTATTTATTTGTTTTTAGTTTTCAACACTCACTTCCACAATATTTTGAGTTCCAAATTTTCTCCCCATCTCATCCCTCCCCCCACCCCAAAATGTCATGCATTCTGAATACCCCTTCCCCTAATCTGCTCTCCCTTCTATTGCCCCCACCTTCTATTATCCCCTTCCCCCTCAATTTTCCTATAGGGCAGGATAGATTTCTATACCCCATTGCCTGTATATCTTATTTCCCAGTTGCATGTGAAAACAATTTTTTTTAACATTTGTTTTTAAAACTTTGGGTTCCAAATTTTCTCCCTTTCTCCCTCCCCACCTACCCTCATTGAGAAGGCAAGCAATTTGATACAGGTTATACATGTGTAATCATGCAAAACACTTCCATAGTGGTCATGCTGTGGAAAACTAATGATATTTCCCTTCATCCTATCATGCCCTTTATTTATTCTATTCTCTCTTTTGAACCTGTCACTCCTCAAAAGTGTTTGCTTCTGATTACTCCCTACCCCAATCTGTCCTCCCCTCTATCATCACCCTGCTCTCTTGTCCCCTTCTCCCCCTATTTTCATGTAGGGTAAGACAGATTTCCATACCCAATTGAATGTGTATATTATTCCCTCCTTAAGCCAAATCTGATGAGAATAAGATTCACTCATTCCCTTTCACCTTCTCCCATTTTCCCTCCACTATAAAAGCCTTTTCTTGTCTGTTTTATGTGAGATAATTTGCCCCATTCTACCTTTCCCTTTCTCCTTCTCCCACTATAATCCTGTATCATCCCCTAATTTTATTCTCACCCTGTGCCATCTATTTATCTATCAACCTCTCAATCTGTCTATCTATCTATCTATCTATCTATCTATCTATCTATCTATCTATCTGTCTGTCTGTCTGTCTGTCTGTCTGTCTATTCATACGTACATGTAATTTTTCCCTCCAACTACCCTGATACTGACAAAGGTCTCATGAGTTACAAATATCATCTTTCCATGCAGGAATGTAAACAGCTCAACTTTAATAAGTCCCTTATGATTTCTCTTTCCTGTTTACCTCTTCATGTTTCTTTTGAGTCTTCTATGTGAAAGTCAAATTTTCTTTTCAGCTCTGGTCTTTTCATCAAGAATGCTTGAAAGTCCTCTATTTCACTGAATATCCATTTTTTTCCCCTGTATGATTATATTCAGTTTTGCTGGGTAGGTGATTCTTGATTGTAATCCTATCTTGTTTGCCCTCCAGTCCCTCAATGTAGAGGCTGCTAAATCCTGTGTTATCCTGATTGTGTTTCCACAATACTTGAATTGTTTCTTTCTGGCTGCTTGCAATATTTTCTTCTTTACCTGGGAAGTCTGGACTTCGGCTACAATATTCCTAGGAGTTTTCCTTTGGGGATCTCTTCAGGTGGTGACTGGTGGATTCTTTCCATTTCTATTTTACCCTCTGGTTCTAGAATATCAGGGCAATTTTCCTTGATAATTTCTTGAAAGATGATGTCTAGGCTCTTTTTTTGATTATGACTTTCAGATAGTCCAATAATTCTTCAGTTATCTCTCATGGATCTATTTTCCAGGTCAGTTGTTTTTCCAATGAAATATTTCACATTGTCTTCTATTTTTTCATTCTTTTGGTTTTGTTTTACAATTTCTTGATTTCTCATAATGTCACTAGCTTCTAATTGCTCCATTCTAATTGTTAAGGAAGTATTTTCTTCAGTGACCTTTTGGACTTCCTTTTCCATTTGGCCAATTTTGCTTTTTAAGGTATTCTTCCCCTCATTGGCTTTTTAGACTTCTTATGCCATTGGGGTTAGGTTATTTTTTAAGGTATTACTTTCTTCAGTATTTTTTTGGGTCTCTTTTAGCAAGCTGTTGACTTGGTTTTTTTTCCATGATTTTCCTGCATCACTGTCGTTTCTCTTCCCAGTTTTACCTCTACTTCTCTTACTTGTTTCTCAAAATCCTTTTTGAGCTCTCCCATGGCCTGGGACTGATTCATATTTTTCTTGGAGGCTTTGGATGTAAGAGCTTTGACTTTTTTGTCTTCTTCTGGTTGTATGTTTTGATCTTCTTTGTCAGCAAAGAAAGATTCTATGGTCTGACTTTTTTTGCACCTTTGTTTGCTCCTGATGCCAGCCAATTACTTGAGTTTTAAAATCTTTGTTAAGATAGCGGTTCATTGAGGCCTGTTTTTCCTATGTGCCTATGCCAAGCTCCATTCCTCTCCCAGCCAGGTGTGATAGACCTTTCTAATCACCCATCCAGGTTGTCTTGGGCTGGAAATTTGTTTCACTCTGTCTTTTTGTGGGTTCTGCTGCCCTAGAATTTGTTTAGAGCCTTTTTTTTTGTAGGTATTTGCAGGTGTTTGGAGGAGAGGTCAAGAAAGCCACTGCTTTCATCAATGATATTCTTCAAAGGTATCTTTATTAATACCAGTTATATTAGATAAGAGGAATGGGCTGAATGGCCAAAGAGAGAAGGGGAGAGTTGTTTGTATTGCATCTCTATACCATCTGGCAAATCAATCATTCCAGCTGTAGTATCTGGAATTCCCCGACTTAGGGAACTCTGTACTTCCCTCCAAAACAGAGCGGTAAGTTCAATGCTAAAGGAAGAGGTCAAGGAACTCCAGATTTATTATAGGTAGTAGTTTAATCAATTGGATACTTACCTTGGGGCAGTATGATGGATCCCTGCCAAGAATTTTATAGTTAACTGTCTGGGGCAGCGGCCAGACCACAGGTTAGATCCCTGCAAAGACCCCAGGAAAGTCCAGTGGTAATAACAGAAATCAAACAAAGGGAAGTGGAGCCATAGAATATATCACCACTGATTGGTGGATATTTTGGGTTTCTGCTTAGTAATGAGCTCATTTCCAAGCTTAGGCATTAAGCTAATATTGATGGGTAAATGCCCAAACACAAGATTGTATACTGATCCTATACTGGTCATGAACTGGTCACTATGTTCATGTTATGACTTTCATTGGTCACAGTATCTCAGTTACGACTCAGTGTCTGAACTATGATTTTAACAAGTTATGGTATCCAGGCTTCTACTTCTTGCAGAGTTTAAGTTTATGGCTTTTACTTCTTACTCTTACATCTTATAATTTTTTATGGCTGTTGTTAAATATTTATCAGCATAACCTTGGATAAAATAACACCTTAGAATTTTTAAAAATTGCACTAGGGATTCACTACTAGTTACATGACATAGTGAATTAGCATATGCTTTCAAGTGAACATTTATAGTTTTCATTTCTTCTTAATTATTTGTTTATGTTACTTGACTACTTATCTATTGGGGAATGACTCTTGTTGCATATTTGCATCAATTACCCACTTTTTTTATTTCTGATTTCTACCAGTGATATATGAAACAAAGGTGGTTTTTTTTTCTGCATTTCAGTTCATTTTCAAATTTTGACTTTCGTTGGTTTTATTTGTGTAAAAGCTTTTTCTCTTTGGTGTAGTCAATACTGTCTAAGTTATGTTTTATGTTAACTTCTACCCCCTGCATGAGTGAATGAATGAATAAATGAAATCATTAAGCATTTACTATGTGCCACCCACTGTGCCAAGGAATAATTATCAAAACTATGTGGTACTGGCTAAGAAATAGAAAGCTAGATCAATGGAACAGAATAGACATACAATTTGCAGCAGTAAATGAAAATGGTAAATTTACATTTGACTAATGTAAAGACTTAAGTTTTGGGGATAAGAATTCTTTTTTTTTTGGTAAAAATTGTTGAGAAAACTGGAAAACAGTCTGGCAGAAACTTGACATAGGCCAATATCTTACACCATTTATCAAGATAAGGTCAAAATGGATACATGACCTAGATATAAAAAGAGGTATTACAAGATAATTTGAAGAATATGGAACATATTACCTATCAGACTTATGGATAAGTGAACAATTCATGAACAAGAGGTAGAGACCAATGTGAGGGTAAAATGGATAATTTTGATAACATTAAATTTAAAAAATATCATACAAATAAAACAAATTTAGCCAATATCAGAAAGAAAGCAGGAAATTTTGGGGAAATCACAGACAGTTTCTTAGATAAATGTCTCATATCTCAAATGTATAAAGAACTTCGTCGAATATATAAGAATATGAGTCATTCCCCAATTGATAAATGGTCAAAGGATATTAACAGGCAGTTTTCAGATGAAGAAATCAAAACAATTTATAGTTACATGAAAAAATGTTCTGAATCATTATTGATTAGAGAAATGCAGATTAAAACAACCTTGAGATATCATTTTACAACTATCAGATGGCTAAAATGATTGAAGGGGCAAGTGGCAAATGTTGGAAGGGATATGGAAAAACTGGGACACATTCACTGTTGGCAGAACTGTGAACAGATCCAACCATTTTAGAGAGCAATCTGGAATTATGATCAGTACTGGCTATTTCCCAAGATGATTAGGGGAAAGGGAAAAGTACTAATATGTTCTAAAACATTTATAGGAACTCCCTTTGTGGTGGCAAAGAACTGGAAATCGTGACAATGCCAATCAATTAGGGAATAGCTAAACAAGTTGTTGTTTATGACTGTGATAGAATACTACTATGCTATAAGAAATAATGAATTTGATGATCTTAGAAAAAGATGGATAGGGGAGGTGGAGTAAAAGCAGTGACTTGCTCCAAATACCTGAAAAAAATGGCTCTAAACAAATTCTAGAGAAGCAAAACACACAAAAAGACTGAGTGAAACAAATTTCCAGCCCAAGACAACCTGGATGGTTGATTGGAAAAGTTCTATTGTGCCACCGGGCTGGGAGAGGAACACAGTTCAGCATGGGTGTGCAGGCAAAAACCAGACTTCAGCAAACCTGGAGCAGCCCTCAGGGGACTGAATCAAGGGGATCTGTGGCAGTTTCCAGACTTTCATTCTATACTATCTTCTCCTTCTCCTCCTTCCCCTTCTTCTTCTCCTTCTTTTTCTTTTCTTCTGCTTCTGCTTCTGCTTCTGCTTCTTCTTGGTAACGTATGACCTTTTATGTTAGGCTGCATGTCCATTTTGAGCTAATTGTTGCAAATAGTATTTCTATTGGTCTATTTCTATTTTCTGCCAAACTGTTTTCTTGGTTTACAAGCCATTGTTATTTGGGAATTTTTATTATCTTTGTTTATTTGATAGAGATAAAATTCCTTAATCAATACAGAACAGTACCCCTTTATAACAACTTAGCGTCTTAGAGAGTTTCATGGGTTACTGAGTTAGATGGGTTAAATTACTTGCCCAGCATCACATAGCTAGTATGTGTCAAGGGCAGGGCTTAAATCCAGGTCTTTTGGACTTTTGGAACTTAAGTCTGGATTTAATTATAATGCCAATTGTTTTTTTTTTTGGTGAGGCAATTGAGGTTAAATGACTTGCCCAGGGTCACACAGCTAGTAAGTGCCAATTGTTTTTTAAAGTTAAATGATCCTCACATCTATGGTATGAATTCCATTTGCTAAAATTGAATTATTTTCTGTGTGTATCTCTATAGTCTCATTGTGTAGATTTTCTTTAAAATTTTTGTATCAATTTCAATTATATTGGTCTATAATTTCTTTCTTTGCAGCTCCCTTTTGGGAATATCAAGACCATATTTGTCTCATAAAAGGAGTTTGGTACAGTGCTCTCTATCTCAATTTTTAAAAATAATTCTTTATAGCATAGTGCTGTCTTAATTACTCCAAACCTCAAGATAATTTGCATGTCTGGTGAAAGCCATCAGGAGGAAATGACAAGAATCAGAAAGACCAATAGAAATGGGTGTAAGTGTTGGTTTCTCAGACTCAAAGATTCAGTAAAGTTGCTGACAATGGTAGAGGTACAGGTGGAGGGATACAGTGCCTATTCTGAGAACAGTGAAACGCATCCACTCTAACAAACTGACATGAATTTTCAAAAGAAGTAAAGAAGAGCTGTCTGAGGAGATCTTTTTTGTGCTTGGCAGACTGTGGAAATAATAGATGACCTGGAAAATAGTTAACTTGCCCAGAAGTAGATTGGCCCTAGCCGTTTCCTTGGAAGAACCATAAGACTTTCCTGAGAAAGGGGAAGCAGATTGAAGTAGAGCAAGAGCAATAGATTAAGTAATTGAGTTCTTACCCAAAGCAGATAATTTAGACCAAACCAATAAATTGCTGGCTAAGCTCAGAGCTTTATGAGTGCAAGCTGGAAGAATTAGAAAAACAGTGGAAGATTTCTTAGATAAAGGAAATGAGGTCCTTATACAAGCCAAGGAGTTCCTATTTTAAGCTGGGAACTATATAAATAAGAACTAAAGATCAATGAATCACAGAATTGTTATATATGATATCAGCTATATAAGGCAGCCAGGTGATGCAGTGGATAGAGCATTGGAGGTGGAGTCAGGAAGAACTGAATTCTAATCCATCCTCAGACACTTACTAGCTCCATTACCCTGGACAAGTCACTAAACCCTGTTTGCCTGTTTCCTCATCTATGAAGTGGAGACAATAATAGCAGCTATCTCTCAGGGTTGTAGTAAGGATCAAATGAGATAATAATTTTTAAAGCACCTACCCTGGTGCTTGGCAAGTAGTAAGTGCTATATGTGTTAGGTAATATTATTATTATTGTTTAGAAGCAAACCTGGACCTTGACCTATACTGATAATGTGAGTCATGTGGACTATGAAGTCTATTGAATTCCTAGGAAATTTTTTTTTTCATTTTAGCTCTTTGCCTGCTTGCAGAATAATGTTATAATTATGGAATGACTATGCAGTTTCTTTTTTTCTTATTTTAACATTCTTTTTTTCTTCACATTTTGATTTCCATATTCTCTTTCTTTCTCCATCTCTCCCACCCCCGCCACATTGAGAAGGCAAACAATTTGACATAGGTTATACATAAGTAGTCATGCGAAACACATTTCCACATAAATCATTCTGTGAAAGAAAACAGACAAGAAAAATAAAGAAAGAAAAGAAAAGATATCTTTGACCTGCATTCAGTCTTTATCAGTTCTTTTTCTGGAGATGGACACCTTTCATCATAAGTCCTACAGAATTGTCTTGGATCATTGTATTGCTGAGAATAGCTAAATTAACTGTTGTGGATCATCATACAATATTGCTGTTACTATGTACAATGTTCTTCTGCATCTGCTCATTTCACTTTGCATCAGTTCATATAAATATTTCCATGTTTTTCTAAGATCATCCTGCTCGTCATTTCTTGAAGGATGATAGTATTCCATCACAATCATACAATTTGTTCAGCTATTCCTCAATTGATGGACTTCAACTCAATTTCTAATTGTTTGCCACAACTATCAACATTTTCACACACATAGGTCCTTTTCCTTTTTGTTTTTTATCTCTTAGGGATACAGACCTAGTAGTGGTATTGCTTGGTCAAAGGGTATGCATGGTTTTATAGCCCTTTGGCTATAGTTTCCAAATTGCTCTCCAAAATGACTGAATCAGTATAAAACTTCACCAATAGTACATTAGTGTTTTAATTTTTCCACATCCCCTCCAACATTTGACATTTTCCTTTTCTGTCATATTAGTCAATCTGACAGGTATGAGGTAGTTGCTCAGAGCTGTTTCAATTTGCATTTCTCTCATCAATAGTGATTTGGAGCATTTTATATGACTATAAATTGCTTTGATTACTTTGTCTGAAAACTGCCTGTTCATATCCTTTGACCATGAATCAATTGAAAAATAGCTCTTATTCCTATAAATTTTATTCAGTTTTTTATATGTTTGAGAAATGAAGTATTTATCATAGAAACTCATTTTTTTGCAGTAATGACTATCAACTATATATTTCCCTTCATCCTATTTTCCCCTGTTTATCCTACTCTCTCTCTCTCTCCTTTTATGTCCATTCTCAAAAGTGTTTTGCTTCTGCTTTTTACCTCCCCCAAACAGCCTCCCTTCTATCAGCTCCACCCTTCTTTATTGCCTTCTTTCCTGCATGGTAAGATAGATTTCTACACCCAGCTGAGTGTGTATTGCCTCTTTGAAGAAATTCTGATGAGAGTAAAGCTCACATGCTCTCCTCCCCACTTCCTCCATTTTCCCCTCCACTGTAAAAATCTCTTTCTGACCTCTTTTATGTCAGATAATTTATCCCATTCTACTTCTCTCTTTCCCCTTCTCTCAGTGAATTCTTATTTCTCATCCCTTAATTTTATTTTTTTTTAGATAATAATACCATCACATTCAACTCACACCTCTTCTTTCTGTCTATATCTACTCCTAACTGCTCTAATTACAAGAAAGTTTTTAGAACTTACAAATATCATTTTTCCATGTAGGAATATAAACAGTTTAACCATATCAAATGTCTTATGATTTATATTTCTTGATTTCCTTCTTATGCTTCATTTGCATCTTGCATTTGAAAATCAAATTTTCTTTTCAGCTCTGGTCTTTTCATAAGGAACGCTTGAAAGTCTTCTATTTCATTGAATATCCATTTTCCCCCTAAAGGAATATACTCAATTTTGCTGGACAGGTGATTCTTGGTTGTAATCCTAACCCTTTTGCCCTCTAGAAAATTATATTCTAAGCCCTCTAATCCTTTTATATAGAAGCTGCTACATTTTGTGTTAACCTGATTGTGTTTCCACAATACTTGAATTGTTTCTTTTTGGCTCCTTGATCTGGGAGGTCTGAAATTTGGCTATAATATTTCTGCGAGTTTTCATTTTGGCATTTCTTTCAAGAGATAACTGGTGGATTATTTCAATTTCTATTGTACTCTCTGATTGTAGAATATCAGGGCTGTTTTCTTTGATAATTTCTTGGAAAATGATGTCTAGGCTCTTTTTTTTATCATGATTTTCAGATAGTCCAATAGTTCTTCAACTATCTCTCCTGGATTTATTTTCCAAGTCAGTTGTTTTTCCAATGAGACATTTCATATTTTCTTCTTTTTTTTTCATTCTTTTGGTTTTGTTTTATTGTTCTTTGATGTCGCATAAAAACATTATCTTCCACTTGCCCAATTCTTACTTTTGTTGTGTTTTGTTTTGGTGAGGCAATGGAGGTTAAATGACTTGCCTAGGGTCACACAGCTAGTAAGTATCAAGTGTCTGAGGTTTGATTTGACTCAGGTCCTCCTGACTCCAAGGCTGGAACTCTATCCATTGTGCCATCTAGCTGCCCCACCCCCATTCTTACTTTTAAGGAATTATTTTTTTCAGTAAGGTTTTGTACCTCCTTTTCCATTTGGCCAATTCCATTTTTTAAGGAGTTCTTCTCTTCAGCGAATTGTTATATATCTTTTTCTTTTTGGCCAATTCTGCTTTTCAAGGCATTCTTCTCTTCATTGGATTTTTGTGCCTCTTTTACCATTTAATCTACTCTGCTTTTTAAGGTGGTTTTTTTTTCAGTATTTTTTATGCCTCCTTTACTAAGCTGGTGACTCTTTTTTCATGATTTTCTTTTATCACTCTCATTTCTCTTCCCAATATGTCCTCTTTCTCTCTTACTTAATTTTTAAAATCCTTTTTTGAGCTCTTCTATAGCCTGAGACCAATTCATATTTTTCCTTGAAGTTTTGGATGCAGGAATTTTGACTTTGTTGTCTTCTTCTGAGCATGTGTTTTGGGTTTCCTTGTCACCATAATAATTTTTTTTTTAGGCAATTGGGGTTAAGTGACTTGCCTAGGGTCATACAGCTAGTGAGTGTCAAGTGTTTGGTCTGAGGTCAGATTTGAACTCAGGTCCTCCTGATTTCAACATAGTAATTTTTTATGGTTAGAATTTCTTTGTTTGCTCATTTTCTAGCATATTTCTTGACTTTTAAGTCAATGCTAAAGTTGGGCTCTGCATCCCAAGTAGAATGACACTGTCCCAAGCTTCAGGTTTTTTGTGCAACTGTTTTCAGAGGTAATTCTGGAGACCTGTAAGTTTTTGATTCTTCCAAGGTGGCATTATCTAGAGAGGGGGGTGTTTACTACTCTCCTCTCCTGTACTATGAACTGATTAATGAGCTACCTCAAGCACTTTTTTCAATCTTGGAATAGTGACTAGGGTCCTTGTTTCCCTACTGTTACAAGCTCTGCTGTGCTAGTATTCCTCCTCACACTGGGACTAAGACCCAGGACTGCAACCCAGACCCAAGAATAGGCAACGCAACAGAGTCCTGCCCCTGGTGCCAGCCAAGGGACCCCAGTAAATTTCATTCTGAACCATTTTCTGATCCCCCTTACCATCTGTGGACTGAGAGGTCTGGAAACCACCACTGCTGCCACTGATTCAGTCGCCTAAGGTCTGCTAGTTTTCTGAGGCCCAGTCTGTACTGGCCCAGTCTGCACTGGACTGGGTTCCTCTCTCATCCTGGTGCAACAGACCTTTCCTGCCAACCTTCTATATTGCCTCAGGCTAGAAAATTGTTTCACTCTGTCTTTTTGTGGATTCTACTGCTCTAGAATTTATATAAATTCATTATTTAAAGGTATCTGAAGGGATTGGGGAGAGCTCAGGTGAGTCCCTGTCACCTCTCAACCATGCAGTTTCTTAGGAACAATTAATAGAAATGTTTGTCACATTTCTACCTAGCAAGCTCTCTTCTTTTACAGAAACCCGGGGTTGTGCAGTAAGTCTCAACTGACTATACAAGTCCCTGGGGAAGTTGATGTGAATTGGTAGACACATACACACATATGTATATTGTGTATGTAGGTATGCATATATGTGTGTGTATGTATATATACATATAAATGTATGTGTGTGTATATATGTGTATACACACACACTAAGGAATTGAGTCTGATTCCCTTCTGTATTTTTGTGTATGTAATAAACCTCCTCTATGTCCCATGCCTTGTTAATGCTTTCAAGGGAACCAAGGGTACCTAGAGAAGAACTAAAAATGACCAAATTCCCCAAAGAAATATTTTAGATGTGGGCAAATATAAACCACAAGGATTATTATTTGCTGAGAAGTCTTCAAAATAGAACCCAGCCTAGATCATCTTGGATGTGATGATATGGAACATGAACTATTACTGCTAGCTAATTATGCATCAGTATCCCACATTCCATGTAAATGGGTTGTCCCTGAGTGTAACTCCATCTTCCAAATGACTGCTGAAAATATTCTTGAAAGCTTCATGGTTACAATCAACACAATAATTCCATTTTAAGCAGAGCAGCAAGATTCATTTGAAGTACAAATAAAATGATGTAAAAATGTTTTGACAATATTAAAATACTATGTGAATGTAACATATCCTTACATATAATATTTCAAAGTAAATGTAAGGAGTTGTCACAAAATCTGATTGCAAGCTTTGCCAAGAATCCATGAAGCCTCAAATAAGAGATTCTCATTTCAAATCTTCTCAAATTTAAATATAAAGCCTATTTCACTTGTCAATAATGTAAATTTAAAAAAAAAACAGATCACTTTAGGGAGCCAAGAGCTATCTCTCTCTCACATAAACACAGTCAAAAAACAATATAGCTCAAAATTATTGTCTGAAGAAAGCAGATAGAAGATCAATGTATAAAAGCTTTTTTCAGTGTCTGAAGGATTTATCAGGGAAGGAAGAAAGCTTCTCAGTTAGGCTTGTGCAATTTGATTGAGCAGAACCAAAAACAAAAAAGCAGAGCTGAAGGAAGAAGAGAATCCAGCCCACATATTCGTTTGATGTTCTTGAGGGCTTGGTCACCAACTCTCATTGGCTACTACACAGAATTTCACATTTACAGAGATTTCATAAGGTTGTAGGAAGTAAAATTTCATTAGTATCTGGCAAATTTTCTAGATGAGATACATGAGAGGATAATATAAGAGCAAATAGATGACTTTCCATGTGTTCAAACCATGAGGCCCTAGCTCTTTACTCTATCTATCTGTATGTATGTGTATATAGATAGATAGATAGATAGATAGATAGATAGATAGATAGATATAGATATATAGATATGTACACACACACACACACACACACACACACACACACACACACACACAACCTTGAAAGCTCAAGACCCGACCACAGAAAAGGAAGATTAATCAAGTTTTAATAAAACTAGGGAGTAAAAGCAGTGACTTGCTTGAGCTCTCCCCCAAACCTCTCCAAATATCTGTAAAAAAATGACTCTGAACAAATTCTAGAGCAGCAGAACTCACAAAAGATAGAGCAAAACAAATTTCCAGCACAAGACAACCTGGATGGTTGATTGGAAAGTTTTAATAGAGCTATTAAAGATTTGACCACTCTGGGTGATGTCTCTATTAGCTAAAAAATTGTTCGAAAGAAGGATAAACAACTAAAGGACATACCTCAAGTAAACCAAGGACAAAAGAACTTTTACAACAACCAGCAAAAAAGATGCTTTGTTAATATTTCTGGCAATATAAATTTGACAAAGTATAAGTTGTTCACCATCCTAAAGTGGGAGGTGAAGGGTCTATTGGAAAGCATCTTGACTCTTTGAGCTATCAAAAAGAAAGTGTTCTTTGAAAGAATGGAAGAAGAGGATGGTCTGTGAGTATTTAGAAAGTCTGCACCATAAAGCTTATTCACTAAGAGCCATCATGGATTCATCAAAAATATGTCATATCAGACCAACAACATTTCCTTTATTTGATAAGAAAATGATTGGTCTAGAGGGAAATGCTATAGACATGTTATCCTTTGTCATCAGCAAAACACCTAACAATTATCATATGGTCAGGTATGGAGATGTGAATTTGAAGACAGTATAGTTAGATGGAGTTAGAATTAACTATCTTACTATACAGTGGCCAAGAAATCTATCCTTTCCTGGACTTTTTAATACAATATCAATATTGGAAAGGAAATAAGGAATTTGGTT